>NC_087351.1:6495554-6798585 GCF_030014295.1 Loxodonta africana
CATAGCTTTAGTATCACAACAACGCAGAAGCTATCATGGTACAACAAACTGATAGGTGGGGGGTGGAATAAGATTATAGTTTTTAATAAACTGGCATGTTTTGTTTCCTTTAGCTTATAAGACACTCTGGGACAAATTTAGTGTACAACCACACTAATTTATTAGCTTAGGTAATTGGTATGTTTTGCCTTCTTTCTATATGGATTTTTTTTTGAATCAGGAGTTATAATTAATGCATAAAAATAGGTGTGAAATTAGCAATAGAATTGATATTGCAAAGAGCTTAAATCTATTACTTTATAATAATACACATGGCAACCCCATGTGTGTCAGAGTAGTACTGTGCTCCATAGGGTTTTCAATGGCTGATTTTTCAAAGTAGGTCTCCGGGCCTGTCTTCTCAGGCGCCTCTAGGTGGACTCGAACCCCCAATCTTTTGGTTAGCAGTTGAGACTGATGTTTGCACCACCCAAGGACTCCAAATAAATGGGATAGCGCTGGGTTAAGAGAATAAACTCGGATTAGGAATATTGTTAAATTTAGATTGTGGAGGCCTGATTCTGTATCACATCCTGGCTTTAAGTTTCTTGTGACTCTCAACTTAAGTGACTATCTTTTGTTGAAGTTATCACCGACTCTATTTATCCAGCCCCCTCAGAGGTGGAAGGGAGAGAGGAGAATTCTCTATCACCACCGTGCCTAGCCAAAGATGTATTCCAGACAGCTAGCAGGCTCAGATTGGGGGAACTGTTCCATTAGACAAGTGATTTGGTTCAGTGTTTTCAAGGGTTGTGAATTCCTAGACCATCAGTCATACTTACATTCAAATATAAGTATCCAAACACATCTAAGTCCAAATATGGTGCAACCGTTTCATGATGTCGCTGTTGGGAGACAGGATTTATGTTGGCCCTGTGGGCACGTTATGTCGGCTGTTAAGTTTCGTGGTTTTGAGTTGAAGCTTGGTAATAGCTCTAATAAGTAATGTGTTCCAGAGGCAGCTTTTTGTTTGTTGTTTTGTTTTGTTTGTCTCGCCTCATCCTTCTTTGTCTTTTCTTCTTCTTTTTTTTCTGAGTAACTTCATAAGCAGGGCCACATATAAAATAGGGAGAACAGGGATGCCAAATAAGGATGAAAACACTAAGAAAAATACATAAATCCTAAGTAAAATATAAAATTTTTACCTGGAGGTCTTGGGATGTTCAAAGAGAAAAACAGAAATGCGGTTTTTGTTAGGGACAGGGAGGAAAAAGGCTGAGAGAGGGAGGAGCCAGGAGTTAGGGGAAAGTTTTGAAAGGAAGAGCCCTGTCAGCTAGTGACCTGGGCTGGACAGAGCAAGTGCCCCATCTGGTGACAGCTCCCTCACTCTGAGCAGCATTTGGCACTAGGTGACCTGTGGCTGAACAGGACCCTTCAGGGGACAGAGGGCTTTTGGAGGAGATTGGTGGCATAGGAAGAGAGATAGACACTCAGATGCCAGAAAACGTTTCTGTAAAAACACTTACATCATGATGTAATTGGTTTTATTGAATTGTACATGTGAAAAATAAAGTGTTGAACTGGCAAATGTGGTGTTCTTTATATTTTTACAACAATAAAAAAAAGATTTAAAGGAATGCAGTAGAAAGGTCAATCTGTCACTTATTATGCACCTATCTATATGTAATTTTGGTGCAGTTATTATGCACCTATGTATATATAAAGTTGGGTGTACTCCACACCCCTTCACCCCTTGGATAACCATTTATTACCTATCCCCCAGCCATTTAGTGCTAATTTAGAAGACTGTGTGATCAGACTGTAATAGATTTGTGCTTTTGAGGAATACCTCTTAAAGGCCCTTCTTACTCTAAAATGTTCTTTTCACAAGTGAAATCATGACTCGGATCTCGAGTAGCTAAAAGGGCCGTCTTTACAAAACTATTACAAATTAGAGTTTTAGTGGGTCAGACATTCAGAATTTGTAGATCTGAAACCAAGGACTGGAGGATGCTCATTAAGAAGTGCTGTTCCAGGTGATTATTTTCTTGTCCACTTCACAGGTGCGGAAGCTGAGTCACAGGGTGGCCAAGCCCCACTTAAGTAGAAATGTGTTGCTGGGAAGGACCCCTGAGTGGCTCGGTGGTTAAAGATCTCAGCTGCTAACTGAAAGAACAGCAGATTGAAGCCACCAGCAGCTCCACAGGAGAAAGATGTGGCAGCCTGCTTCCATAAAGATTTACAGTCTTGGAAACCATGGGGCAGTCCTGCAGTCCTACAGTCCTGTAGGGTTGCCATGAGTCGGTATCAGCTCGATGGCAATGGGTTTGGGCTTGGTGGTTTTAAGAGATTGTTCACACTTTGGAGGGGTTGCCTGGTGTCTGCAAATCCTCAGTGGTGCCAGTGAGCAAACCTCCTGTATGACACAGGCATGGACATTTTCTTTGTCTCGTTTATTTGGCCACGGACAGAGTGATCAGTCTCTCATGGGTCAGCCTTGGTTGGAGACGGCTAGTGTTTTAGATCCCCAGTGTTACCTAACTCAGTGGAAGCCTCCGAACAAGGTGGAGTGGGATGGAGCCTTCATAGGCAGTAGTTGCCAGTGGGGCGTAGCAGCTGAGGGGGTGGGAGAAAGAGGTGTGGGAGTCTTCTCTGGGCTTCTGAAGGGTAACGTGCCCCCCCACCCCCCCCCAGTCCCCTCACTTTTTATTAGCAATTAGAGTGAGTGTCAGAGGTCCTGGAATGGGACCACGGCAGCACTAGGACTCATGAGTAAGCGTGAGCCCCTGTTTTATGACTTGCTGACCCAGTTGCCCAAACTGCTGATTTACACATTTAGCGTCCATTTAATAAACATGAAAATGAAGAAAAGATTTCTAAAATGCTTACCTTTTCTTCTATACCATCCCCTACAGTAATTTATAGAACATCTGCCTAATCCAAGTAACAACTCTTTATGGAGTATCAGCTGTGTTTGAATTGGACTGACTGCCGAGTTCTCAGAATGAGCACTCTGTCACAACCTGTTGATGTTTTTATCTTCTTTCCAGTCATTCTAGACAGAATTACCATTTGGAGTCTCTTTACCTCCCTTGACTGATGGGGTTACTGTCTGAGGCGATCAGGACACTATGCAAGGAAGGGCTGTCCTACAGCAATCCTCAGGTTTACAAAGAGTTCGCATCTTTCACGGCCTGCCGCTGCCTCACACCCTGGAGCTCGCACCACTGACCTCAAGTTGGCACATTTTATATCCCATTGCCACCCTGTGGGCTCTGCACCCCCCAGGGCCACAGAGTTGATGTTTTAGCTGGAATCTGAGAAAGTGTCTGAACATTTCCTGAAGAGTTGGCTAGGAGCGACTTGGCAGTTTAGCCATAAAAACCCAGAGCTAGTGGCTGGGGTATACGTTATCATTACCTCACACTGTTTCCTATTGGAGCCTGGTTGTGGGTAGCTGGGTAGCATGGTGTTGCTTGTGGGACTGTATTTTAAAAGAACTGAGGAGTCATTTTCAATGAATACTAATAGCCATTGGCTGTGTTTTCAGGGAAGCTTAGAAGCTTGAGGATAGACATGCCTGGGGTCAAATCCTGGCTCTGCCACTGCTAAAAGAAAACCTCAGATAGAGTTGCTTGACCTCTCTGAACTTTGGCTTCCTCAGTTATAAAAATGAGATTATAATACTCATCTCTCTGGGTTGTCTATGGGGTGCTGGTGGCACAGTGGTTAAGAGCTTGGCTGCTAACCAAGAGGTCAGTGGTTGGAATCCACCAGCCACTCCTTGGAAACCCTCTGGGGCAGTTCTGCTCTGTCCTGTAGGGTCCCTACGAGTTGGAATCGACTCGACAGCAACAGGTTTGGTTTTTTTGGAGGGTGAGCTGTCCCAAGATTTAGGTTTCCTAGGCTGTCTGTAGGCTGCCCTCAGATGCTGTGGTGTTTAGTGGTGATGTGGGAGGGATCATGATGCTGCTGCAGGTAAGGAAAGCGAGGTGCGAGCGAGTTATTCAGAGACTGGCCTTTCCAGGTGAGGCAGAATGCTAATAATCACCAGCCTCTGGATACCACAGGCTCCAGTGTCTCTTCTTAAAAAAAAAATCAGAAAAATAGGAAGCAAGCTTGACTTCATAAAAAATTTAAAAAATGCAGCTTTAATGGAAACTTGTCTGTGGAGATCTGGTTATACTTAAAGGCAGTGTCTGGATAAAGTTTTATTCTTTAAATTCTCCCTTCCCTCAAACTGTGTTGCCTTCACTGGGAAATAAACTTCCTAAGTATTATTTCCCATCAGTATGTCCTCGTCAACTCCCTCTGAAAAGTTTGGATTTTTCTTTTTTTAATTGGTTAGATCTGGCAAATAGGCCTTGTCTCCTTCTTGATAAACACTTTTATTTCAAAAACCTTTGAAACAGGATCTTAGATTTTAGGAAATGGAAGGACTGGCCTGAAAACCACTTTCTTTGGCAGAAGTGCAAAGAGATACCCTGGGAGTTAGGACTGTTTTGTGGCGAGGTGGTTGGCCATTGTGGAAACGTGTTCTAATCGCCTCCATCAGAGTAAGGAATAGGTTATGGTCAGGTTGACAAGATGGTCACTGGCAATTCCAAACCACACTGCCCTTCCGCTCATCATCTCAGAGGAAAAGAGATAAGCTCTCTTTTCTAGTTTCTACATATCAGATCTCTTGAAAGACCCCGACCCTATTCCTGTCATATGCCTGTCATTGGGGCCAAAGAACCGGCCAGTTCATTGTGGCACTCCAACTGGCCAGGCTGGAGCCATGTGGCAGTCCCACCTGGTTTCCTTTTAAAAAAGAGGGTTTTGGTTAGCAGCGATGGGGAAGGGATGCCGGGTGGGTAAAAACAACACATCTGCACTGAACCGAGGGAGCTCCTTTTTCCATAGGGCCAGCCCTCCTGCAGCTCACTTTGTCATCACTCTTCTCTGTGGGTGCTTTGTGGTAAGGCCTGTTGCGTGATTTGGGGCCAGGGTGACTCAGGTCGGCCCCTGCTGAGAAGAGCCAGGGCGTTGGCTTCTCAACCAAATATTCCCCTCTCTGGCCTCCCGCCATGCAGCCTGTAATGCTCACATAGTACAAAGGGATTCTTATTGGCTGTTATTTTTCTCCTGTGCCTTATTTTTCTTGAGAAATTAAAAATCTTATTTTTTCATTTCCTCTTAACGATTCCCATTTTGATTTTGATGAGAGCTGACTTTCTGAGAGGTCATAAACTACTGAAGGTCCAGGGAAGTGGAACGAAGCGTCCGTGATCTTAACTTAGGCAGTTCTGGGACACAGGTCCTATATCCTGTACCCTCTCAGGCCGACCTCTGGTTAACTGATCGGTAGCAAATGCTAAGAAGTTGCACTTGCTTCGTATTTGCTTGCAGTCTATAAAAATAAGAGTATTTTAAATAAGGAATGTCTTAAACAGATAAAAGTTATTTTCCTATTCACCATTAAAAACATTCAAATGACCTAATGTCTCTGATCCCCTTGGGGTAAATCGCACCACCACCAGTATAATCAAAGTTCATAAAAGTAAAACTAATAACGATAAAAAAACCCAACCAAACAAAACCCAGGGACTTACTCACCTTACGTCCAAGGAAAGAGGTGAAGTTCAAATAACAAGGTAAACTTTTCTTTGTAATGTTTTAAAAACTTTTCATGACTTTTTATAAGAATATGCAAACAAATTTTTCCTTCTTTTCTCTTAAGCAATCCCACCTCACTGGGGCCTCTGTCACACACGGAACAGGGAGACGACAGGGCTGGCTTGTTTGCGTTTAGGCCCTTCCGCGAAGATAGTGTTTAAACCACAGATTCTCATGCATTAAAGGCTCCGAACACAGACCAGGTTTCTTGTTAAACGATTTCCTTCCGTCTTTTTATATTTCCCATGACTAGAAGTATTCTCCCATTTGTATGCAGAAGAGCCACGGTTCAGCCCCTTTAGGGACTTTACACAAATCACTTTCTTTCCCCTCAGACTCATCACTTGTTAACGCATAGGTTTATGTTTGTCGTAAGGAAAGACACCCGTATGAAAATGAAGCATGTCAAAAAGTAACGGTAATGCCCAAGGGAACCCGTCCCTCTGGGTTTCGATGCTTAATTATTTGCACAACTTTAGTTGAGTCATTTGTTCTTGGAACTAATGAGCATTAATGTTACTTAGTATCTGAATACTTGAGATTCATAACATTTTGGTTAATTCTTGCCACTTGTCACTATTCCCGACTCATAGCGACGCTATAGGACAGAGTAGAACTGTCCCATAGGGTTTCCAAGTAGTGGCTGGTGGATTCAAACTGCCAGCCTTTTGATGTTAGCAGCCTAGCTCTTAATCACTGTGTCACCAGGGCTCCAGATTGTGTCATACATTTTATTATTATTTTTTTTACAGTCATTCAAATCAGAATCCAAATAAGGTTCATATTTTGCAGTTGGTTCATATGTTTCTGAAGTATTTTTTAATATTTAGATTGCCCTTTTCTATCATTTTTTCCTTGAAATTTATTTATTGAAGAAACTGGGTCATGTCCTCTAAAACTGTGCTACTAAAAATGCCAGTTCACGAGAAATGCGCCAGAATGTAAATCCAGTATGTCGCTAAGCGTACTGGTTAGCTCAGCTGACGTTTTTTTCATAGCAAGACTTTCTGGATGAAAGAAGCAGCAAGATGATTTACGTTCTTTATCTCATTCTGAACCAGTAATACATAGTTTGGGGGCCAGAACTGGCCAGTTGGACCACACTTGGAGTCCACTGCTGTAGAGCTTCTCACAGTCCAGCGATGGCTGCATTCCAGGGGAGCGGTGCTTATCATGTCCATCTGTCCGCTGTATTTCTTGCGGACAGGTAGTTAGAGCTGGAGTCCTGACCCAATCCAGAATCTGCTTTTTGGCAAGAAGATGTTGTAAGTGTCATGTGTACTTCCCGTGGGAGGCTCATGTCTGCTCGTCTCTCTCTCAGTGGTGTTAGTAACCACTGACGATTATTGCCTGGATTCAGTAACTGGTTAGCGTGGCAAAATGGGACTATTCAAATTCTGTCATCTCCTATTTATTGATTAATAATGTAAAGAATTTACACCTAGTTTTGAATGCTCAATGCCTCACAGTTGGCAGTGTCTGCAGCGCTGCCAGCTCTGCTTTCTGCCTTCTCTAAACTGCCCCATGACTTTGAGGGTTGTGGAGAAATGATTTAATATCTGATATTAAGGTTTAACTATTGTGAGGTATAAAATTATGGACAATTCACACAAGAGGCGCCTGAGACTAGAGGGAGCAGAAAGAAAAGAATTCTGCAAGCGTCCAGTCTTCTGCCCTCATTCCAGCACCTCTGAAAATCAAGATGGAGGCACCCCGTGTGTTATTTTTATTTAGAGTAAGGAGTTTCCGGCAAGGGCCTTAGGAAAAGTTGGTAAAATTTTGGATTATGGGTGGAAAGAAGAAGATATTTAGAGACATTTTGACATTCAGAATGAACGTTTGTACCCTTATTTCAACATTGCTTTCTGGAGAATGCTCTTTTTATGTAAGAAATGGGAGCTAGTGCAGCTTTTGTTGTTAAGAGGGAAGATTCTGCAAAGCGCTGGAACATCCAGACCCCCTGAGGAAAAAAACGCTGGCACAGGAGCTTCCCAGTAGCTCCTGTCTGAGCGTTCCTGTTCTCTGTGCTGTGTGTGTGTATGCGTGCGTGTTCAGGTATATGTATGCAAGGTGCGTTTACTATGTGTTTCATGCCACTGAAAGGTTTATGTAGTTTTCTAAGGCATGATATATTTCTCCATAAAGTTCTCAGATAAATCTATAGTTTTTTTTGTAGTGGAGGCCTTGGCATTGGACATATTATCAGGAAAGACCAATCTCTAGAAAAGGACATTGTGTTTGGTAAAGTGGAGGGTTAGCAAACGTGAGGGAAACCCTTAATGGGATGGGTTGACACGATAGCCGCAGTGATGGACTCGGAAGTGCCAGTGATCCTTAAGATGGCAGAGGACTGGGCAACATTTCGTTCTGTTGGACGTAAGGTTGCTGTGAGTCGGAGCCAAGTGACAACAACAGAGCGTTTAAAACCTTTTAGGTATTAGTCAGCGGCCCCTGTCAGGAGGTAGGGTGGTGGAGCTGCGTCTCTCTGTCTGGACAGCATCATCTCCTCTGCAGAAGTTGTCACTATGTTGGAGCTTTGTGTTGGCTTAATTATAGCTTGAAACATGACCACTGTCACAGCTTCCCCAGAGCTCAGCAGGTGTTGAGAGGACATGCCGGTGTCACTCAGGATGAGAGGGACCTCTTTCTGACTGAATTTCAGGGAAGAGATGTGCTGGTAGTCAGAACCAGAGTCAAGACTTTCTAGGTGTAGCGGACAGCATCCCAGCAGCCTCTGAATTGAGTCTTAGGAATGTGCAGTTGGGAGTTTTTTAGAACATGACATGGGCCAGCCTGGCCTTCATGCAGCTCACTGTCTTTCTAAGCCAGGCCCAGTAGTTGCCTGCATGACCTGGTTATTTTGCTCGAAGCGACTCTTCGGGAGATAAGACACAACCAGGTTCAAATGTATGTAGAAAGCACATTCCAACGCCAGGTATGAGCAGGTTTTGAATTATCCACGTTTTGAATCTCTGAGTTGCTCCCTGCCTCCTGTTCCCCCAGACACGGAATGTGTTAAGAGCTGACTGATGTTTTTACCAGAAGGAACAGGACAGGATCCTCACCATGCAGATGCTATTTAAGAAACAGGAAGTACTAGTCTGTGTAGAAGTCAGTGTCCTAAAATGTATTACCTTAACATTCAAAGCACCCTTTCCTCTTCTAATACACTTTGTAAAATCTGTCTTAAAAATTTTGTTTTTGCAGACCTAAGAAATTAGCACAAAAAATTGCACAAAAAATTAGTGCAAATTAGTTAAGGAAAAGAGAACAGATTCGCTTTGGGGAACTTGTGGAAACATCTCTCTAATCTCAAATCTCGAAAGCTTTAGTACTAACCCCGGATGTTTTATTAAAAATTCTTTTGGTTTTTAATTAGTGATTTATGCCATGTTTCCATGTGTAGCTTTTGAAAAGTTACTTATTGTCTCTGAATCTCAGCTTCTTCATCTGAAATTGAGCATAAGGCATTTTCTTTCAAGGTTCACATGATAATTTTGTAAATTATAAAAAAGCTCTCTAGAAATTGCTAATTATTGTTTTTATTATTCTATGGGGTGACTTCAGATGGGTTAGGTACACTTTAAGGAATGAATTTCTCATTCAATAAAATTCATTTTAATTTAAATTAAAATATTTTAATTAACAAATTTTCATATATCTGAAATGATATTGATTTCTTGGTAGTCATTCTCTATTTTATTCTTTAATTTCTTATTAATATCTCTAGCTTTTCAATAAATTCAATCCTAGTCCGACAGAAGTCCCCCTAGCTTATGTTGTTTTAGTCGGAAATACATTTGAAACCCTCAACCTTTGTTTGCCATTTAAGATTCAAGTACTGTGCTAGGTGTGGTAAAGAAAAATCTTAGCTTTCTATCCTTAAGGAACTCACATTGCAAACAGGAGGGTAATTATTCAGTTCTAGGGGATCTGAAAAACTGGAATAATTTGGGTGTGAGATTGGAGCACCAAATGGGGCTCAGAACTGACCCACCTCCTTTTTCAGCTGGAAGCCTCTCCTTCAGGAGGCAGCTCACTGAAATCTTCCTCCCCCGTGACCCAGTCCTCAGTTCTGATTTTGTACTGTAGTTGCTGGTGGGGTGGGATCTTCTGGTCTTGAAAAGAAATCCAGTATAGCAAGGATAAAAACCCAAAAACTCCAATTTGTGGCTACTTCATGTTTTTTTTCATGTGTGTCGGAGAAGAACTGTGCTGTGGAGTTTTCAATGGCCGATTTTCCAGAAGTAGGTCTCCAGGCTTTTCTACCGACGTGCCTCTGGGTGGACTTGAACTGCCTACTTTTTGGTTATCAGCTGCACATTTTACCCATTTGTACCACCCAGGGATTCCACATTGAGGCTTAGAACATCCAATTGCTCCCTGGCTTCTAAGTCCCAAAAGCAAACCCATCACTGTCAAGTAGATTCATGGCGACCCCACGTGCTACAGAATAGAACTGCTTCATAGTGTTTTCCTGGCCGTAATCTTTATGGAAGCAGATTGCCAGGCTCTTTTCTTCTGCAGTCCTGCTGGGTGGGTTCTAACCACCAACCTTTAAGTTAGTAGTCAAACGAAAAGAGCCTGTGTGACACAAGCGGTTTGCAATCAACTGATAACCTAAAGGTTGGCACTTCGAACCCAAACAGTAGCTCCAAGAAGAAAGGCCTGATAAACTGGTTCTGTAAATATTATAGCAAGACAGCCCCATGGAGCAGTTCCACTCTGTAACACATGTGGTTGTCATAGATTGGAATCAACTCTCTGACATCGGGCTTTTTGTTTGTTTGTTTTTAAGTCCCTTACGTATGGACATCCCGTATCTGTGGGTGCTGGGTGAGTGGGGGAGGGCATTGGGCCTGGGCTGGGAGAGCCCCGGCTCTGGCTGCCCTCGTGAGACCGTGGAGTTGCCCTAGGTGAAGGTGTTGTATTCTCACGGCTCGCTGGGCAGCTCACTGGGGCTCCAAGGATGTGGGTTTAGGTGGCCAAGTTTCCCTCTGGTTGCCTGCTGTGGAATGCATTCTCCCACAGAAACAGCAGTTTAAGTTGTGGTCCGGTTCCCGGACCAGCCCACAATAGCCTATTTAGCTGATAATGTAGCTGAAAGACTGCTATTTGACTAGCCTGGGGACCAAACCACCACCTATTAACATTGTTTCTATTGGAAAAGCCATTCCAAGTTCTAAATACCAACATAGAAATGAAATTTTGGAGCCAACCTGTTTGTCAACTGGGAGCTGTCAGTCCTGGGAATGACAGGATCAGATCATTCTGCACCCTGGTACCGGAATGACCCTGCTGTCTCCCCTGAGCCTGACCTTAGCGGCCAGTTCTCCTGTCTTCCTGGGGCTGCAGTGTATTCAGAAGGTGGTGTCTCTTTGGGCAGAGCTCTTGCTTTGAGAATTTCTGGGAAGTGATGCCAACCTTGGTTCCACTTTCCTGTTTCTTTTGTGGATGGTAACGAAGAGGGAAGGGAACAGTTAGAGCAGATACCACCCCAGCCTGCCTCTCACCTGCCCAGGCCCTGTCTCACCTCCCTAAACCAAAAAAACCAAACCTATTGCCAGCGAGTTGATTCCAACTCATAGCGACCCTATAATCTTTTAGGGAGAGATGAATATTCTGTTTAAATAGATTAAGTTATTAGGAATGGTTCTGCACTGTAGGACGCTATGCCATGTTTGTGGCATTTGGTATTATACCTTGATTGCAGCTGGCCTATTTATGACACCCCAGATATGGTACTAGTCTTTGTTAATTACATCTTGTACATACTAAGACCTTTAGTCAGTATTATCTTGAGTGTTTCTAAATAGACTCCAGGACACTCTAGGCATAACCAGCATGGCTTCTGTGTTTCACGGGCGTGCAGCAAGCCTGGGATTAGAAGGGGAATGGGTTTCAGTGATGTGAGTCTAGATATCTAATTATTTAAAATACATCATTAAAATATGATGCATGTAGGTTTTTTTTTTTAATTTTTATTGTGCTTTAAGTGAAAATTTACAAACCAAGTCAGTCTCTCATAACAAAAACTTATGTACTCCTTGCTATATACTCCTAGCTGCTCTCCCCCTAATAAGACAGCACAGTCCTTCCCTCCACTCTCTATTTTCATGTGCATTCAGCCAGCTTCTGACCCCCTCTCCCCTCTCATCTCCTCTTCAGACAGGAGCTGCCCACATAGTCTCATGTGTCTACTTGATCCCAGAAGCTCACTCTTCACCAATACCATTTTCTATCCCATAGTCCAATCCAATCCCTGTCTGAAGAGTTGGCTTTGGGAATGGTTCCTGACTTGCACTAACAGAAGGTCTGGAGACCATGACCTCCGGGGTCCTTCTAGTTTCAGTCAGACAATTAAGTCTGGTCTTTTTAAGAGAATTTGAGGTCTGCATCCCACTGCTCTCCTGCTCCCTCAGGGGTTCTCTGTTGTTTCCCTGTCAGGGCAGTCATCGGTTGTAGCTGGGCACCATCTAGTTCTTCTGGTCCACGGCTGATGTAGTCTCTGGTTCATGTGGCCCTTTCTGTCTCTTGGGAACTCATATAGGTTTTTGAGAGGTGTGTCTGGAATTGTGTTGGTAGCTTGAGAAGTGAGTGGGATTAACTAGGGAACACACCAAAAAGGAAAGGTGGGGGAGGCTGGCGTCAGTGTGTGTGGCAGGGTTGGGCTGTGTGCAGAGTGAGGGCTGAGTCCGTGAGGAGGATGGAGGTTGAAGGTGTAGGTGGAGCTGAGAGCAGACAGGTAGGATAGGATGGCCTTGTAGAGACCTGAAGTTAATAGTGAGATGTTTGACATTTTATAGAAGGTGAAGGCCTGTCTCTTTGTGTAGGGGAACAGTATTAAACATGGTGAATGTAAATAAATGCTTAGCTGCATTGCCCCCTTCTAATCCCATTCTAATGGATTAGATGGAAATTAGGAAGCCAGGAAAAAGTAATGTGATAGTAGTCCAATGATGAAATCACCAGTATTTGGACAAAAGATTTGCTAAAGAAGTTAGGGAATTTAAGAGGGACCTCAGCAGAGGGAGGAAATAAAACCATTGTTTTTGTTGTGTGCCATCGAGTTGATTTCAATTTGTAGTGACCCTATTTGACAGAGTGTCTTAGGCTGTAATCTTCATGGGAGCAGGTTGCCAGGTCCTTTCTACTGTGGAGCAGTTGGTGGGTTCTAACCACCTACCATTCAGTTAATAGCTGGGCACTTAATCATGGCTCCACCAGGGCTCCCGTAGTCAGTACCCTTAGCAACTGGGAAACATCAGGTCATAGCTCAGGTTGTCCCTGTTTGAGCTTACCTGGACAGTGAGGCTGAAGGCCCTTGTTCTGTGGTCCCTTAGCCCCCAGACATAGCTTGCTGTTAGCATTTTGCTTGTTGTACTGACCCTCTGTGTATGTCCCTAACTTTCCTAGACTATAAAGTCCCCAAGAGGAAAGACTATGCCTTATTTACTTTTTAAAATGTAATGGTTGATTTATAGTTGTCTTAGTTATCAAGTGCTGTTATATAACAGACACACCGTAAGTGGATGGCTTTAGCAAACAAATTTGTTCTCTCACAGTCTAGGAGGCAGAAGTGTGAATTCAGGGTGCCAGCTCCAGGCGAAGGCTTTCTCTCTCTGTTGGCTCTGGGGGAAGATCCTTGTCATCAATCTTCCCCTGGTCGAGTTGCTTCTCAGCCCATGGACCTGGGATCGAAAGGACATACTCAGGTCCTGGCTCTTCTTGCTTGGTGGTAGAGGTCCCCTTCCTCTCTACTCACTTCTCTCTTTTATATCCCAAAAGAGATTGACTCAAGATACACTCTAATCCTGTAGATTGCATCCTGCCTTATTAACATAACTGCCTCTAATCCTGCCTCACTAACATCATAGAGGTTAGGATTTACAACACATGGGTTAATTATATCAGATCACAAAATGGTAGATAATCACACAGTACTGGGAATCATGGCCTATCCAAATTGACACATATTTTTTGGGGATACATTTTAATCCATAACACATGGTTATAGTGTTCTTTTCTTTTTTTACTTTTGAATAAACTTTTTTATTTTATAGAAAAATTGGGAAGACAGTACAGAAAGTTTTCGTATACCTGTATCCAGTTTCCCCTGTTGCTAACATTGATGTGGTGCGTTTTTTACAATTAATGAACCAATATTGATATGTTATTATTAATTGGAATCCATACTTCCTTCAGTTTACCTCAGTTTTTAACTAAAGTTCTTTTTCTGTTTCAGGATCCCATCCAGAACACCACATTCCATTTAGCTGTCATATCTTCTTAAATGTGACAGTTTCTCAGACTTTCTTTATTTTTGATGACATTTTTTAAAAAATAATTTTTATTGTGCTTTAAGTGAAAGTTTAAAAATCGAGTCAGTCTCTCACATATAGACTTATATACACCTTACTACCTACTCCCATTTACTCTCCCCCTAATGAGTCAGCCTGCTTCCTACTTCCAGTCTTTCCTTTCGTGACCGTTTTGCCAGTTTCTAACCCTCTCTACCCTCCCATCACCCCTCTAGACAGGAGATGCTAACACAGTCTCAAGTGTCCACCTGATTCAAGTATCTCACTCCTCATCAGCATCTCTCTCCAACCCATTGTCCAGTCCATTCCATGTCTAATGAGTTGTCTTCGGGAATGGTTCCTGTCCTGGGCCAACAGAAGGTTTGGGGACCATGACTGCCGGGATTCTTCTAGTCTCAGTCAGACCATTAAGTCTGGTCTTTTTATGAGAATTTGCGGTCTGCATCCCACTGTTCTCCTGCTCCCTCAGGGGTTCTCTGTTGTGCTCCCTGTCAGGGCAGTTGATGACATTTTTTGAGGCATACTGGTCAGGTGTTACACAGAATGTCCTTTCATTGAGATTTCACTGATGTTTTACTCATGATTAGACTGGGGTTATGGGTTTTTTGGAGGACGACCATACAGATAAGGTTCCATTTTCATGACATGGGTTCATCAAGAGTTCTGTCTTAGCCTGGGTTCTCTAGAGAAGCAAAACCCATAAAGCGTGTGAATTACATATATAGAGAGATTTATATCAAGGAAACAGCTCATGCGACTGTAGAGGCTGGAATGTCCCAAGTCTGTGGGTCAGGATAGAGGCTTCTTCAGATTCATGCAGCCAAGATCAGCAGGTCAGAGAGCAGGGCTCTTGCTCACAGGCTGTGAAGATCGACAAATCCCCAAATTGGCAGATAAGCTGATAGCTCAAGCCCCAAGAACTGGAGGTCAGACGAACCGAAGGCAGCACAGGATCCAGAGCAAGCAAAAAGCAAAACATTTGGTTATATTTGGATGCGGGCCACACCCCCAAGGAAACTCTCTTTCAACTGATTGGCTACTCACATCAGATCCCATCGAGGGAGTGATCACATATAAACGCTGAGAATCATGGCCCAGCCAAGTTGGCACACAGTCTTAACCATCACAGGTTCATACTTCAACCTGATTTATCACTGTTGATATTCATCTTGATCAGCCAGCTGAGGTAGTACTCATCAGGTTCTGCACTACAAAGTTATCCATTTCCTCCCTTTCCCTCCTGTATTCTTTGGAAGGAAGCCACTTCGCACAGCCCACACTTAAGGAGTGGGGAGTTCTGCTTCACCTCCTTGAGGGCAGATATCTATATAAATTATTTGGGATTCTTTGCATGGGAGATTTGTCTCTTCTCCCCATTTTTTTATTTATTTCATCAATCATTTATTTATATCAGTATGGACTTATGGATATTTATCTTATCCTTTGGGTTATAATCCAATACTACTTTATTTTATTGCTCAAATTGTTCAGCTTTGGCTGCTGGGAGCTCTTTCACTTGGCTCCTGTGTCTCTTTGACGTACTCATATCGTTGTTTTTTTTGAGCACTTCTTTACTTTCTGTTACTATGAGATCCTCCAGTGCCCCAGGCCCATCTTTTTTATTCCCTGCCCCGGTTCTAGGATCAGCCGTTTCTTCCAGGAGCCCTGACTCCTTTCATTGGAGAATAGTATTAGAACCTGAGATCTGGGCACTGGGTGTGCTCCTGTTAGTCACATTTATTTTCTGTCTAACACAGTGCCTGGCATGGATAGGTTCTCAGTAAATATTGTTGAATTGCTTTGTGTTTGGGGACAGGTGATTCATTCTGTACCCTGTTGAGCCCCCAGGAGTGATCTTACTGCCACTGAGGGGGAGGGGTCATATTATCTTAGATACATTGAATTTGAAATAGATGGGAGTAAAATGTTTGATTCTAAGTGCCCTGAAAGCAGGGACTGAAGAGAGAAAGAGAGAGAGAAAAAGGGAGAGAGGGAAGGAGGTGACAGGAGGAAGAGAAGGATGGCAGTGAGGAGAAACAGACAGACAGTGGCTTTGGAGAAAGAGATAATGGAGTCAGTCTGCTGGTGATGGGAGAAAAAACATGAAGGGCATAAAGCCCTCACAAACCAGAACACTAACTGTTCTTTGTGCTCTTTTTGAGATTATTTTTATTAAGAAGAACGGCATGAAGTAGGTTAGAGAGGTTGGCTGGCTTGCCTCTTCAAAGGAGGAAACCAGGGTTGTCTGCGTCCCAGCCTGTGTTGACCCAGACAATCCAGAAATGCATCTCCGGGCCTGGAGAGCCTGGCTGAAGCTCGCAGAGGCCGTACAAGTCATTTTCATGACCAGGGTTTGAAGTTGCATTACCCAAGTTGTTGTAACTGGCCGATGGGCTGGAACTGTCACGTGTGGTGTTCAGATCACCGCTGGGAGACTTGACCTCTGCCTTCAGCACAAAGCGCCAGTGTAAAGGACACCAAAATAAGGAAGGGGAGTAGCACTTTGTGGCAGTAGTGGCGAGTCCCCTCATTAGGTAGTGTTCACGGGCTTTGTTTTTGTTTCTTTTTAATCTTGATAAAAAATACGTTAAAGAACAAATGAAATTATGATGCGTGGTTCACAATATATGTGGGTTATTTTGTGTATTAGGAGTCCCTGGGTGGCACACATGGTTAGGCGCTTGACTGCTAGCTGAAAGGTTGGCAGACCCACCCAGAGGTGCCTCAGAAGACAGGCCTGGTGATCTGCTTCTGAAAGGTCACGGCCTGGAAAATCCTATAGGGCACAGTTCTGCTGTGACACACACGGGGTTGCCCTGAGTTGGAACTGATTCAACAGCAACTAACAACAACATTTAGTGTATTAGTATTATTTTTTGAAGGTGTATCACATTTTTGACAGTTAAATTTATTCTTTAAATTCTGGTATAGGAGCCCTGGTGGCACAGTGGTTAAGAGTTTGGCTGCTAATCAAAAGGTCAGCAGTTCAAATTCACCAGCTGCCCCTTGGAAATCCTCCGGGTTAGTTCTGCTCTGTCCTGTAGGGCCGCTGTGAGTCAGAATCGACCTGATGCCAACGGGTTTGGTTTTTAACGGTATATGAGGATATAGGAGGCTTGGTGACGCAGTGGTTAAAGCACTTGGCTGTTAACTGAAAGGTCGGTGGTTCAAACCCACCAGCCTCTCCGAGGGAGAAAGATGTGGCAGTCGGCTTCCATAAAGGTTACAGTTTTGGAAACCCTATGGGGTAGTTCTACTCTGTCCTGTAGGGTCATTGTGAGTTGGAATCAACTAGACAACAGTGGGTTTGGGTTTTTGGAATATGAGGAGATTCCCTGGGGACATGTCACATGGGCCCTGGGGGCACTTTGTTATGAGGGGGCATAGGCCTTCTGATATGATACCCCTCCACGCTTCAACTCAAGGGGCTAAGTCACGACTCTTCCCCGACAAAGGTCATAAAAGCAGGCAACTCAAGGAGCAGGGTTCAAGCTCATAAACCAAAAAAACAAAACCAGCTGCTGTCATGTTGACCCCGTGTGTTTCAGAGTAGAACTGTGTTCCATAGGGCTCTCAGTGGCTGTGACCTGTCTTCAAGGTACCTCTGAATGGATTCAAACTGCCAACCTTTTGGTTAGTAGCCGAGCACTTAACCATTTGCGTCATCTAGGGAACGCTTTCAGCCTGTCAGCCTTTACCTAACGCTTCAGTGCTCTCTTTGCCCAAGGATTTAACCACACGATAGACTTCCAAACTCATGCATAGGAAATAAGAGCCTCCAGAACTTATTTATTTATTTGTTTAAATAAGATTTTATTGTATTTAAGATGAAAGTTTACACAGTAAATTAGATTCCCATTTAACAATTTCTGGACAAATTATTCAGTGATATTGGTTCCATTTTTCACAGTGTGTCATTCTTCTCATGTATTCCATTCTGGTTGTACCATTTCCAGTACTCTACTTTTCCTGACTTCTTACCTTCTCCTCTTTGCTTTAGAGTATTTTTTGACCATTTAGTCTCATGTAGATGATTTTTTAGAGGAGTTCATTACTCATAGGTGATATTCTTTATTTTATGAGCCAATCTGTTATTTAGCTAAAAGGTGACCTCAGGGAAAAATTTAGTTTAAGGTTTAAAGAGTATTTCACAGTGAGAGTCTCAGGGAGTCCTTTCGTCTCAACCAGTTCAGCAAGTCTGGACTTTTTAAGAATTTTTTTTCATTCCACATTTTTCTCACGTTCTATCAGGATCCATCTATTGTGGCCCTCATCAGAACAGTTGGCAGTGGTAGCTGGGCACCATCTAGTTCTTCTGGTCTGAGGGTAGATGAGGCCGTGGTCCATGTAGACTATTAGTCCTGTAGACTACCTTCTTGTCTCAGTCTTTGGTTTCCTTCTTTCTCTTTTGTTCCGGGCAAGTAGAGACCAATAGACGTATCTTAGAAGGCTGCTTGCAAGCTTTTTTAAGACCCCAGACACTGCTCACCACACCAGGATATAGAACATACCCTTTATGAACTATATTATGCCAATTAACTGAGTTGTTCCATAAGACTGTAGTCCTAAGCCTTCAAACCCAGAAAACCAGTCTTGTGAGGTGTTTGGTTATATCCAAGAAGTATTTGTAACTGTGTCCCCTATGTGGTTTAGTATGTGTATGGTTATACATGTGTGCTCACACATACCCATATGTACATCTATCTGTGCATACGTATTGGTTATATCCAAGAAGTATTTGTAACTGTGTCCCCTATGTGGTTTAGTATGTGTATGGTTATACATGTGTGCTCACACATACCCGTATGTACATCTATCTGTGCATACGTATGTACCCACATATTCACAGCCATATACACATAGCCTATGTACATGTTTGTATAACCACTCACATATATTTTGGTTGTTATTGGTCCAGAACTTATTTTTATTACTCCGGTCTTGTCTGAAAAGGAGTTTTGCACTTGGGATAGGAAGCAGAAAGGCTGTCTTGCTAGAAGAGAGGCCAGACTTGAAGAGGCCTTACCAAGTGGGCCTGGGTAAGGGATACAGGCACGTTATAGACACCTTGCAACTCTTACAGTTCTTACAATGATGTGGTCAGGTGTGGTACAGCCCAGCTGTTTACTTCACTGAGAGAGGTTTTCGCTAACCCAGCCAATCTTTGAGTGCTGTGTCTGAACTGGATCCAAGTATCAAGCCTGCTGAGGCTCACCCACCCCCAGGACAGTTAGAGGTGGGTTGTTGCAGAGCACAGCGTTGGAAGTAACTGGTAAGAAAAGTTACAGATGAAGACGGAGCTGCTTTAAAAAATTGGTAGACAGTGGCAAAGTGGAATGTAAGTGCATTTCTCTGTTCTCCTCACGGACTGTTAGGATACAGCCCACCCTCTGATTGTCAGGTTCCGCATCTGTGGATTTAACTGACCTCGGATCGAAAATATTCGAAAGAAGATACTATGTTGTTGCTGACTGTACTGTGTAGTTAGACCTACAATGGTTGCACCTGTACTGAACGCATACAGACTTTTTTGTCTTTTCGTCATTCCCTGAATAATACAGTATAACAACTGCTTACATAGCATTTATGTTCTATCAGGTATAGGTAATATAGAGATGATTTAAAATATACGGGAGAATGTGCATAGGTTATATGCAAATACTAGGCCATTTTATATAAGGGACTTGGGCATCCTTGGATTTTGGTACCCGTGGGGGTCCTGGAATCAATCCCCTGGAAATAGGAATGACTGTGCAGGTAAAAACGGCTTATGCTTTGGTTTCGGTCTCTTGATGGACATTTTGTGATTTTTGTTACTCATGTTGCCATAAATGCTGTTGAATGACATACCATCGCATCTCCTAAATACATCTTTGCCTTAGCATAGGAGTTGAGAAAGTGTACTCTGAAGCCAAACTTCCTGAGTTCAAATCCCCATTCTGTACTTCTAAGCTAGAGGACCTTGGCTAATTTATTTAACCTTCCTAAGCCATAGCTTCTTTAGTGTTAGAGACAATAATGATAGAACTTGCCTCAAAGGACTAGTTAGCATAAGGACGAAATAATATATCTTAAGCACCTAGCATAGTGCTAAAGCATAAAGAACTAAGCTCTTAGCTCTTTTGCCTTTGAGTTTTTCCTTTGGTTTGTCCAATGCTACGGCTACTTGCACTGGGTGTTCTCTGGCTTTGTGTTTGATGTGGCTGAGGTGGGAGGTGGACGTGGCTGATGAAGGGAAGAGCAAGAGAAAAATATGAGTGCTGCGTTTACACAAGGGATTAACTTCATTAAAGATTTATCTACTTTGTGAATGCTTTTTGGTCTGAAACCTTAGAATAAAATATTTTATAATGGAAAGAATTCAGTATGTCTCCTTTAGACTTTACATGTTTTAGTACTTTCCAACTCAAAAAACACACTCTTTTATTTCTATAATTAGAGCTGTTTTTTTTCTGTGTGTAAGTAGAACGAATGCCATCCAGTTTACCTGAACAAGCTCTGCTAATTTGTGGTTCTCAAGATCAAAATCAGCAGAAGAGAACTCCTACATCTTTCTGATACTTTGCGTTAAGCCACATGAGATGGGACTATTTAGTTGTGTTAAAGAACACATGGCAATGTGAGTGAAACAGTCATTGTCACTTGAGGTGGTTGTTGGAAATTTGAATTATTTAACTGAAATTAAATCATGCATTATAGCAGAGTAAAGTTAGAAAACATAAATGATTCAGAGGATGCAAACAAAAATCACGATCCCACATTTTATAGAATTTTAAGAAATGCAGCGAGGTGAAAACGCAATGCAGTAATGAATGGGAACTTTGGGGACTGTACGGTATTTATGAGATAAGATGTTGAGACTTTTAAAGTACAGTCATTCTTTAAAACATGATGATCAAAGCATAACAGCACATACTTAGAAAATCAGCAGCTTGGATGAGCATTAAATAAAAAAGCAAAGGAACTCTCCCTCTGATTCTCCAGGTCCTGATCTTTCAAGCATTTCTGTTTTTAGTTCTCGTGTTTATCTCCGTAACACCATCTACTGTTCTTTTACCTCCTTGTCTAGATTTAAATGGTACACATTGGCTCCTTGCTATTAAACACGTGAACTGAACTCACTTAGTGTATCTATACTTTTCTTCTCCCTTTTCTCCTCTCCAGTTGTTAAAATAATTATTGTATCGCTTTTTGCTCTTCTCTTGGTTGTTTAGGACATGATGTAATGGCTTGCACCTGTTTCTTGGGTCAGCTGCTTCCGTTCCCTCCCCTGTGTAAGAGGAGGCAGTGAGCTCTCTAGCGGTTCCCCCCTCCTTTCCCCCCACAACTGTTTCCTCAGTTATGTAGCCACTAGAAGGGTTAAAACGTTTACGTGTTGTTTAGTAACCACTGTAAAATCTTCCATGTTTTGGTTGTAGGTATTTAAGTGTTTAGTACCTATTTTACTTTATCAATTTCTAAATTCTAAGCATTTAAAAATAATAAAGTTTATGTTACTATGAATTTTCAAATATTTAGGAAAATCAGGTATCTTATTTAATAGGACTGTAGTTACTGATGCTGGACCCTTGTTTCTTAGCTGTTTCTACCCTGTTACTGTGTGTTGTTACTCCCGAAATACAGTCATTCCTGTCAGACAACATGTCCTTGTTTTTGTTTGAAAAGCACAGTGCCTCCAACCACAGGGCGCCCTGCAAAGGCTGAGGGGTCCTCTGAAGCGGTTCCAAGGTTGGTCTGGAGTTGGACTGGATCCAGTGGGGTTACTGTAATGGCTCTTGGTGGGAAGGGTTTGAGAAGGTTGACTTTGGCCTGGACTGACATTTTAGGTTGAGAGAACTTCCACAAAGCTTGGAAGGTTTGAGTGTTCCCTTCATTCCAGCCCCAGCATTCTCCTCTCACTTTTCCTTTCCTGGGTTCTGAGCTTCCCAGGCAGTTCTAGGCACTCTGGACAGTAGTCTTGGGCACTCCTTCGTCACAGGAGGGACAAAGAATTGAGAGCCATTGATTTAGAATTCTTCATGAAGTCTTCCCTGCTTTCTTCGTGCCTTGTGGTTCCTTTGGCTGAGTAGGTAATTTAGGTCAGAAATGATTCCATCGTGGTGCTAGTGCTGCCGTATGCATTCACGTATGGACATTCTGTGTCCGTTATCCCATCTGGTGTGTGTGTGAGTGTGTACACACACATAACGTGGACGTGTATCCCGTCTGGTGTGTGTGTGTGAGTGTGTACACACACATAATGTGGACATGGCAGACATTTCACTGTCCTCAGTTGTAAAAGAGCTCAGAGAGGCCCCAGGTCAGGCACGTATCCTTCCTCTGACCAGTCCCTTTCTGCTGGCCCTGGAGAAGCCTGGGCTGCAAGGTGTGGGCCTAAGGCCCTTTCTCTGGCATTTCCATCTTTCTTCTACGTCTCTTTCTGGCCTCGGCATCAGTTGGTGTGAAGTGTGCGTTGTGTCCGGCAGTGTCCTGGGTTCTCTGCAGGGAGAAAAGGACAGGAATGAAGACCTTACATTGTTCCCAATCCTGTCACAGCACCGAGTTCAGAGGCAATGGAAGAGCCTGTGCCATCCCACAGGGAGAAGATGTGTGTGTGTGTGTGTGTGTGTGTGGACCCTGGCTAAGATGCACTTTAGTATGTAATTGTTTCCAGGGCTTGTGCTGGGGGCTGCAGCCTGATACCAGCAAGCTCGTCATCTGTGGGCTTGATTGCAGAACATCTGACCTCCCTTATCTGCCCCTGAACTCTGGCAGCACGCGTCAACGTTCAGGCTCTCCGAATGTGGCAAGCTAAAATGAATGGTTTCTTTTGGATCTTTGCGTGTTCTAGTCTCTGTCCTAGCTTGTCAGTGTAGAAGTAGCTAGATCCTTACCCAGTTGCTACCTTAAATTGTGAAATACAGGGATCATCCGGGTTCTTTCTCCAAGACATGAGATGAACTGTCTGTAAATAAGAAGGCCGGAACAATGCTGACTGTATTTTCCTGTAACTGTCTGTATCAGCTGTATCTCCAAACTCTTGCTAGAGAAATATTTACATGTTTTGCCTTTTATTTTTTCTGACTAAAGTCAGAGTTTGCATTCCTGTAATTCTGGTGAAAAGAAGAATGTGGTAACATTTTAGAGGTGAGATGGTCCATTGGAAAAAAATACACAGCTTCAAAGAGTAGAAATTTAATACCCTCTGTGCAGTAGACTATATTATAATTGTTCTCAACCAAGTTGGTAGGAAGTTTATTGTTTAAGTTAGACTCTTATGGCTCCATAAATTTTTACATCTGTCTTTTGGGATCGAACGTACTATATTTTGCATCTCTGGCTTTTATTTTCCTGCTGGATTGTATGCATAGGTGATCTTAAGGGATATCCGTATTGGGATTATTATATTAAGGTCGCTGGGAGGCACAAATGGCTTGCTCTCGGCTACTAACTGAAAGTTTGGTGGTTCGAACCCACCCAGCAGTGTTGCAGAAGAAAGGCCTGGCAATCTACTTCTGTAAAGATTACAGCCAAGAAGACCCTGTGGAGCTCAGTTATACTCTGTCATGTGTAGGGTCGCCATGAGTTGAAACTAACTGGACAGCAATGAGTTTGGTTTTTTTGGTGTTGGTATCATTTTCTTAAAGTGTCCCAAACTACCAAACCAGCATTGAGTTCCATGAGTTTACTTTTCTCTGTCTGCCAAGGTTCTCCTTGCTCTTGTAACTTGAGGATACTTTCCTTGTATTTGGTCATATCTTCTTTTTAAATTGAATTCTTGTGTTTTTTGTTTCAGACCCAATGTCTGTGGATCACGTTATAATGCTTACTGTTGCCCTGGATGGAAAACCTTGCCTGGTGGAAATCAGTGTATTGTCCGTAAGTAAAGGGCCGGCCTGTCGCTCTGCATGCTCTGCCTTTGTTGGTTTTGGTTGCATGGTGATTCTTCATATTTGGGTGCTTTGCAACTACATACCATTAACATGTTCGTAGCAGAGCCTTCCTGCGCTCAGCTTTCCTACTTTTTCAGAATCCAAATTGGGAAATACATTAACTTGGTCAAACCACTATCATTAGAGTACTTTTGTGACATAGGGAATAGAGCCATAGGGACGCTTTTTCAGAAGTTGCATCTAATTTACGTATGTTGTGCCTGGCCCCATAGGCTTTCCTTATTGTAACTTCTAATTTATCGACCACCTACAGGGCTGTCCAAATCTGGTATATATTGATTGAATTTGGGTGGCTCTTGGTGGGAGGCCAAGAACAGCTCTAACTCCTGGACAGAGGGGAAAGGAAGGGGGCAAAACATCAAGTGAGGACCATTGGGAAGACTGTAGAAGAACTCAGATGGTACCAGAGACTCTTCTATTGATTTGGCTGCTGTGGTAAACCTCCAGATTCTTGTAGTATTCAACAAATGTTGAGTGCCAAACCACATGCCAGACAAGGTGTTAATTAATGGAGATACCAAGTCAAATTAGTTAAAGAATATGCCCTTGGTGAGCTTTTAGTCATTGTACCTGCAAAATAATTTTCAGTTTTCAGAGAACTCCATTTAAAATTTAGAGATGAAAGTACATAAAGGGCTCACTTAGTACATACCCTGTTACTTGGCCAGGACTGGCTTGTAGAGAACAGTAGAATATTTCAGCCAGTATTCGTTTGGTAACCTGAAAAAGCTCATCCCTTTCCCAATTCTTGATTTTAATCAGAAAGCAACTTACTCGTTTGGAGTTTGGTGATTTATTTCAAGATCCAGAGTTGAATCACTAAGAGAGGGTCAGAATTATATTCACAGCTTTCTGAACGAACTCGATAACAGAACCCTTTCCTCCAGCATTCTATAGAATGATCTGGGAAATGCTGTCTTCACGTATTTAAATAAGTATTTTTAGGATCTTTGACAGCTTGTTTCATCATGGTTTGCAATCTGCATCCTAGGCTCTTTCGGTATTTTTATGCGCTTTCTATCAAGTGTATTGTCTTAGCCTTGCTCATCTCAGATTTCTCTTGCAAGGTTAAATAGGTGTTTGAAGAAGAGGTCCAACCCCATTGTTGTTGAGTTGATTTCGATTCATAGCAACCCTGTAGGACAGAGTAGAACTACCCCAGAGAGTTTCCAAGGCTGTAATCTTTTATGGAAAAAGACTGCCACATCTTTCTCCCCTGGAGTGGCTGGTGGGTTCGAACCACCAAGCTTTTGGTTAGTAGCCAAGCACTTAAGCACTGTGCCACCAGGGCTCCTTGGAGGAAAGGTGGTGATCAAATGTTAGTCTGCTGTTAAATATAAATCATTTGCAACTGAAGCATACTTTTTTGGACACTAGGAGAGCATTCACTTCTAGTATGATATTAATCCCTGAGTGGTGTGATGATTTATGTTCATATCACTTCCTGACTGTGGGTTCAGTACTGCTGCAGTGAAGTCCAACATTTCCCCTCGAATTGTTGTTGTAATTCAGAACAGGGCAGAAATACAGGGTCAGAGCCATTCAAGATCATATGACCTAAACTGGCGGAATCTAAAAGTTGTCTTAGCGAGACACGGTGCTTTTACAAAAATTGCTAAATGTGAAACATTTGCAATAAAATTGTCTCCCCAAAATACTACTGCAATTTTTATATAATTAAACCATAGGGTTAATATAAAAACAGAATGCGTGTAAACATAACAAAACGTCTAGGTGCAGGATCTTCTTTTCTTTTCCCTTTGTGGGGTGTTCTGAGCTTTCTGGTTGATTGAGTGCTGAGGATGTGTGAGGGAGCGGTGAGAATGACTGATAGGATAAGGGATTTACAGACTTCGGAAACCAGAACTCATTTAATCCAGTGGGCTTGTTCATGGACGAATAGCCCTGAAGCCTAAGGTCTCATAGGCTTCATGGCAAAGTTAATGAGGGGCCTGAAAGCCCAGTTCTCCTAATACGAGAACTGTTATGTTGTTAGGTGTCATCAAGCCTATTTTCAACTCTTATCCACCTGTGTGACAGAGTAGAACTGCCCCACAGGGTGTCCTAGGCTGTAATCTTTTCAAAAAGAGCCCTGGTGGTGCAGTGCTTAAGCACTGCTAAAGATTAACCAAAACTAAACCAAACCCGTTGCTGTCGAGGTGATTCTGACTCATAAAGACCCTGTAGGGCACAGTAAGGTCTCCTTATGGAAGCAGACTGCCACATCTTTCTCCCACAGAGTGGCTGGTGGTACAAACCACAGACCGTTTGGTTAGCAGCTGATTGCTTTAACCACTGCATCACCAGGGCTCCTCCTGTAAAGATTACAACCTAGAAAACCCTATGGGGCAGTTCTACCCTGTCACATTGGGTTGCCATGAGTTGAAGGTTTGACTGGATGGCACCAAACAACAGTCATTAGGAAGCAGATTGCCATGTCTTCTCTCCTACAGAGCCGCTGGGTGGGTTTGAACTGCCAGCCGTTTGGTTAATGGCCAAGCGCTTAATCATTGGGCCACCAGGGCTCCTTTAATATGAAGATTACATAATCCATTGCCATTAAGTTAATTCCAACTCATAGTGCCCCTATAGGATGGAAGAGAACTGCCCCATAGGCTTTCCAAGGCTGTCATCTTTATGGAAACAGACTGCCACATCTTTCTTCCACAGAGTGGCTGATGGGTTTGAACCGGCGACCTTTCGGTTAGCAGCTGAGTGCTTTAACCACTGTGCCACCAGGACTCCTTCAATAGGAGGATTGGGCCCCTGTAATTTACCATGCTCTGAATTCTGTGCTAATGGACCTATGGTTTTATTCACAGCCATTTGCCGGCATTCCTGTGGAGATGGATTTTGTTCTAGGCCAAATATGTGCACTTGCCCATCTGGTCAGATATCTCCTTCCTGTGGCTCCAGATCCAGTGAGTATAACATGTCATTATATATAATATTATTTTATGTGGTTATGCCCTATTTTCTCCTAAATTTGTTTCTGGCTTTTCTCTTGCCTGCAGTACATTCTCTTGTTTTCACTAGAACATCTGCCTTCTCTGTTCTACCCACAGTACTTGGAATGTCTTTCCTCAGTCTTGCCTCTCATTTCCCTTTTCCCCTCTTTATTGGAAGCTTACCTATGGGCATGGTTCCTGTGGACAATATAAAGTTCATATCCTCTTTTATGTAGATGAACCTTAGTCATCTTTGTATCTCCAGTGTAAACACCATCAAAGGCGCTTAATGAAATGATTGTTTAAGGAAAGTTTTTAGCTCATGAAAACTGGTCATTCTTCCATGAGGTACTGAAACCTGAATCTGATTAAACACTTATTTAAAACTCAGTCCCCTCCTTTGGAAGAAGATAAATGCAAGAAGTCATTTAGGCATTAATCTGGAAGCCATTAATCAAGAAGACCGGACATATTTTCCCTTTCATAATTTTTTAATTTGTTCATTCTCTGATGCCAAGTAAACAGCTACAGTTCATTCTTGGGAACCTTTCCTTGCTCCCTTTGCTAGTATTATTATTTTTCACAAGGAGGCCTCAGTAGTGAGTCAGGGGAGAAGTGGGAGTTGGGAAGGAGGTGAGTCACTGCTGTTTGTTAAAAAAGTTAAGGTACAAGTCTATATAAACAGCTCCTAAACTCCATAACCATAACCAAGGCAAAAACCAACTGAGTTTCCCTTTCCAGTCCCCATTTCCAATGTTTTCTTTTTTGCCACGGTTTTAAGGAAATGTCTTGTGGTAGTAAGTGCATTCTCTTTTGTCTCTTGCAAGCAGAGACTTCAGTGTAGTCAGAGTTCACTGGACCGTAACATGTAAAGTGGCTCTCAGAAGCCAATTAGCAGGATAAAGCTAGTAGTCTTATGTAGCAGGGACTCTTGGTGCCCACTCATATCCCTTAGCATATGTGGGTAGACACGTGTGACTACCTGAGGGCTTTATAAAAGGTTTCTGGCCAGGGAGCATGCCAAGTGTGCATGCAGGGCAAGCTGAAAGTGCTGGATCATTAAAGGCCCCAGAAACAATGCTTACCCAATGACAGACAGACAGTTGTTGGATAGATACCTACCCCAGCTTCCTTGCCTTTCGGTTGGGATGACTACAAGGTGTGTTCTGCACTGTCTCCTGAAGTTCCCTAGTGGGATGGTGCCCCCGTTGCCTGCTGTGTTCTTAGGCTTGATAATGTACGTTTATTAGCTTCTTTCTCTTCCCTGTCTCACTTCTCCACTCTCCTACCGGTATTTCCTGGGATTATGTCCAAAATAAACTACTTGCTCTCAAATTCTTGTCTCAGAATCTTCTTTTGGGGGAAATACAGCCAATTGTAAATTGGGTGGAACTCTTGTCTGGAGCCCTGGTGACACACTGGTTAAGAGCTCAGCTGCTAACCAAAAGGTTAGCAGTTCTACTCTGTTCTATAGGGTTGCTATGAGTTTGAATTGACTCAATGGCAAGGTTTTTTTTTTTTTGTTTGTTTGTTTTGGTTCTTGCTTATTGCATAGTATGTAGTATATTCTCATTTGATCTCAGCTGAGTCTTCATTTCTTTGGGATAATACCCAGGAGTAGAGTTACTGGGTTGTAAGGTGGTTGCATGTTTAGCTTTTTAAGAAACTTCCAAACTGTCTTCTCAGTGGCTGTGCCATTTTACATTCCCACTAGCAACATATGACTGATTAGTTTCTCTGCATCCTCGCCAGCATTTGGTGTTGTCACTATTTTTTATTTTAGCTGTTCTGATAGGTTGTAGTGATACCTCATTGTGGTTTTTAATTTACATTTCCCTACTGCCTAATGCTCCCATGTGTCTGTCAATTTGTCATACTGTGGGAACTTGTGTGTTGCTGTGATGCTGGAAGCTATGCCACCGGTATTCAGATACCAGCAGGGTCACCCTTAGTGGACAAAGTTCAACTGAGCTTCTAGATTAAGACAGACTAGGAAGAAGGACCCAGCAGTCTACTTCTGAAAAGAATTAGCCAGTGAAAACCTTATGAATAGCAGTGGAACATTGTCTGATACAGTGCTGGAAGATGAGTCCCCCAGGTTGGAAGGTACTCAAAAGATGACTAGGGAAGAGCTGCCTCCTCAAAGTAGAGTCGACCTTAATGACATGGATGGAGTAAAGCTTTCAGGACATTCATTCGCTGATGTGGCACAACTCAAAATGAGAAGAAACAGCTGCAAACATCCATTAATAATCAGAACCTGGAATGTACAACGTATGAATCTAGGAAAATTGGAAATCAGAAAAAATGAAATGGAACGGATGAAGATCGGTATCCTAGGCATTAGTGAGCTGAAATGGATCGGTATTGGCCATTTTGAATCAGACAGTCATATGGTCTACTACCCTGGGAATGACAAGTTGAAGAGGAATGGCGTTTCATTCATCATCAAAAAGAACATTTCAAAATCTATCCTGAAGTACAACATTGTCAGTGATAGGATAATATCCATATGCCTACAAGGAAGACCAGTTAATATGTCTATTATTCAAATTTATGCACCAACCACTAGGGCCAAAGATGAAGAAATAGAAGATTTTTACCAGCTTCTGCAGTCTGAAATTGATCAAATGTACAATCAGAGTGTATTGATAATTACTGGTGATTGGAATGTGAAAGTTGGAAACGAAGAAGGATTGGTAGTTGGAAAATATGGCCTTGGTGATAGAAACAGTGCTGGAGATGGCATGTTAGAATTTTGCAAGATGAACGACTTCTTCATTGCAAATACCTTTTTTCACCAACAGGAACGGTGACTATACACATGGACCTTGCCAGAAGGAATACACAAGAATCAAACTGACTAAATCTGTGGAAAGAAACAATAGAAAAGCTCCATATCATCAGTCAGAACAAGGCCAGGGGCCGACTCTGGAATAGATCATCAATTGCTCATATGCAAGTGCAAGTTGAAACTGAAGAAAATTAGAACAACCACGAGAGCCAAAGTATGACCTTGAGTATATCCCACCTGAATTTAGAGACCATTTCAAGAATAGATTTGACGTGTTTAACACTAATGACCGAAGACCAGATGAGTTGTGGAATGACTTCAAGACATCATATACGAAGAAAGCAAGAGGTCATTAAAAAGACAGAAAAGAAATAAAAGACCAAAATGGATGTCAGAGGAGACTCTGAAACTTGTTCTTGAATGTTGAGTAGGTAAAGCAAAAGGAAGGAATGACGAAGTAAAAGAGCTGAACAGATTTCAAAGAGCAGCTCGAGAGGACAAAGTAAAGTATTATAAAGACATGCAAAGAGCTAGAGATAGAAAGCCAAAAAGGAAGAACACACTTGGCATTTCCCAAGCTGAAAGAATTGAAGAAAAAATTCAAGCCTCGAGTTGCAATAGTGAAGGATTCTATGGGGAAAATATTAGACGATGCAGGAAGCATCAAAAGAAGATGGACGGAATATACAGAGTCATTATACCAAAAAGAATTAGTTGATGTTCAACCATTTCAAGAGGTAGCATATGATTAGGAACCTATGGTACTGAAGGAAGAAGTCCAAGCTGCTCTGAAGGCATTGGTGAAAAACAGGGCTCCAGGAATTGATGGAATATCAATTGAGTTTCAGGATTCGAATGCAGCACTGGAAGTGCTCACTCCTCTATGCCAAGGAATTTGGAAAACAACTACCTGGCCAACCAACTGGAAGAGATACATATTTATGCCTATTCCCAAGAAAGGTGACCCAAATGAATGTGGAAATTATAGAACAGTATCATTAGTATCACACACAAGCAAAATTTTGCTGAAGATCACTCAAAAACGGCTGCAGGAGTGTATTGACAGGGAACTGCTGGAAATTCAGGCCGGATTCAGAAGAGGATATGGAACCAGGGATATCATTGCTGATGTCAGATAGATCCTGGGTGAAAGCAGAGAATATCAGAAGGATGTTTCCCTGTGTGGATCATAACAAATTATGGATAACATTGTGAAGAATGGGGATTCTGGAACACTTAATTGTGCTCATGAGGAACCTGTACATAGATCAAGAGGCAGTTGTTTGAACAGAACCAAGGGGATACTGCATAGTTTAAAGTCAAGAAAGGTGTGTATCAGGGTTGTATCCTTTTACCATACCTATTCAATCTGTACACTGAGCAAATAATTGGAGATGCTGGACTATATGAAGAAGAACGGGGCATCAGGATTGGAGGAAGAGTCGTTAACAACCTGCGTTATGCACATGACACAGCCTTGCTTGCTGAAAGTGAAGAGGGCTTGAAGCACTTACTGATGAAGATCAAATATGACAGCCTTCAGTATGGATTACACCTCAATATAAAGAAAACAAAAATCCTCACAACTGGACCAATAAGCCATATCATGATAAACAGAGAAAAGATTGAAGTTGTCAAAAACAAGGCTCCAGGAATAGACAGAACAGCAATTGAGATGTTTCCACAAGTGGATGCAGTGCTGGAAGTGCTCGTTCATCTATGCCAAGAAATTTGGAAGACAGCTACATGGCCAACCATTTGGAAGAGATCCATATTTATACCTATTTCCAAGAAAGGTGATTCAATCGAACGTGGAAGTTATTGAACAGTATCATTAATATCACATGCAAGTAGAATTTTACTGAAGATCATTCAAAAGCGGTTGCAGCAGTATATCGACAGGGAACTGTCAGAAATTCAGGCCGGATTCAGAAGGGGATGTGCAACCAGGGATATCATGGCTGATGTCAGATGGATCCTGGCTGCAAGCAGAGAATACCAGAAGAATGTATCCCTGTGTTTTATTGACTATGCAAAGACATTCAACTGTGTGGGTCACAACAAATTATGGATAACATTGAGAAGAATGGGAATTCCAGAACAGTTAATTGTGCTCATGAGGAACCTGTACATAGATCAAGAGGCAGTTGTTCGGACAGAACAAGGGGATACTGAGTGGTTTAAAGCCAGGAAAGGTGTGCGTCAGGATTGTATCCTTTCATCATACCGTATGGAGAAAAGGTTGAAGTCAAGGATTTCATTTTACTTGTATCCCCAGTCAACATCCATGGAAGCAGCAGTCAAGAAATCAAAAGACGCGTTGCATTGGGCAAATCTGTCGCAAAGGACCTCCTTAAAGTGTTGAAAAGCAAAGATGTCATATTGAAGACTAAGGTGCGCCTGACCCAAGCCATGGTATTTTCAGTTGCATCATATGCATGTGAAAGTTGGTCAATGAATACGGAAGATTGAAGGATTGACACTTTTGAATTGTGGTGTCGGCATTTTCAGGAAGTGTGGGATTTATGTGGACATGGAGGAGGGGAGTGCTGCTGCCTGCTCAGACATGCCCTTGAAACTGTTGAGTTGTTTGTTTTCCAATCTGCCCTCGATGGAAGCACCTTTATCACTGCTGTCATTTAACTTGTCCTTCCTTGGACTTTTTCCAGCTCTGCTAGGTTTTCTCGAGGCACCTTAGAAGTTGCTCTTCTGAGCTGCATGTCTTCAGGCACTGCAGAGCACTCATTCAGTTATGGGAAGCATCAGGCCTGCGCTCTCTAAATGAGAATTGTTTTTGTCCTGCAGTGACTCCAGCTGCCTCTGTGGATCTGTTGTCTCAGGTGTGGAGTCCTGGAGTTCATCTAGCTGCTTAATTTGTCTGTCTGTACTTTTCCTAGGGCCGAAATTAAAATCACATGCTTGCCATACAGATGCTTATTTGCAAATTGCTCCCAGTGTTCTTTCTGCCAGTTGTGCTTGCCAAGATGATGGCAGGCCTTTAGAATCCTTCCAAACCTAATGCATCCCAAAGAAAACCATTATCTGAGGTATTTAAACCTGAGTGCCAGCGCTGTGTCTCTCTCATTCCCACAGTGTACTCACATTGTTCTGTTTTGGTTAGGACTTTAGGAATTAATTTATACTGGGCTATAAGCTAGAGCAAGTTTCTCCTGTTCTCCCTGACGCCTGGCAGATGGAAGGTGCGTAGTAAGTCTTTACTAAATTACTGAAGTGGCTGACTGATGTCGTCTGGAACAGACAAAATTCAGTGTGGGATCAGCATTTTGTGCTCACTTCAGGACCTGGAGCCTTACTTGAAATCCTTTGAGCCTGCTTGCCTATCTTCTAGATGACGTCCCTTCTAATAACATAGGGGTCTCAGGAATAATTGTATGTGGCAGCAGAAGCATGCATACTGACACTTCGAGTGCCACAGACTGAGTTTAGGAATGTATTCTGACGTTGGGTATTGGGAGGATCCGGCAAAGGTATAGCTTCCCTATGAGTTTAAGCGGAACCCCTATTTTTCAGTTTGCTTTTTCTAGAGACATAAGACCTTGTTTCCTAATTATCTGACGTTTGGTATTGTTCAAATCAGAGTAAATATAGAGTGTGAATCAATGGCAGGATTCAAAAAAAAAAAAAAACCCCAGCTGCTGTTGAGTCAGTTGCGACTCATGGCGGCCCCATGTGTTTCAGGGTAGAACTGCACTCCATGGGGTCTTCAATGGCTATGATCTTTCAGATGTGGATTGTCTGATTTTTCTCCTCAGGCACCTTTGAGTGGATCCAAACCATCAGCTTTTCGGTTAGTAGCCCAGCGCTTAACCGTTTGCACCACACAGGGACTCCTAAAGTAAAGCCCCTTGGTGTATATATACTCTTTCAACTGCTCCCTTCTTGTGTAGTGCAGATACCCACCTAGTTCCTCTATTTCCCCACAGAAATCATGAGTGTTTGCTCCCACGTTTAAAGGAATCCTGTTTTTCTTTTCTTTTTTTCAAAGATTTAAGACTCACACAGAAATGCAAGGTTTCTCATGGTATATGTGTTTCTGGCAAAGCAGGTAATTAGGATCCTGCTATGTTTTGATGAGTTTGCCCCCAGCCCAGGGATTCCTGGTTCATTGGCATGAGAGGGCCACTTGGATAATCAGACCTTCATGTTTCCCATGTCTGACCGGTGGTTTTCTTTCTCAAAGGAGCGGGAATATTTTACGTTGGAAAAGTTTCAGCTGAAAGACAGAGTAGGGAAAATATGAAAGCATATCAGGGAGGTTTTTATTATATTGCATTCGAATGTGAACTGATCATTCTTTCTCAGAAAGGAGAATGCATTCCGGTTTTCAACTTGAACTAATAACGTAAAGTCGCTATTTAAACTACTGCTAACTTTTTTATCTCAGAACAAGCTAAATGGCTTTGTTGCTCGTGTGGGAATGGAAATTAGCTCTTGGCATGAACCACTTTAATTGAAATCAGTTTGTGGGTTGAGTTCCTATGCTGCTTGACCGATGACATCATTTCCTGTGCTTTTCCTAATCCCTACTGTTTTTCTAAGATAGGATAAAGCTAAGTTCAACTACACATTTTAAAGCAGTTATACACCTTTTCCTGACCTACTTAGAATATCATCCAAAGCTTTCACGAAATCACTTCTTTTGTGTATTTGTAGATAGTTTTTTTAGTTAAAAAGCATTTGGTTTAGATATTTTAATAGAATCATAAGAACCTAAAATAACAGTCTGTTTTAATCAATTTCCTGGGTTGCTTGATTTCTATAACAATGCTTCAACAAAGGAGTTATTTCTGCTTTTGTACATGGGGGAACAAAGAGAAAAACATTTTTAATAGCAACCAACATAGGGCTGTGGAGCCCTGGTGGTGCAGCAGTTAAGAACTTAGCTGCTAACCCAGAGGTTGGCAGTTTGAATCCACTAGCTGCTCCAGTTTTGTTCTGTCCTATAGCGTCGCTATGAGTCAGAAACGACTCAATGGCAGCAGGTTTGATTTTTGGCTTCTTAGGGTTGTACAAGTGCGTAGGACACAGTGGGCAACTTCTGGGACTCAGTTTGATCTTTGAACATAGTTTTTGAGTTATTTTCAGGTAGCATGAGTTAAGTGAATAGAAATTAATTTAGCAGAGTTCTATACAGCATCTGCCTATAGGCAACATGCTACACTGGGCACCTAATGATCTTGTAAATAATAATCATGACCCTCCCCACTCTTCAGAAGCTTTTAGACAAATGAGTTGAGGGTAGGACAGATAACAAAATGATTAGATTACATAATATATGCTTCAGAAGAGTCAGAGGAAAGAAGGCTTATATCTGGTTGGGGAAGGAGAGGAGAACTGAAATCAGAAAAGATCGAAGGAAAGAAGAGACATTTGAAATGGGGCTTGGAAATAGACAGAATTTCAGCATTTAGTGGGAACTGTAGACAGATTAAAAAGGAGGCTCCGTGAAGAGACCAGCACAGACAGAGGGAAAGACCAGGTGAGCTCACTGCCTGGTATGCTGTGTGACAGGTAGTAGGCACTCAGAAATACTTGTAGAGTATTGAGTGATAAGTAAATCAGGGGATAGAGTTGTAGGATGCAGTTGTTGTTAGTCGTGGTCGAGTTCATTCTGACTCATGGCGACCCCATGTGTGCACACTGGAACTGCCTTCTAGGATTTTCAAGGCTGTGACCTTTCCAAATAGATTACCAGGCCTGTCTTCCAAGGTGCCTCTGGCTGAGTTCTAACTGCCAACCTTTTCGCTAGTGGTTGAGTGCTTAACCGTTTGTGCCATCCAGGTACTCTTATGGATTGCATCCCAAGCCCAAGCCCATTGCTGTTGAGTCGATTCCGACTCATAGTGACCCTATAAGAGAGAGTAGACCTGCCCCATATGGTTTCTGAGGAGCACCTGATGGATTCAAACTCCTGACCTTTTGGCTAGCAGCCGTAGCGCTTAACCACTACATCACCAGGGCTCCCTGGATTGCATTAAGAGCGTGCAGAGGAGCCCAGAAAGGTGCATGGGGCCATGCTGAGGAGGGCCTTGAATGCTGATAGATGGCAAAAAAAAAACCAAAAACCATTGCCATTGAGTTGATTCAGACTCATAGCGACTCTATAGGACAGAGTAGAACTGATCCATAGGGTTTCCAAGGAGCAGCTGGCGGAGTTGAACTGCTGGCCTTTTGATTAGCAGCTGAGCTCTTAACCACTGTGCCACCAGGGCTCTGTGAGAGGTGGAGGTAGACCTTAATTCAGTAGACATAGGGACCCTTTGGTGGTGTCTCACTAAGTGTGTGACATGTTCTTGAAAAGATGTCTCTTTCAACTTGAGTTAACTCTTTGGAAATGTAAGAAGAAATAGTATTAAGTTCTTACGCCTTCCTTTCCTTGTTGCCATGCTGAGGTTTGTGTAGCTCCTGAAGTCAGCAGCAGCTTTCCTGTCCTGTGCTGAGGATCCCTAGCAAGTGATACTGAAGAGAGCAGGGGCTGGGAGAAGTCTTCTCCCTGCTTCAGGAAGGAGATTTGGGCCCTGTGCTCCAGGGAGACTGAGCATAATCAACTGGTTTTTGTTCTTGCACAGAAAGCAGGGATTCTCCTTTTCTTAAGTAAAATCTTGAGGCTTTTTCCCTAGGAATTTACTCCCACAGTTTGGAGGACAGGGCAGAATAAGCCAAACTTCCAGTGCCCAATCTTGGCCTCCTTGTATAGGGGATGGGTCAATAAGAATTAATGATTTATTCAGTCAAGCCATTGTGATAGTCTTCTCCAAGTAGGGTACTTATTGCTTCTGGAAGACTAAGAATAGCCTGGGATTTTGAAAGGTGTTATTAGGGTGCCTAGATCCCTGGAATACAGACAAGCACAAACATTAGAGAAATGAGACCACATGTCTGTTATCACTGTCTCACCACATCTTTTACTCCAGTGTCTTCTGCTGTGCCATCGTCTCAGGTCTAAGTCTGTTGGCCCACGCTTTCTGCCCTGGCCCCTGAAGCTCACACTTCTGTAGGTGACAATCTGAAAATGAGCGGACTTCAGACACTGAGCATTTTATTTGGGTTTAAGGTTACAGTTTAAACAAGCAGTTCTTCCAGAGCTATTTCTAGATGTTTTCATTATCAGGCAGTCTTGTTATTAAATGCATTTCAAGGTATTTTCTTTTTCATTTTGCTTCCTCCAAAATTTATTTAAAGAAAATTCTGTGGAATTTGTCACCATGGATGTTTTCCTGGCTACCTACCTGGGACTCTAAATCTTTTAATGGGAAAATTATTGCCGTCATAATCTTGTCTCTTATAATTAATCAAGGCACTATTTTCTTGTTGGTATAAATTACAGAAATGACTTTGATTGGTAAGTTCTGGTAAGCTAGGGAAGTCATTTAGCACTATTAAAATAAGTGTCGAAGAAGCAATTCTACTGTATTGTAAATGATTTTATACACGCAAATGATAACATGTTAAGCATTGTTGCTTAAGTTATTTCTACATAAATACGTGAATGCTGATAGACAATTTTGTTTTGTCTTGGAATGACTACAAACCAGCTCCAGTGAACTGTTGCAATCTGTGCACTTAAATTATATAAAAAAAAAAATCATTCTTTTTTTTTCCTTCTCAAGTTCAACACTGTAACATTCGCTGTATGAATGGAGGCAGCTGCAGTGATGATCACTGTCTTTGCCAGAAAGGATACACAGGGACGCACTGTGGACAACGTAAGTAATCCGGGGTTGTAATTACTCTCTATTTTAGCCTGTGATTAGACAGTAGAATAGATAAGTGCTGATGGATTTGCTTTGATTATCCACAACATGGCGTTCTTACCGATGTCCGGTGACCTTTTATAAACGAGCAGATGGCTTACCCAACACGCTCAGCACGCATTTTCCAACTGGGACCTTGAGGGTGGGTGCTTGACTCATTCTCCTCACTTACCTTAACCTAAAGATGTGGCAGTCTGCGCCCGTGAAGACTACAGCCTTGGAAACCCTGCGGGGCAGTTCTTTTCTGTCCTATAGGGTTGCTATGGGTTGGAATCAACTCAGTGGCAGTGGGTTTTTGGGTTTTTATGGTTTGGTTACCTTCACTCCTGCTTGCCTCACCCCTTTGATTCGCAATCATTACCCAGAGGTGAAGAATTCTCATTCATTCCCGATGTATAATTTCCATTCAAATGTTGAACATCTCCAATTGGATTTCCAGGATTGTCTCAGAGTGTTTCAAAACTCACCCTCATCTTCCTCCCTGGACATGTTTTTCTTTTGATTGATGGCATCTGCGTCTCTCTGGCTGCCCAGCCTATGACCTGCTACTGCAGCGCTTCTCACGTGGTGTTCAGTTGCTTGGTTCATTCGCGCAAAGAACTTACTGTGTGTCTCCTCTCTAGCCTAGCAGTCCCTGTGTTGTGCACAAGATGAAAATTCCTTTAAAAAAAACTTATTTTTTTCTGACTATATGCAATCTGCAAAGAATTTGGAAAATCCCCAAAATATAAAAAATAAAATCAAAATTGCTCATAATCCCATCTTCTCAGATATTAACCTTCTACTCTTTTAATGAGTATTTGGTACATGAGATTTTATCGTGTATATATATTTTTTCATGTTACTTTTTCACTTTAATATTTTACCGAAAGTATTTTCCATGTCAGTAAACACTTAACATTTTTCATGTACATTTTAAAGATCGCGCAATACTCCATTACATGGACTTTTTACTGTTTATTTAATGAATCCCTTAATGGTGGGCACTTATTCAGGCTGTTTGCAGCTTTTGCTGTTGTAGATGTATTTGTGTAGTGCCTGGTGACCATTCATGCTGCAGTGTGATAAGAGCAGTGACTGTGTTTTATCACTTCACAGCAGCTACCAGCTTCCCAGCCTGGGCGGCCACTGAGCTCATTCTTTTATTTTTTAATTTTTTATCGTGCATTAGCTGAAACTTTACAGAGCAGATTAGTTTCCCGTTGGATAGTTTGTACACAAGTGTCCCATGACATTGGTTTCGTTCCCCACATGTGTCAGCACTATCCCCATTTCTGTCCTAGGTTTCTCGTTTCCTTTTGTCCTGGTTTTCTACCCCTTCCTGCCTTCTCATCTTTGCTCTGGGGCAAATGTTGCCCCAAGCTCCTTCTTGAGGGGTGAGTAGGAGTTCACTTGTCAGATGACGGAGGATGAGCCTTCTAGCAGATGGCAACACATGGGCCAAAGCACTGGAATATAGTGTAGAATGAATGTCCGAGGTAGCAGGTGCTCTGATGTGGCTCGAGCTTAGGTACTGAGGGAAGGGGTGGGGAGGGAGAAGAGCTGGGATAGGAAGACACGTGCCAGGTTTTAAATGCCTTTCTGTTTTTTTTTTTAAAAAAACCAAACTAGTAGCCATCAAGTCGATTCCGACTCATAGCAACCCTACAGGACAGAGTAGAACTGCCCCGAGAGTTTCCAAGGAGTGCCTGGTGGATTTGAACTGCTGACATTTTGGTTAGCAGCTGTAGCTCTTACCCACTACCCTGCCAGGGTTTCCATCTTTGTGTATTTTATGGTTTATTTCAAAGAAGAGCCAGTACAGTGAAGTGAGAGAATGACAACAACTTATAACTATTGAGTTACTTACTCTTCCTTACTATGTGCTTGGTGTATTTTTACACATATGAATTCATTTCAATATAACAACAATGCTTTGAGTTAGAGACTGTTATTATTACCTTATAACAGCTGAGGAAACTGGGTCCCAGAGACCTTAAGTAAGTTGTCTCTGGTTTACAGGTCATAATACCTTGTAGGCAGAACAGGTAGTAAGTGGCAGAGCTGAAGAAGCCAAGCAGTCTAACTATGAAATACTGCTGTGAAATACTGGCTTTATATACTGCATTTACAAAGATTTACAATGAGACTACAGTGTGGAGGATGAACTGGAGGGGAAAGCCGGAAACAGGAAGACCAGCCCTAACGAACACTGTGGCTTCAGACATGGCGGGATGGTGTTTTTGGAAGTGAATTCAGGAGGAGCCACCCAGCTTCTTTCCTGCTTCCTTTTGTGCTCGCTGAGGGAGTTATCCCAAAGCCCAGCACATGGCAGGTACTCAACTAATGTCCGCAGAATTAGGAAACCTTTCCTAGATTTCCATTTTCTCATCTGTAAAATGGGAGGGTTGGCTCAGGCAATCTCAAAATCCCTTTCCTATGTAAAATCTCTTTATTTTCTTCTGTCATTCTATGACTACAAACTAAGAGGCAAGTCAGAACACTTAATAGACAAAAAGCTCTCTAATTCTGTGATGAGAAACATACTCCTGCCATAACTTCTGGCTATAAGGGGTTGTGTCAGTTCAGGTTCTCTGATAAGCAGATGCTAAGACAGATTGAACATATAGGAGATGCAGAATAAGGGGAGAGGAAGCAAGAGTAGGACGGGAAGACCTTAGGACCTCGAAGCAGGCCGGATCCTTGTAAAAGGAGAGAGGAAAGGAGGGAGGCTTGTATAGGAGGAGCAGAGCTCCAGGAAGGCTGTGGCCAGGCCGATGGGGAGCCAAGAGCAGACTGCCCATCAGGAGAGTTCCATGGTGGGCAGAAATGGCCAGGCTAGTACCTCCACTGTGCTCAGTGATTGGCTGGGAGCACCTGAAGGCTGACAAGTGGACGCTCTCTGCCAGCCGAGATCCTTGCTTAGCCAAGGGACTGGCTCAACTCTGTGGCTGTCACAGAAGTAAAATATATGAAGGGGGAATAATTGTAGCCAGAAGTATTAGGGAAACCTCATGGAGGAGTGAGGTTTGAGCTGGGCTTTGAAGAGTGGGTGGAGCCGGCAGAGCACTTGTGATGAAGATACCTGGAAATGCTGTGCGTGAGAGAGTTGCCGGAAACTACAGAAAAGAGTTGTTCAAAGCATGATCTTTCAATTCTTATTTTATGGGCCTTTTAAAATAAGTAAAATATCTCCCTCTCAAGCACCTCTCAACTTATTTCACCAATAGTTTCCACAGATTCTGTTATAATACTCAGTTGGGTCTTTATCATGGTGCTTTACTCACCGAGGGCCAGTGTTACTATTTTGTTTGCAGTTAATTGTGTGGTTAACATGCTGCATTTCTGTAAGGGTGACATCAGAGGGGTCAAGGTTTCCCCCCATGGGAGCCCTCTCCAAGTTATGCCATAAACCAAAAGCAAAGAGTCCTCTGGCTAAAATGCAATTCCCATGTAGCAAAGGGTCTAATAAGCCACCATGTTAGATGCAGAAGGGAAAGCGTTGCTCAGGTGCTTCACGGAACAAAACTGTCAGTGTTAACGCAGGTACGAATGCACCCTCCACGAGGCAGCAGTACCTGAGCGTTGACTGAGGAACCTGTGAGGAGCTAGACCTGTAGAGTGACTACCTAAAACAAATACCGAGGTGATTATGTAGATCGTTTATCTGTTGTCCTTTTAGGGGCTGGTAAGTGCTGCTTCATTAGCCTCAGCTTTTAAGTAAAGCTTCTTAGCTTCTCTGTTCTTGTTTACAGCTGTCTGTGAAAGTGGCTGTCTCAACGGCGGGAGGTGTGTGGCCCCAAATCGATGTGCTTGCACTTACGGCTTCACTGGACCCCAGTGTGAAAGAGGTAATGGCTTCTTATCATTTGTGTAAAGGTGGGCTGCTGCCCAAAGCTAGTATTGATTTGGACGGGCATTGGGGTTGTGTGGCTGCTTCATGAAGTTTGTTGAGCTTTTCAGAATAATTTTCAGAAAAGCCGCTGGGCAGGCTCCTAGGATAAGACAGTGGCCTCGCATCCACGTGTGTTAGTCAGCAACCTTTGTCAGGGGATTGTTGGGTTGAATAGTGAGCATAAACATAAGTACTGGTTGGCCTCAAGATAGAAAGGAGAATTTTCCACAAGATTCAGAATTGAGGTTGTTGTTACCCTAGTAGATTGGAGAAAACGGTTACAAACAAATAAAACATCTGTAAAGAAAGGAAAAGTTGAGAATCAACGTACCTAAAAACATACCTGCGGTACGCTACTGGCTCAGCATTCCCAATTCTCCTGAGAAATACCGGCATCTGATGAGAAACTCTGCGTTCACATGTGTGCTTTATTCAGTGCTCGCTGTAGCCCACTGAAGCATGAGTTGTCGTCCCCGCTTTCCTATGAGAGGCCTAAGGCTCAGAGAGGTCTAGGAATCTGCTAAAGGTTGCACAGATAACAAGCTTTCATTTGAATGCAATTTTCAGTTTTCTAGCTCAGTGCTTACTGCTGCTTCTAATTAAAAGAAATGTTCTACCTAATTTGCCTTAGATTTACATGGATGAGTAATATTCTTAATATTTTTTTTTCTCAGAACTTTAGCCTTATTAATCATCTTGTCTGTACATTCATCACCATTTTCTCACCGTTCCTGGTTTTACAGTGAAGGTTTTGAGGGTTGGTGTCATTTGATGAGGGTTGGTGTCCTTTGACTGGAGGCATACTCATGCGTTTATGTCCAGTCATTGCCTTACCCACCTACCTTTCTTCTAAGGTGAAAAGTAAAGCGGAAGTAGCGGATGTTGGACATACATTATTTAAAAGCTAACAGCAGAGTGTGGCTTGTGAGGAATTGTTTATTTTCTGCTTCTATTTTTGTAAGTTCATCTAAATTCAGTTATTCGTTGATAAAGCAATAACATGTTTTAGCAAGTAGCTGTAGATGAGTGACTGTTACTACCAGATAAATGGTGTTGTATCTCTGTTAATAAAACCCCTGCGTGGTGTCCCTGTGGATGGATCAGACTCTGCCTTTACATTGCATTATGGCAACTTTGGGGGCCTTTCCTTCAAACTGTTTCTGTACAACTTGCACAAATATATGTATCGCCAGAGTAACAAAGACAGCTGTTTCTATTAGCATCTATACAATGAAGATGTTGTAGATTAAAATTGTTGATGTGTAACTTGAGAAAATGATCGTGCGAAATGTGATTTCTCAGACAGAAATGATAGGTTCAGTTTGTCTTAGAAGAAGAATTACGAATAAGATGAAGTTGTAGGACATTTTTACCACTCACAAAGTCATTAATAATTTGTTCCAAAGAATATTGTTACCCATAGTTCCAGGTATTGATGATGATAATTGATAAAGTGGGCATGATATGGAACCATTTCATAGTTCTTTCTTCAAAGATCTGACTTGTGCCAAAGATTGAAAAATGGCATGAATGGGTTAATCTTGTAACTATTAATCAAAATTGGTATATTATTTAGGGGTTACTCCAAATTTTGGGATGTCTTTAACTGCTCTGGAGCCCTGGTGGCACGGTGGTTAAATGCTACGGCTGCTAACCAAAAGGTCAGCAGTTCCAATCCACCAGCTGCTCCTTAGAAACCCTATGGGGAAGTTCTACTCTGTCCTGTAGGGTCGCTATGAGTCAGAAGTGACTCGAGGGCAGCAAGTACAATGGCTACGGGTTAACTGCTCCCTTCAGTGATAAGGCTTTCATGACATCTGGACAAAGGTGTGTATACCTGCATCCCATAGAATCTTCACAGTGAAGATTATCTAAATCAAAATCATCCCCACATGGCAGCTCTTCTAGCACTTCCGGTAGTAGAACTTGGGGGGCAGGAAGCCGGTTCTTTTTAATCATTACCCTCAGCCCGTTCTACCCGTGGGCACAGTCCCAAGCCTTTGATGGGTGAAGGGAAATGTGAATGTAATTTCCCCATTAGACGGAAGAAGAGAATCTTTTTGATTCAAGAATTGTATTTCCGTTTATAGAGTCTTCAATGTTTTCTGCTCTGTGAGAGAAATCTACTTACTTCTTTAAGGAATTAAAGGGAATATATCCTCTTACTCAAACGTGTATTTTTAATTTCAAGAGTGATTAATAAAGTTGTAGGACTGGATCACAACAAATCCATTCTGAAGCGCAGGTGAGTATTTAGTGTGACTTCTAATGATATTGGGTCAGTATACCTAGTTATCATGTTGTTTCTTATGGATTAAGTACTTAGGCTAGTTGCTTTATGTTTTTATTGGAATGTGGTTTTCTGTTTTTAAAAACGAACTTCCAAATTGCCTTTGCTCATTCCTTCTCTCCTTTCTGAGAGGCTGAGCTCAGTGCTCCTCATGTGTTCTCCTGTAGCACTCTCTGCATGCTGTCTTTATAGCACTTAGTACATTCTGTCGCCTCCTATGCATGAGAAAGCTGGATGATGAATATGGAAAACCAAAGAAGAATTGCTGCCTTTGAATTATGGTGTTGGCAAAGAATAACGAATATACCGTGGACTGCCAGAAGAATGAACAAGTCTGTCTTGAAAGAAGTACAGCCAGAAAGCTCATTAGAAGCGAGGATGACCAGACTTCGTCTCACATGCCTCGGACATGTTATCAGGAGGGATCAATCCCTAGAGAAGGGCATCATGCTCTGTAAAGTGGAGGGTCAGTGAAAAAGAGGAAGACCTTTGAGGAGATGGATTGACACAGTGGCTTCAAAAATGGGCTCAAACATAGCAACAATTGTGAGGATGGTGCAGAACTGGGCAGTGTTTTATTCTGTTATACATAGGGTCACTATGAGTTGGAAGTGACTCGTCTGCACCTAACAACAGTACATTGTAAGGAGCCCTCGTGGTGCAGTGGCTAAAACGCTCAGCTGCCAACTGAAAGGTCAGTGGTTCGAACCCACCAGCTGCTGAACAGGAGTAAGATGTGGCAGTCTGCTTCCATAAAGATTACAGTCTTGGAAACCCTATGGGGCAGTTCTGCTCTGTACTGTAGGATTGCTATGGGTTGGAATCAACTTGATGGCAAAGGGTGGGTTGTACATTGTAGTAAGGAGCCCTGTGGCACAATGGTTATACACTGGGCTACTAACTGAAAGGTTGGCAGTTCAAACCCACCCAGCAGCTCCATGGGAGAAAGACCTGGCGATCTGCTTCCATAAGATGACAGCCTAGAAAACCGTATAGAACAGTTCTAATCCATCACGTGATGGCTCTCTGAGTTGGCATCCACTTGCTGGCACCTGACAACACAACAATAATACATTGCATTGAAGCCGCAAGTTGCCACATCCACCTCTCCAACTGGAGTGTAAGCTCTTCAGTAGCAACTATAGTTTAATGGTCTTTGTAATTCCCACACCAAGTTCAATGCCTGATGCATAGTAGGTCCAGTACGTGTTGAACTGGACTTATTTTTTAAAGCATCAGAAAATCGAGAGATATGATGATTGCATATGAATAAGTATCTCTTGGTAGTCATTGGTGTTGCCCTATTTGTGGACAATACTGGATATTTTTTATTGGTGTCGTGCTAAGCAGAGCTAATCACAATGTTGATGCCTGATTGAATTAACCTTCACCCCATCGTTCAGAAGTATGATCTTTCAGGGTCACAAAACTATCGTTTTCTAGTTGGTAAGGATGCAGAAAAGGAGATGCATTTTGACCCAAATGAGGTGACAATAAAAACTAACTTCGTATCGTGCTGTAATGCAGATGGGAGGAAACTTTGAGAGTGCCAGTTACACTTACCTCTCAGGATAAGTGGCTTTGTCCCTGGGAGACATCTGGGAACTTTTCTGTGTCTCTGACTCCCTCAGAGACCCAGTGGAAGTGTGGAATACCCGTTCAAGGGGCAAAGCTGACAGGATGTGGATCACTTGAGGCCACAAGTGAGTCTTAATAATCCATAAACATGGTATTTTGGTTTGTGATGGAGAGAAGCAGGAAATCAATGCTTGAATTATGAATCATAACATTCATTCAACAAATGCAATCAGATTATGAGGCAAGTTTGTCTCAGTTATAGCTTTTACCCAGTAAAAAAAATACCCAACCCAGTGCCGTCGAGTCGATTCCGACTCATAGCAACCCTATAGGACAGAGTAGAACTCTCCCGTAGAGTTTCCAAGGAGAGCCTGGTGGATTCGAACTGCCGACCCTTAGCTTAGCAGCCGTAGCACTTAACCACTATGCCACCAGGGTTTCCGTAAAATAAATAGGTTTTTTAAAAAAAATTCTTGGCTAGTCAACCTCATTGGACGGGTAGCAATGATATATTCTGCTATGGCCCGTCTCTACACACAGAGGAAGAAAAGGGAAGGCTTGCGGCTTGTTTGATCTGCAGCGTTTGCTTTTTAAAAATTACATCTGAATACCTTTAGGTACATTCTCTAGCTTGCCACAGTCCCCACTGCTCTCTGTTGTCACACATCTTGTATGCTGCATTTGTTTGTTTAGCTGGCTTCTGGGCCCTCGTGGGCACTTGTGTTTGCCACCTCTGTTGTGTTCTCTATCAGAGACTGTATTTATTTGTATTTTCTTCTAAATCACAAGTTTTTTTTTCTTTCCCTACTCTTCCTCTTATATAGTCTGTTTCTGTAAATTCACATTTATGCTTTTCCTGATTCTCTTTATCCACTCCCCTTTCCTTTTTTTTTTTTGCCTTTCTTTCCTTGAGCCCTGAGCAACCAGTAGAACTTATCATTTCGTTAGCTCAGTGGTACAGTATGTCAGTGTTTGTTATCAGAATATTGAAATGAGGTCAGCGCCTGTTTTGGCAATGACAACACAACCTAGCTGTGCATTACCACAGTTACTGCCAACAAAAGAATTCCATGGACTATCCGCATGGGGAGTCACACTTTCTCTTTCCGTCTTGCTTCAGAATGCAGACCATTTAAAATCTTGATAAATGCTGTTGTATTAAGCGCAGTGAATCACAAGAGTGGATGAGATTTCTCAAGGTAATGGAAGAAGAGAAAAGAATGATGAGGTAGAGATGGGTTGACTTGGGGAAGGAGAGAAACAAAGGAAGGAGACTGAGGAAGTGGGAGAGAAGCAAGAGAATCAGGGGAATACCGAGTCAAAGAAGCTAAAGGCGAGGAATTTAAGAAATGGCGTGGCAATTGTTAGATTCATCAGAGACAAGAGAGAATAAGAACCATAAAGAGTCCATTAGACTTAATAAGAGCTCATGGTTACTTAGTACTTAGAGTGCTCTAGACTGTGCTTAGCACTTTGTTCGATGATTCACTTAATCTTTGCAACCACCTCACGAGGAAAGCCCGTTTTATAGAGGAGGAAACAGAGGCAGAAGGAGGGAGGTTACATAGCTTGCCTAAGGTCAAGCTGCTTGTGAGTGGTCAAGTCAAGATCTGAACCTAGCCATGTGGCTCGCAAGCCTGTGCGTGTAACCACTGTGCTGTCCTTGCGTTTCACCAGGAAGGGGCTATCGGTCACTGTACAGAAGGTTCTGATGAGTGACAAGGAGAAGAAAACTAGGATCTATGAGTTTTAGAGTGAAAGTAACAGATTAAAAAACAATTTCAAGAAATTTGGCTAGGTAGGTAATTTTCCTCCCTGGTAGAGTTGCGCTAAGTTGCTTTTAAATCATTTGAAAAACCCAGAGAAAGAAGTGTTGAGTAGTGCTTGGGTGTATCTCGTGCAGGGTTTTGGAACATTCTTCTGCTTGATTGATTTAGATGTTGTTAAGATACCAATCCACTATTTGGACAGAGACTGATTTTCTGTGTGTTTGCAGTACATGTAAATGGGCTGCAAAGGACTGAGCCAACATGTCTAAACATAGATTTGTGCAATCATTTAATGTAGTTACCATGGAAGGCTACAATATTGTCACTATTCAAAACATTTGCAACCTTTTTTGTGACATTGCCTCTACAGAGTTAGCGGTACATTCAAATGAATATGTTGTTACTTATTCCCATTCAAGGAGGCATTTGAGTTTTAGGAAAGAGCCTAAAATGATATGTCATCAGTACTAGCGACTACACTTCTTTTAACCAAACAGTAGTTTAGCTTAGTAAAGAATGAGTGTCTCGAGCATTGTACTCTTTTAAAGAACCATCTATGTGGGATCGGATTGAAAATAGCAACTTGAAAGTTTAGATGGGAAGCGTACGGGGCAGTGAGTTTGCTAACGGTGGAGGAGTATTTGGGAAAGGAGGATGAGAATGGTTGCACAACTTGAAGAATGCAATCAATGTCACTGAATTGCACATGTCAAAATTGTTGAATTGGTGTATATTTTGCTACGTGTATTTTCAGCAACAACAACAACAACAAAAATAAATTACTTAAAAATACTAGTTACAACAGTGGATAATCAAACATTTAGCTGTTTGGGGTCAAAATTGACTTAGATTAAAAAAACAGTGAAAATAATTTTCTTGCTGGGCTTATAAAGTACATGGAATTGGATTAATGTCTTCATGTCAGACTCTATGTAAACCAGCTCAAACCTTTTGAAAGTATAAAATAACAAGAAGTTGTCCATCATTATTCCATCTGGGTGTCTTCATCACGTGTGGTCAGAATGTAAGCCTGCATGTGGCTTCTTTTAAATCATTTGTTCAGGATTTAATTGTGTTAAATTCCTACCCAAGTCTAAACTATGAAGACAATACTTGGATTTTTGCCATATCAGAAAAGTCTGTTGACTATTCAGCCAGCTATCAGTAGGTAAAGTACAAAATATAGAGGAAAGCAATGTTGAATTGATAGCTGTAAGAAAAAGGAACAATGGGACAAACGTGGAGCAAATACGAAAGTGTGGAAACAATGCATAGCTGGGCAGAGAAGTGGAACAGTGGGGGATGAACCAGCTCTTTGTGAATCATGCTTGTCTCCTGTAGGAAATTCCAGTTTTAAATGTTAATTGGTTGTTGCACAATAATGAAGTAGAATTGAACAGAGGACAACTAAGTTGGTTGCAATTCCACTTCGTTCTCACATGGGCAGTTGGCATTTGAGAAGCTCTGCCCGCTCATATTTTGCAAGATTTTTTTTTTAAATGATTTCATTAACAGTTTTCAAAAAACTATCAGAGAAAGCTATTGATAAGCATTTGTTTTGCAAATCCAGAAAAGCAGTGTCTGCGGTGTATGGAACGAATGGAAAGGACCAACATACAATGAAAAAATATGTAATAATCAGATGGTGTATTTTGGATGAGTTCAGCTCATAAGAAGAAAGCAGAAGTGACCTCGTCTCAGAGGCCTGCCTAGAGAGCTGTGTGGGATCCGGAGCTGATTTTCTTGTGCATTTTAGTTCCGGAGTTTTTTTGGAAGGCATTGATGAAATGTAGATTCATTTCTTCTTTGTTTGGAGTCAGTTTTACAGTGCTGCATTTCTGACAATAATTTCACATAATTTTAAAATGTAGGTGGCTGTTATTCAAGTTCGCGGAGTAAATGCCACAGGCCAACGCCCATTCTCAAAGTGCCTTTGGAAGGCAGAGCCCAGTGAAGTAGGCCTATTTCCTTCTTTCCAAAAGGTAAACTGTTGCTATTAAAATATGTCGAAGCCCTCTGTGAGCCTCATTTTTGGGGTTTGGTCCAAACGGAAAGTGAATAACAACGTGTAGCAGAGCTGGTGTGCCCTCATGTCACTAGGCATCTGAAGTGGTATTGCAGCATTTGGCAGCTAGTAGACCATTGAGTAAACTTGATTTTCCTAGAACCGTTCCAGGAAATCCATCTGTTGATATCGATGTTCAGTTTTGTGGTTGAGTAGCTGCATGCAGGCAGGGAACACATGCTGCCATGTCTCTCATACATCCTGGCAGAGCCAGGAGGGCTGGCGGGGTGCAGTCCGGAGCAGCTTTGCTTTCCTCTCCCCCTGCCTCTCCCGGCCTGTGCTGTGGGCTACTGCTTTCCTGCTGGTGGATGAAATTTTCTGGTCACTTGCAGAATTTCTCCTTTGTGGCTCCCTAAATGGGCAAAGGCCTCTTACTGGTTGCTTACATACCCCTCCTCAACCCTGGTGCATCCGGTGGTATCTCCAGCGTCTGCCTTTTGGAGCTGTCTTTGCTGCTCTGGGCAGCCCTCTGGGAAAGGATCGAAGCCTTGTGTTTTTGGTGAAAGTTTACACAGCAAATTACGTTCCCATTTAACAATTGTCTACACATATTGTTCAGAGAGATGGGCTACATTTTACACAGTCTGTCAGCATTCTCATTCTTTCCGTTCTGCTTGTTCCACATCCAATAATCTCGTCTCCCTGCTCCCCTGCCTTCTCATCTTTGTTTTAGATTAAATGTTGACCATTTGGTCTCATATAGATGGTTTTAAAGGAGCACAGTACTCATGGGTGATATTCTTTATTTTATGAGCCAGTCTGTCATTTAGCTAACAGGTGACCTCAGGGAATAGTCTTGGTTCAGAGTTTAAGGAGTATCTTGGGGTGATAGTCTAAGGGAGTTCTGTAGCCTCAACCGGCCCAGTAAGTCCCACATCTGCATTTTCTTGCAGTGGCCCACAACGAGTTGGTAGAAAACACTCATGCATTTTTTTTTCCTCAATAAATTCGTGGAGTGCAAATCGTTTCTACACAGTGGCATCCTCTCCCTTTTACCATGTCTGAGCATCTGGCCAGCCATTTCTGGGCATTAGCCAGTCCCTTGTCTACAGTGTTCTCCAGACGTATCATGCTTTCTGAGCAATTTCCTTGAAGTCCCTCTCAGGAGTTGGTATCGTAAAGTGGTCCTCCACTCATTTCCCAGAAAGGCTACCACCAGCCTGCTCTCTCCCAGGTAATCCCCTCCCCACCCCTTACTACCTCGGACACTTAGATAACTCTTGATATGTGTGAGGGTTTAAGAGCCCAGTGACCAGATCAGAATCACCTCCTTTACATACTGCGTATCATGGTGTCACACTTGACTTGGAATCTGTTGTCTTGGTACTTCAACTGAAGCTTCCGTACTGTCATGCTCTTATCTTAACCAAAGCTAATCATTTAATGCAGCTGTCAAATTTGATGTAAAATTTGGTCTCACAGTTTCAACTTCAAAGATAATTTGTTTTCAACTGTATTTCTCTTTCTTTTCCCTTCCTTCCTTCCTTCCTTCCTTCCTTCCTTCCTTCCTTCCTTCCTTCCTTCCTTCCTTCCTTCCTTCCTTCCTTCCTTCCTTCCTTCCTTCCTTCCTTCCTTCCTTCCTTCCTTCCTTCCTTCCTTCCTTCCTTCCTTCCTCTCTTTCTTCTCTCTCTCTCCCTCCCTCTCTCTCTCTTTCTCTCTTTCTTTCTTTTTAAGCTCTTATGAACTTAAAAAAAGATAAAACTAGTTTTTTTTAAGTTGGTAACCACATTTAATGCCTGGACCACTTTTTAGTCTTGAGCGTTCAAAACACTTCAGCAGTACAGACCAAAAGAAATATATGAGCCACAGGTATAATTAAAAAATTTCTAGTAGCAATGCTAAAAAGTAAAAAGAAACAGGTGAAATTAATGTTAATAATACATTTATATATTAATAATATATTAACAATATATTTTGTTTAACCAATATATCAAAAAATTTTATTTCACTAGGTAACAATATTAAAAATTATTAAGAAGATATTTTGCATTCATTTCTCCATACCCAGCCTTTCTCTGCTGGTGCAGCCAACACCCACATGTGGCTGCTATATCGCACAGTTAGCTCGAAAGCCTTGCTTTAGTGGTGCACATTACTTCAAGTCAAGTCTCCGTTAGAGCTGTAATTTTTCCTTCTTCTCCTCCTGCTTTTTCTCCAACTGTAAAGAAGAAGCATCTTAGAAAGAGAGTCAAAGAAAGGTTGCGCTCATCTTTGAAAAATAAACCAATTAAAAAAATAGAACCAGATCACGGAGTAAAATTTCTCAAGATCTCTATCTATAGTGGAGTTCTCTTGCAGTTATGTTGGTTAAATATACATATATTTCATAAAAGCTCAGTGCTGAGCTAGGCACTGTGAGAGAATCAGAAAGAAGTATATGGTCATCAGGGCCTTAAAATAATTTTTTTGAAAGACAGAAACGCGTATATGGAATAGTTAAATAGCCACGCAGGGCAAGGTTGAGCTAGGCAGAGAAGATGAAGGCAAGCATGATAGGTCATGAAAAGAGAGAACACACAGATGCAGAGGCTGGAATTGACCTGGGGAGAAGGGAGGGCACTGCCAGGCCAGTCTTCACGGCATCAGGTCTAGAGACCTGTAGCCCTTCTACAGAGGGAGGGTCTATGTCAGGGCTCTCTGTGGTGTAGACTCGTTCTACTGAATTGACCTGGGGAGGAGGGAGGGCACTGCCAGGCCAGTCTTCACGGCGTCAGGTCTGGAGACCTGTAGACCTTCTACAGAGGGAGGGTCTATGTCAGGGCTCTCTGTGGTGTAGATTCATTCTACTGAATTGACCTGGGGAGGAGGGAGGGCACTGCCAGGCCAGTCTTCACGGCGTCAGGTCTAGAGACCTGTAGCCCTTCTACAGAGGGAGGGTCTATGTCAGGGCTCTCTGTGGTGTAGATTCATTCTACTGAATTGACCTGGGGAGGAGGGAGGGCACTGCCAGGCCAGTCTTCACGGCGTCAGGTCTGGAGACCTGTAGACCTTCTACAGAGGGAGGGTCTATGTCAGGGCTCTCTGTGGTGTAGATTCATTCTACTGAATTGACCTGGGGAGGAGGGAGGGCACTGCCAGGCCAGTCTTCACGGCGTCAGGTCTGGAGACCTGTAGTCCTTCTACAGAGGGAGGGTCTATGTCAGGGCTCTCTGTGGTGTAGATTCATTCTACTGAATTGTGTTTCTGCACAATTTTTATAGAAGGCAGAGTGTTGAGCTTTGAAAAACAAATCTCTGTGTTTATAATCAGTGGGTGGACTAGACTATTCCTGAAACTGTCTTAGCTTAATCCTATGGAGAACAGCCTGGAGACCCTTACCAATGTGACCCGCTCAGTTGAGAGTACCTCAGCACACTCGGTGTTTATGCTCTGTAGTAGCTCTGGCCTCTAGAAAGCCTATGCTGTTTTTGGGTTTATGAATGTACATTGGACAAATACATGGGGCTCCGTGGTCCAGAGAATGTGCCAAAATACTTCCTATAGACATGAGTCCCACGGAGGGGTCTATGAAATGCAGTTTCCATGGTCAGTATCGTTTTGGGAACACTATACCACGTCCTCTTCTTGGACGGCACTGGGCACATGAGCACTGTAGCTCTTGGGAGGCTTGCAAGAAGGAAATTGTGTTGACTTAGGCTAACTTAGAGTTTCCAAATCTATTAATTTTAGAGCCCCGTCCCCCCTTTCTTCCTCCCTTAAAATAAAATCCTTATCCTGAAGACATGGATTCTGATTTTTTGGACACCATTTTGAAAGTCATTTGACATCTCTATGATAATATCTTCATATCCTAGATAGATATTTTAAATGCGTATATAATCTTTATTCTGAAGATTGAGACTATTTGTATGCAGTGTCTAGAGAAAGACCCTGATGGTGTAGTAACTCACCTTCTGCGTTCCTAAGGGGATAAACTGAAGTGCGGCATGAAACACCACTTCCCTAGGATTTGGTTCTCAAGTATTCCAAAGTATCATTTAGGCAAGCTGGACTATACCCATAAAGACTGATAAATTCCTGGTTCTGAATGGTCCAGTGTGGTTGGTATGTATGCCATCTTGGCTCATATCAGCCACTGGAGTACTACTTACCAGATCTAGGAGTACCAGATATTCTTGGAACAGGAGTTTCCTTTTCTAGTCTGGTTAAATCCTCTTCTTTTGAGGTCACAGTCAAGGCTCGCCAAGCTGCTCAGGACCGTAGGGAGCTCCCCCACCCAGCCCCATCAATTTCCATGCGGCTTCACTTGCATCACCACCTCTGGCCTCCTGGACCCCGTCCACATTTCTTTGTTGGTAAATGTATCTACTAAACTTTTGGTATTTGTCATTCACTTTAGGGATTACATCAGCCATTTTGGTATTTTTATCCCTCTAATGACTTTGTTTTTCTTGTGTTTTATTACATATTTAAATAATTGAGTGACCTAGTCCTTATCTTTTAGGATATGTACTAACAGTTTTAAGTGCTGTTTACTAAGAAATAAGGAATGAGCGTATTCACCTTATCAAAAAACTTTTCCATGTACGTTTATGGATTCTTGTGTTAAAATACTTATATCAGTGTAAAAATATCTAGAACCCTGTTTCATGGCTTTCAGGAAGGCTTAGAGTCAAGTTATAATATTTAAAGTTAAAAAAAATTGTCTTTACTAAATGAAATACATATGATTTATTAATTTAAAAATGAAAATGAATTAAAAAATAAAAATGAAACAACTATGCACACTGTTTTTTCCTTTAAAAAATAAATTTGGCCTATCAGACTCCATGATAGGGGTTTTATAAACTAATCTGTTTGGGGGGATAATCAAAGGCTGCTTTATACAGTCCCAGCCTGACTGTGGTGCTGTCCATGACCAAAGACTGGGAACCATCCCACTGAATACCAAGCCCAGGGCTGTGAAGAGAGTAGATGTGTAGTAAATATCTACTGACCATCTGTAGGGTCTTGAGATTTATGACAGTATTTAACCATTACATATATCTGCTAAATATAACATTTAAAAGAAAGGTACCCTGAACAATGGTGCTTATAAATCTGTCTCTGTCTTATATGGGAGTAAGAGTGTAGAGATTTATGAATGAAACACGTGGGAAGTGAATGCTGTGGAACCTGTGAAGGGAAACAGTCTCCAGCTTTCCTACCATAGCAGTAATTAGCAGTAATCCCTTAACTGTTTTAGAATAACTTTTAATGTAAACAATTGATCTGGTTATTTGTTCCCTCAGTAATAAAGAATGTTCTAACGACACAATTAATAAAATATGGCCATTTCTATCTCTCCCTGGAGAGCCCTGCCCCCTTGCCTGCCTTCTCAAAGGGCATGGTGTTGACCCTCACTGTTGTAGGACCCTGAACCAGGCTGAAAAGAGAGCTTTCAGGTTGGGTGCAGCTTTTATCCATATTAAAAATGTCTTTATAAACAATACATTCATTAGATCTTAGGAGCCATTTCTTCTCCACAATTCCAATGGAAAAGCTCGTACTCTGTTAAGGATTCTAGTGATACATTGTTTAAATTCAAATTTAGTGAACTTAAAAAAAAATCAAGGCAAAGCCGTGGCCCTCCACATGTAAATTCTGATTCATTCTTTGTATGATGGTTTGTAAGCTTCACTTGTAAAGCAGGGAATATTTTAAATCTTTCTTGTTGTACTATTGGAAAAATAAAAAGCAGAGAAATACATAGCATATTAGTGATATATGCGATATAAAATATGATAAATGATATAAAACTGGCTGTGGAAACAGTGTGTAATACAAGTTTGAATTGCCTCCTTTCAGTAAAAACAACCCTTAATTAAACAGCACAGACAGTTCTCTGGTCTCTTGCTCACTCTCTCTCTTTCTCTTTTTTAAGTATGTGTGGCTTGGAGTGGGGTAGGGCCGTTTCTTTTCAGACCTTATTTAGGCCTTAGTTCTTTCTACAGTGTTTTTCCACATTGCCAAGCAGAACAAGTTATCACAAAACCAAACAAAAGGCCAGGACTCTGAGAAGTCATTGCAGGCATTTGCTCAGGGCCCCCATTCTCGGGGTTCCTTGGTCATGGTTCTTTACTTTTTATGAATGACAGAAAATGATGAAAAGTTGTTTTCAGAACAAAATTTTATCCCAAAGGAGCCCTCCTTTCCACTTGTCAACATCAGGTGGCGGTTGTTTTAATTTAAAATGCCTAATTAGGAGGAGTTGTGTTTCGCATACATTTAATTGTGTGACCATTCCTAGAAAAATGGTTAAAAGCTCAGGCTCCAAAGCGAAGCCTTGCTGTTTGTTGGCCATGGTGACTCGGGCAGGTTACTCATGTTGCTTTGTTGGCCACTAACTGAAAGGTGGGAAGTTTGAGTCCACCCAGAGGCACCTTGGAAGACAGTCCTGGCAGTCTACTTCCTAAAAATCAGCCGTTGAAAACCCTATAGAACACAGTTCTGCTCTGACACACATGAGGTTGTCATGAATAGGAGTTGACTTAACGGCAGCTGGTAGGGGAGTAAAATTGTGGGGAAGCTTCAGTGTGATAATCCGTAAAGCACTAACGAAGCACAGGGCCTGCAGATAATACACATTTAACACAGTAAAGTGAGAGTAATCCTGGTTGGAAAGTGCTGTTTCCTAAACAAGATTATGGAATCTTCAACAATCACTGAAGTTACAACTAAGCTTAGAGGCCCCATTGTGACCATTTTTTTCCACTTAGAGGTTTTGTTATTTTACTGGAACATTGTATTTTTTGGATTCCCCCATTTAGAAGAAGCCCAAGAGTCTTAACTGAATACCATATAAATCATGTACTTTTCTTTAATACATACTCAATCGTTGCAGTTGTAACAAAGGCTAGAACTCCAACGGTGCAAATAATAATCAAGGAAGGAAAAGTGAAGGGGCCAGTGGAAACCGTTTCCATAAAACGTGGTGACAACGTGGTGACAACGGCGGCCCTGAAGAGCATTTGTTTCCACAACAACAAACCAAAGATCACAAAGAGGTTTTGTTCACCTCTCCTGACACATACACGGGTACAGGAGGAGAGCTGGACTTGTCGCTCCACGAAAGGCCGGCAGAGGAGTATCAGAGATACTTAGCTGTTTCAGAAATACGGTGTTCTAGAAACAATGAGAAGCAGTTGGAACTTATCCATCTGCAAAATAAAAGGAACACCTACATAAAGTATATATTCAGCTTTATAAAGATGGCATAGTCAGTTTGGGGGAGGGGACTAACAGTGAAAGGGTTAGTCCCAGAGAGCTAAAAATAGAAGAGCCAAATGTTGGGGTATTTTAAATGCAAGAATTTCAGACAGTACTCCTCAGAAATTAGCTTCCTTAAATTTGTCCATAGAACAGGATGATATCAAACTGAAAAGAAATTGTCTGAAGAAAAGAAGAGATGTGAGTTTATTTATCGCACATCAGTGATTTTCCAGGCCCTGTGCTAATTTCTGAAGATGTCATGGTACGTGAAACACACTTGCCCCAGCCTTTATGGACATGGGTTCTAGTGGAGAAGGCAGCCATTAAACAAGTAAACACAGAACACCTACATGCCAATTGTGGCAAAGGCCGTGAAGGAAAAATAGAGGGTGTGAAAATAGAAGGTAAGAATGTGTGTGGACAGGTGGTCAGGGAGGGCCTCTCAGAAGATGAGAAGTCGCCCCCATGTGAAGAGTATGGGGAAAGCTTTCTTAGGCAGAAGGACCTAGGAGGAAACTCCTTGTATTTGAGGAAATGAAACACAACTACTATGGCCGGAGCTCGGAAAGGGAGAAGGATGGGGTATGAGGTTGGAGCAGGGGTCAGATGAGTGTGCGCAGGGAACATGCACATAGCTCATGTGTTCACAGACGTGTGCTACGGTGCCATGACACCTACACTGGGAGATTGTAAGAGCATGTGGGTTTTCTAAAGCGGTTGTTGTTAGGCACCATCAAGTTGATTTTTGACTCGTAGGGACCCAGTATGATAGAGTAGAACTGCCTGCCCCATGGGGTTTCTAGGTTGTAATCTTTAGGGAAGCAGATCACCAGGTGTTTCTCCTGCAGAGCCAGCTGGGTGGGCTTGAACTGCCAATCTTTTGGTTTGTAGCCATGTGCTTAACCTAGTACCACTGCAGGTGGCTCAGGTTGTTCCGGAGACTCAGCCCTGAACACCTTGAAATGCTGACTCGGTCAAGGTGAGAAAGCTCCTGTAGCTTCCGATGCCCTGAAAATCAGAGAAATCATAAGTCTTACATAACCTCTATTGCCTTTCGTCTAACCTTGGGCTCCTATGGCTTCTCTGATCCCTGAGCTTTAGAAAGTTATTAAACTGGAACTCAGATGCTCTAAAAATACATAAGAGAAGTACAGCATGAAAATTGTTTGTTCAGACATCAAACATTTTGAGATAATGCATGCCTTTGCATGTACGCATTCAGAACTGTCCCTAGGGGACGCCTTTGGATGTCATAATAGCAACTCTGGTATCAATAAATCATTTGTTATTTGGACAAGTCGTGGCCACCACCTCAGTCACTAGATACATTTGTAATGGTTTATGTGAACAATAACAGCAACCACCTAGCAACACACTGTTCGGTCATGTCATATTTTATAATACCACATGTGGTTTTGCAGGCTTTGGAAGGATAAATTCTTACTGTGTCTAATATAACTTGAAAATGAAACAGCAAACATTATTGGAGGCCCACTGTGCACAATACATGAAATCACACTGCATGCTGTGTGACCTTATGTAAGAGTGACACATGGGTTTTTGCTACTTTATTAGTACTTTTCTGCCCCATGAAGAAAGGGTCTGTATCTGTCTTGTTTGTCATTTTATTCTTGGTGCCTAGTAGCCAGTATGAGAGACCTGGTGGCACAGTGGTTAAATGCTTGGCTGCTAATCGAAAGGTCAGTGATTTGAACCCACCCGCCACTCTGCAGGAGGAAGATGTGGCAGTCTGCTTCTGGAAAGATTACAGCCTTGGAAACACTATGGTGCAGTTCTACTTCGTCCTATACGGTCGCTATGAGTCAGACTCAACGTGACAACAATGGGTAGTAGCTAGAATTTGCTGAAAGGATGAATGAATAGTTTTTAGGCGAAGTTTGTTTCCTGTAACTCAGATATGAAATGACTGATCTGTCATCTCTATTTTTGTTTTAAATTTTTATTGTGCTTTAAGTGAAAGTTTCCAAATCAAGTCTTCTCTCATACAAAACCTTATATACACCTTGCTATATACTCCTAGTTGCTCTCCCCCTAATGAGACAGCACATTCCTTCTCTCCACCCTGTGTTTCCATGTCCATTCAACCAGCTTCTGTCCCCCTCAGCCTTCGCATCTCCCCTCCAGACAGGAGCTGCCCAGATAGTCTCATGTGTCTACTTGATCCAGGAAGCCCATTCCTCACCAGTATCATTTTCGGTCTTGTAGTCCAGTCCAATCCCTGTCTGAAGAGTTGGCTTTGAGAATGGTTCCTGTCTTGGTCTAACAGAAGGCCTGGGGACCATAACCTCTGGGGTCCCTCTGGTCTTAGTCAGACCATTAAGTCTGGTCTCTTTACTAGAATTTAGGCCACTGCTCTCCTGCTCCTTCAGGGATTCTGTGTTGTGCTCCCTGACTTGGCAGTCATCAGTTGTAGCTGGGCACCCTCTAGTTCTTCTGGTCTACGGCTGCTAACCAAAAGGTTGGCAGTTTGAATCCACCAGGCACTCCTTGGAAACCCTGTGGGGCAGTTCTGCTCTGTCCTGTAGGGTTGCTATGAGTCGGAATTGACTCAATGGCAGTGGGTTTTTGCAGTTTACCTCAGTGGGTCGTTTGAGCAACCCATTGAGAGTACTCATATTTTATTACCAAGGAAACTGAGGCAGGAGGAAAACTGTGTGTCTTTTCTAAGATGTGTGGTGGTTGATGTTATGTGTCACCTTGGCTAGGCTATAATGCCCAATTGTTTGGTCAGATTCTAGTCTAGATCCTCCTGGAAAGGTATTTTGTTAATGTGATTAATGTTTACAATCAGTTGACTTGAAGTAAAAGAAATTACCTTCAACAATGTGAGTAGGCCTCATTCAATCAATTGAAGGCCTTAAGAGCAAAAATAGAGGCTTCGCAGAGAAGAAGGAATTCTGCCTGAAGACTATAACATAGAGGCGTTGCCTGAGTTTTCAGCCTACTGGCCTGTTGCACGGATTCTGGACTCAAGACTGCAACATCAACTCTTGCCTGCGTTTCCAGCCTGCCCTACAGATTTCTGACTTGGCAGCCCCCGCAATATATGAGCCAGTTCTTGAAGATCTCTCTCAAACACACACACATGCACACGGACACCACACACGCAGATACCACACACACACACACAGATGCACGCAGACACACACAGACACACACAGACATACAGATACCACATACACGCAGAGACACACACAGACACCACACACACACACGCAGGCACACATACCACCAGACACACACAGACAGCACACACACACATAATACAGATACAGATACACACACACACTCCACACACACACACCACACAGATACCACACACACAGACACACAGGCACATACACAGACACATACACAGAGACACGCACACAGACACACACACGCACATCCTGCTGGCTCTGTTTCTCTGGGAACCCTGACTGATAGAGATTTTAGTACCAGGAGTGGTTCTAGAGGAACAAAATGTTAGGAATGAGTTCTGTGCATTGGTTCTGGGGTTTCTGAAACGGATTCTCTAATCTGGTCAAATTTAAAGGCTTTGGAGGCCCACTGTACTACTGTTTCCAGTAGTAAATGGGGCGGTGATAGTCCATGGTATGATGTGGCAATAGAGATACCCAAAATATCGCCATTGAATACTTCTAAACAAATACTTGCAAGTGGCAACGTTCTGGCTAACCAGGTATTTGATACCTTAGACCATTTTTGTCAAACTGATGGGTATAATGAGATTGACTGGTTGCTCCTAATTGCTCTGGACAAAGTTGGGAAAGAAAGATTTGAGCTCAGGGATTCAAGTTTTCATCTCAAGTGCTATACAAATGACCCCAAAATTTCTATGTCTGCCCTGAAAGAAAATCTTATCTCCTGTAGCCACAGATCTGAGATTTCTGAAAACCAAACCTGGAGTCTCATCCTGTCAGTGGCTGAAATATAATGCAAATTGAATTCCCAATCTTGCAGGGTGTCTGCTGTTAGAGTGAGGGCATTGACTGGGAAGGAATGCCATCCTGGAAACTGAAATGGGCGTATATGCACAGGTCCTGAAGACACTGGGTCTTTTTTGCCAACAGAAGCAGCCTTTCCAGCCCTGCCTGAGAAGATTAATTTTGCTTTGCTGGAGGAACCCGAATGATCTCCGCTGAGACAGTTGACTTTCAAGACGCTGCTGTTTTTCCTTAAGAACCACCCCTACTGCCCCACTTTGCTTCTAGACCTATAACTAAATGGAAGTTGCGGCAGGTCCCAAAAGAACTGCATGCTTTTTCTAATTTTACAGACGTACATCTGGGGAAGTCTGAGCACCCTTAAAGAGGTTTGTGGTCGATCTCTGTAGGTCAGTAATTACGGTGGGAACTGCTGTCACTGAACTGGGATCTTTTAATGCGTTGGAGATGATTGGATCCTGAGGTGGCAGGGGCCAAGTGGCAGCACACCAAAGACAAGGTGGTATGGTTACCGTAAGGGACAGTGGAGTCAAAGCATTAATCAAAATAGTGTGACTCAAAGAGACCTATGGTGATGGGTAGTTGATCATGGTATTAGTACAAGTGAAACAGATGGGCAATCTACTAAATTCTTACTTGATCTGTATAAGGGAAGAGTTCTAGGCCAAGTGACTGGAAGTTTAACTTGAACCACTAAAAGAGAGAGTCACGGCCGTTCAATCAATTCTCAGACTCGAACCAGTTTACAGACCCAGAACCCCTTGAATGGAGGGGAGGCCAGGTTCCCCTGAAGAAGGATCTAGCTACGCAGCCAGAAATTTATACTGTGGGTATTTTTCCTAGTCTTCCCTAAAGGGATGTATGGCCTTTTACCAGGGTGACTGTGCACTGGGAAAAAGGAAATAATCAGGCTTTGGGGGGATTACTGGATATTGGCTCTGAACTGACACTAATCCCAAAAAAAAAAAAAAAAAAATCCCAAGAGACCCAAAAGGCCACTGTGGTTCGCCAGTCAGAGTAGAGGTTTATACAGGTCAGGTGATGAATTTTAGCTCAGATTCATCTCATGGTAGGTCCAGTGGTTCCCTGAACCCAACCTGTGGCTGTTTTCCCAGTTCTGGAATACATAATTGGAATAGACATACTCAGCAACTGAGAGAATCCCACATGGGTTCCCTGGCCTGTGAAGTGTAGACTGTTAGGGTAGGAAAGTCTAAGTAGAGGCGTCCAGAACTGTCTATATCTAGGAAAATAGTTCCAAAGTATTACTTCATCCTGGAAGGAATTGCAGAGATTAGTGCCACCATCAAGAACTTGAAGGATGTAGGGGTGGTGATTCCCACCACATCCCCACTCAACTTGCCTGTTTGGCTTGTGCAGAAAACAGGTGGATCTTAGAAAGTGACAGTGGGTGTCATAAACTTAACCACGTGGTGGCTCCAGTTGCAGCTGCTGTTCCAGATGGAGTTTCATTGCTTGAACAAATTAACACGTTCCTGGTGCCTGGTATGTCGCTGCTATTCATCTGGCAAACACTTTTTTCTTCATACCTGTTAGTAAACACCACTGGAAGCAGTTTTTGTTTTTTCCAACTGGCAAGACAGTACACCTACACTGCCCTACCTCAGCGGTATATCAACTCGTCAGCCTTATATCATGGTTTAGTTCACAGAAAACTCGATTGCCCTTCCCTTTCACAAGATATTACATTGGTTCATTACACTGATGACGTTACGCTGATTGTTTTGAGCTAGAAGTAGCGATTAAATTAGACTTATTAGTGTGTGTGTGTATTAGTAGGTCATTAGCATGTCAGAGGGTAGAAAATAAACCTGGTCCAAAATTCAGGGGCTTTCTAAGTGAAATTTCTAGGGAGGCAGTGGTATAGGGCATGTTGAGATATCCCTTCTAAGGTAAAGTTGTTATGTCTGGCCCTTTCTACAACCAAAAAGGAGGCAAAACACCTAGGGAACCTGTGTGGATTTTAGACACAATATATTCCTCATTTGGGTTTACTACTCTGACCCATTTACTGAATGATGTGAAAAGCTGCTAGTTTTGAGTGGGATCTAGAATAAGAAGAGGCACTGCACCAGGTCGAGGCTGCCGTGTAAGCTGTTCTGCTGGTTGATTTCAATGGTACTTGAAGTGTCAGTGTCAGATGGAGATGCTGTTTGGGGTCTTTGACAGGACCCTGTAGGTGAATAACTGTATATACCGTTAGGATTTTGGAGCGAAACCCTGCCATCCTTTGACGATAACTACTCTCTTTTTGAGAAACAACTCTTGGCTTGAACTGGGCCTTAGTAGAGACCGAACACTTAACTATGGGTCATCAAATTACCAGGTGACCTGAGCTGCCCATCACGAACTGAGTGCTGTTTGACACACCAAGCCATAAAGTTGGATGTGAACATTAGCACTCTGTTGCCAAATGGCAGTGGGATATATGAGATCGGACTTCAGCAGGTCTGAAGGCACAGCTAAGTTCCATGAGGAAATGACCCAAATGCTCATGGTTCCACTTTTGCTGTGGTCTCCCAAAGTTCCCTACAGTCAGCCGACTGAGAAAGAGAAGACTCAGGCCTGGTGTACAGACAATTTGCATGATATTCAGGCACCGCTTGAAAATGAACAGTTACAGCACTACAGTCCCTTTCTGGAATATTTCCAAAGGACAGAAATCTCAGTGGGTAGAACTTTGAGCAGTGAATCTGGTTGTTCATTTTGCTTGGAAGGAGAAATGGCCAGAGATGTGACTGTATATGTATTCGTGGGCTATGGCCAATGGTTTAGCTAGCTGGCCAAGGAACTTGGGAGGACTATGGTTGGAAAATTGTGACAAGGACGTCTAGGGAAGGAGTATCTGGATTTACCTCTCTGAATAGGCAAAAATAACATGACAATATTTGTGTTCCATGTGAATGCTCACCAAAGTATAACCTCAGCAGAGGAGGATTTTAATAATCAAGTAAATAAGATGACCTGTTCTGTGCATAACAGTTAGCCTCTTTCCTCATTCACTCCTATCATTGCTCAGTGGACTTGTGAACAAAGTAGCCATGGTGCCAGGGATGGAGGTTATGCATGGGCTCAGTAACATGGACTTCCACTCACCAAGGCTGACCTGGATACAGAGTGCCCAATCTGCCAGCAGCAGAGACTGACACTGAGTCCTTGATATGGCACCATTCTCCGGGGTGATCAGCCAGCTACCTGGTGGCAGGTTGATTACACTGGACCACTTCCATCATGGAAGGGGCAGCATTTTGTTTTTACTGGAACAGTTACTTACTTTGGATGTGGACTTGCTTTCCCTGCATGCAGTGCTTTTGCCAAAACTTACCATCTGTGGACTTACAGAATGCTTTTTCCACCATCTTGGTATTCCACACAGCACTGCCTCTGATTAAAGAATTCACTTCACAGCAAATGAAGTGTGCCAATGGTCCTATGCTGGTGGAATTCACCATGTTCCCCATAACATTGAAGCATCTGGCTTGGTAGAATGGTAGAAGGATCTTTTGAAGATGCGGTTACAGCACCACCTAGGTGGCAGTACCTTGCAGGGCTGGAGCAGGGTTCTCCAGGAGGCAGTATATGCTCTAACTCAGTATCTAATACACGGTGCTGTTTCTTCCATAGGATGGATATCTCTAGCTTATCTCTATCCTATTGATTCTCTTTTTCTGTTTCTCTGGAGAACTCTGATGGATATAGCATGTGTCTAGGGATGAGATCCAGGTCTTGTAACCCAGCCCAGCACTCTCGCAGAGACTATAGAGCAGCCTATATTTTCCAACAAATATTTGCTTTGCTTTTATAGCTCACAGTCTTCTCTAGCATTGCTTTTAGCTATTGTCAATTATCTTTTTAATTTAGGGTTATCTCTTTTCTTTTCTTTCCATCTCACTTATGTCTTTGATTTCCAACTGGGTTGCTGAGACTTTGTTATTTCCATTCTCTGTGTCTCGGACTATAGATAAAATTTTTAAATTCTAAATTTTAGATGACTAGGCAAATCTTTCGGATTGAATTTGTCGAAGAGAGTTTGGCTTGAGTTGTAAGTGGATGTTGTGTCATGAAAACACTTTTGCTTAGTCTGTGGCGAATATAGAGATGGATGTGGAGTTTAGCTGAAATTGAGCTGTGAGTAGAATAGGAAAGAATGTGGTCACTGTGGAGTCCGAGAACACAGAGGCACCGAGAATCTGGATGTATCAATGTACCACCAGTGTGTTGTTCTGCTCAGGAAACCCCTTCTGGTGTGTGTGTTCAGGGAAGGGTTGAGAACTGGTTTTCTTTTGTGATCAGCTGTTTGTGTTCTTGATGCACATGGCAGGAGATTTGTGGTTACGTTCTTCTAAAAACTCCTGGAAATTTAGAGTAGAACAGTATTCTCTAGACTGTAAACTCTATTGAGAACAGCGATTTTGGACTGCCTTATCTGAGTGCCTAGAATACTGTCTGACACATAGTAGATTGCCAATGAATATTTGTTGAATAAAAGAATGGATCTGGCTGTCATCCAGCATATTACTTTTGGCAATAGAACTGGATTCAAAGGGGACAGGACGATTTGCTGTTGCCATTGCTGTAACCATGTTCTGAGCTAACCCTGCCACAGTTACTCAGTGACAACGAGCTCACGCCAAATTGGCACTGGTGTCTGATTCTTGTCTGCCCCACTGCACAAGGGCACTGTATCAGCAGATGGTTATCTACCTCTCTGACTCATTATAATTCAATATAAACTTATAATTGGCTTTAGTTTAACTCTCTAAGACAGAATAGTAAATGTAGCCAATCTGTGGCTGAAAATAAGGGTCAAGAATGAAAAAAATTAAAATGGATTGCTTTGGGTAGCCTGAAGTGACGTGGATTAATATGCTATCAGTTTTCTTACCCTGAGAAGCATTTGTTCACCAAGAGATCTGGCTTTCGGAAGAAATTCAGATTTGGGTGTGTGGCTTCTGGATTAGTCTGGGATCGCCGGAATGGTCTAAAGTAGATTTTGTTTCTTTTTTCCAGTGTCTTACAGTAATTTACTGGGTGCTGCAAAAGATCCAGTCTCTGGGCTTTAGGGTTATGTGTCATCGATAGATTGCGTATGATCTTGCCAGTCATACTGAGAAGCCAGTTATGGAGTGCAGTTGGGGCAATATGCAATATATGCTGACATGTCAGAAAGCTCACAATGTTAATGTCAAGGGTATATATTATATGGAGTTTCCAAAGAAACGAGAGAGAGAAAGAGACTGTTTGATCTCGAAAGCGTAGTGGTTATAGTTTCTTAGTGCTGTAAAACTGCAAACTTTTAACATGTCTTTCAGCTGCCCCAAAAATACAAATGTCATGTTTGTCAGGTTGTCAGGAACTAAGACTATGTGTTTCTTTTAGCCGTGGTGTGTGTGTAGTGGACCTGTGTTCTCCTCAGATCATGTCACAGTATGCGTAGCTATGAGGATCTGTTGACCGAGAAGCGACTGGTTAGACTGGATGAGGAAGAAAAAGAAAATCAGAATAAGATGTTGGGTTGAGAAATAACAAGGGAGGGTAGAAATTTCAAGTTTTCTCTTCTAACTTCAGTAACTGCCAAAAATACAAAAACAACAACAAAAATCCGGGAACGTCAAAATCCTTATTTTCAATTTCAAAATTTACGTTTTGTAACTACCCACCAACTCTTGTTTCTTCTTCAAACTAATTATATGTTATTAAACAGGTGTCAGAACCTTCCTCTTGACTAAATGAGTGTAAAAGGTTAACATGAGATTATGCTATGGCAATGAGTATTCTGATCCAAAATATTTCAATTACAGGGTAGGTAAATGACCCTCTTGAAAAACAAGGAAGAACTTGTTCTTTTATTCACCACAATTTACCCTTAGACTCTTCTTATTTAGGCTTCCTCTCCCTTATGGTTCATTCCATCTTAGAATAACATTTGCCTTAAAATAGACCCACCGATTTTAGAATAAATAAGTTATTTATTTGATGGGTCCTTCTTTAAAACTTTGAGAAGTTAATACTAGTACCATCTCTCTTAATATTAATATTTGCTAAAAAAGATATGCACCCACCAAGGTGCGTGGGTCTGAGGCGCGTGGGCCTGCGGCGCGTGGGCCTGATGTGCATAGGTCTGAGTGAGCGTGTAAGGGTGTTCACTGATTGAGAGCATTTCTTGTGACCCCGGATACTGAAAGAGCCTGACTTATGACTTAATGTTTTTTTCCTTTCCACTTTGCGGAGGAATAGGATATAAAACCAAAACCCAAACCCAGTGCTGTGGAGTTGATTCTGACTCATAGCGACCCTATAGGACAGAGTAGAACTGCCCCTTGAGTTTCCAAGGAGCGCCTGGCGGATTTGAACTGCTGACACTTTGGTTAGCAGCCATAGTAGGTAACCACTATGCCACCAGGGTTTCCGGAATAGGATATAGAGTCCTCTTTTTTTACAATTTTTTTTTTCTTTTTGTGTGTGGATTCATGTGGCCTGAGATAGGATTTACGATTGCTGCAAAGAGCTCTGCATCTGAGTCATTATTGCCAAGTACTCTCACGATCCTTCTTCAGAGTCCTGAGTTGTTCCAGGCATCGGTAGGTTCCACGAAGCCAGTTTCTGCAGATCTGAGATTTTATTAAAAATGAAAAAAGCAACTCTTTTCATCTCCTGATATTTTGAGAGGGTGGTGAAATTTATGGATTTGTGGAGTTAAGGCTATGTGGAGTTATAACCACCTTACAGAAGGAAAAATGAATAACTGTTCTCAAAATTAAGTAGTAGACTGAATGTTGCTTCATAAATGGAATTATTCCTAAATTCAGCTAACATGATATTTTTAAGAATTAACTTCTGTCAAGAAATTATCCATTATAAGCATGTAAACAGTAATATATTATTTCTTTTACTATAATTGCAACATTGTAGACATTTATGATGACATAGAACAAGCTTTCCCGTGTTCCCAGTGAAATACCTGGCCCTCGAATTCCATTTACCCTACTTGCTGTCATTTCAAAGCTGTGCTCAGCACTTGGGCACACGGTCACTGAAAACTGTCTACAAGCTTTAACAAGTTGGAGATACATTTTTGCAGCTGACATTTTTCACTTAAATCACAGGACACACTTTGGAAAGCACATGTCTAGGAGTGGAACTTTAACAAAAGATGTGTCAAACTGCAAATATTTCTAATCAATCCACATCACAGTATTGCCACACAAACCTGAGAAGGTACGTTATTATGCGGTAATTATTCCAGGCAGTCAGTATTGTCTCGTCCGTGACGTCCAGCTGTTATCCCTGTGAGCATACTTTTTTGAGTAACTGTGGGCATAGGTACTCTGTGCTTTGTACTGTGGAGATTTGAATTTTCTTCCCTATTTTTTCCTCTTTTAATGAATGAATTTGAATCATTTGCCAATGTAAGAATGTTCAATTTTAACACCTCTCTTTAATTATCAAACACTTAAAGCAATAGAATCACCTTTGATCATCCCTTCCCTTCCCTGGATGAAAATATATACTCTAATCTTCAAGTTCTTCTTGTAGACAGCATGTACCAAAAGTGTTAGTTGTTGGTATAAAGATAAATACTACTTTAGTAATAAGAATATAGTAATGGCTTAATGATTTCCTTTTCAATTGAGTTGTAAAACTGCATGAATCAATCATTTGGAATGGGCAGAACTCTCTCCGATAGGGTCAATATGACTTGGAATCAACTTGATGGCAATGGGTTTGGTTTTTTTTTTTTGGGGGGGGGTTAATGACCCCTTTTACAACAAAAGAGATGTTATAAACATACTAATCTTAATGGTATGTGCCAAGTCCGTGCGTACAGAAAGGAGTTGCAGTTGGAATGTCTATGCTGTATTAGCCAGCTCACTTCCGAAATTACTAAATTCGTGCATGATGGAGATTCACCAACACACGAAATATAAAAATAAAACTGACGCTGTTGAGTAATCACAAGCTGTTGACTGTAGAATCCCCAGGGAAAGAGGGGCAACGAGGACTCTTTGGACCACTTAATTCAAGAAAGAAGAGGCTTTGTTTATTCAAGAGGTTAGTTCATCTGTTTCCTGATTGCATTCTTATTGTGAAAATACCAGAGTGTATTATTACAATGGATAAAATGGTAAGAAAAAAATGAAGTATAATTTAAGAGGGCCAGGCGAGTGTGGTGGTAGATGTATGAATACCCCTCGGAATTAATCAGTGGTTCATAAACCTACCTTTTTTTTTAAATCTTGAGAACTGTGTTTCTGACTCAGGTTACACAGGAGAAATATTGGTTGGCTTGAAAAAGGAAAAACGTTGGTTCTCGTAAATTTATACAGATTCCTTTGTGATGGGAGAATTGTAATTAGTGATTCCGGTTCTTGAAAACATGATTGTGCCCTAGTTATTCCTGTACTGCAAGTGCTCACAGGAGGTACTGGCTAGACCTGGAAATAATGAATTAAGAGATTCCAGCTGGGACGTGATGAAAGCATTTTTGGGAATCTCTGTATCTTGGCTGGATCACATGGGTTATAACTTGGAGAGGCCTGAGCTAGTAGTAGTATATGACAGATTTATAGCACAATTGATGTTGGGCACCAGAAAAAAAGGCTGAGGTTAAAAAAAATGGCTTGAAAATTATGAGTTCTAAAAGAATTGCCATTGGAAAGGATGCTGAAGAAAGAAAGCACGAATTCCTTATATGAAGGGAAATAAAAATAATCAAGATTGGTGGTGAGGTCCTGGATGGGGAGCACCAGTGGTCTGCTTTTGTTTCCCAGCAGCCTCCCCCTTCAAGACCTCTCATCTACCTTTTCTGCTTTCTAGTCCCCATGGCACTTACCCTATCCTGCGTGCTGTGTAGTTTGCTTATGATCTAGTTCTTCTGCCACTTCATTAGGGCAGGGAATTCCCCTCCCCCTCTTTTTTCCCTTGTTCTTTGTTGTATTCTCAGCTCCTAGAGAAATGCCTGACATATTGTAGGCTCTCACTAAAAATTTGTGGAATGAATGAATGGTGTAACTTTATGCCAAAAAAGTCATTATAGTCTCTTTCCTTCATCCCTTCCTTCCTTCCTTTGACCAGCAAGCACTTATTATGATGTGCCAGGCACAAAGACTGTAATACATGGTTCCTTAATTCTTGGAACTTACAGTCTATTGGGGCAAACCCATGAGTGGTTGAAGGATTTCAGTACCAGGTGATAGGGCTGTGAAAGGTATATGTACAACGTGCAATGAGAGTATAGAAAAAAGTGTTTAAGTCAGACTGAGAAGCCAAGGAAGATTCTTTGGAGGAATGGAAAACTAAGGATTTGTAGAACCTGGAAGGATTTGTAAGAGTCAATGACAAGACTTGGAAGGAAGTACAAGGCGTGGAAGAACAAGACAGCATTATCAGGGAAACTGCAGATAGTTCACTGTGAATGGAGCAAATGGAGTTTGCAGGTAGGCAAAATGGATAGTAATTTAAAAACCATCGGCTTTAGAAAGTGTTTTGGTGTTTTAATTGGGTGAGTCAGATATACTGAGATTTCACAATACTTCAGAGGTGAAATCACTCAATATGAGCTTGGTCATATTTTCATTTCCTAACTTCCAGTTTGTTCCTTTTCTGCTGGATCTCCTAGGCCAAGAGTTAAACAGGGCTCTAAAGCAGGGTACTGCCTCTCTGCCATCATGTTCTTTGGAGTGTGGAGACTTTCATTTTTGCTTATCAGTTAGGTTGCAAGGCCGTAGAGTCTATGTTAGGACAATGGCCCTTTCAGCCTAATTTTATTGTTTGCGATTGTGTTGCCTTCCATGGTATTTACTAGAGTTTATACTCCCTGTCACACATGACCTGTTTTCCACCTCTCATCTGTAAATATATCTAAACCCTTCTCAGACTTTTTTCTGTATTCAGCCTTCAGAGGTGCCTAACTGTTGAATAATGTGTTACCTCTGTGTTCATTTGATCTAATATTACCTCTGAATTTTAGCGGTTTTCAGTATTAATATTTTCATGTGTGATGGATTCATCATTGATATTTTTTCAATTAATTTGATATTTAAAATTAAATGAAAATTCCTCAAAGTTAAACAGAATTACCTTATGATCCAGTAAGTCCACCCCTAGCTATATACTCAAAATAATTGAAAGCAAGGACTTAAATAGATACTGGTATACCAATGTTCATTGTGTTATTATTCATAATAGCCAAAGGTAGAAACAACTCAAGTGTCCATCAACTGATGAGATGATAAACAAAACGTAGCATATACACACAAGGGAGTATTATGCAGGCATAAAAAGGAATAAAGTTCTGATAGATGCTACAACATGAATGAACCTTGAAGTCATCATGTTAAGTGAAATAAGCCAGATAGAAGAGGACAAATCTTGTATGGTTCCACTTAATATGAGGTATTTAAGATAAGAAAATTCATAGATACAGAAGGTAGGATAGAGATTGTCAGGGTCTAGGGCCAGAAGAATGAGGAGTTACTGTTTAGTGGGAATTGTTTGAGAATGGAAGAGCTTCTGTTTGGAGTGATAAAAGAGACCTGGAAATGGATAGTAGTGATGGTTATACAACATTATGAATGTACCTAATGCCACTGAATTGCCAACTCAAAAATGGTTAAAATGATAAAATTTTATGTTATTTATATTTTGCCCCAGTAAAAAATATGCGATTGGGAAAAATAGGAAAAAAAAAATTAAATGAACAAAGAAACAGCAATTTTTATATTCCCATTTTCAGATAGAAGACTCCTAATTGTCCCAATCTGATATAGGGGAAAAAAAAATTTTTTTTTTTTTAAGCCACCCCATAATCTTGTCTTTTCCATGTTCTTTTTTATTTTTTTTCTTAATAATACTTTATTGTGTTTTTGGTAAAGGTTTATACAGCAGTTTAGGTTCCCATTCAACAATTTCTACACCAGTTGTTTAGTGATGTTGGTTACATTCTTCACAATATGTGAACATTCTTATTATTTCCATTGTGGTGGTTCTGTTTCCATTCATCTAGTTTCCCTGCCCCCTTAGAGTCTCATATTTTGTTTAAAGTAATTGTTGACCATTTGGTCTCATGTAGGTAATTTTTTAAAGGATCACAGATTATGGGTGGGTGATACTCATTGTTTTTTAAGCCAATTTGTTATTTAGCTACAAGGTGACCTCAGGAGTTAGTGTCAATTCAAGATTTGAAAAGTATCTCAGGGCAGTAGTCTTGGGGAGTCTTCCAGTCTCAACCAGCCCAGCAGGTTTTTTTTTTTTTTTTGCAGGAATTTGAGTTTCTGTTTCACATTTTTCTTTCATTCTTTCAGGGCCATCTATAGTGGCCCTGATTAGAATGGTTAATAGTGGTAGCTGGGCACCATTTACTTCTTCTAGTCTCAAGGTAGATGAGTCCATGGTTAGGGTAGACTATTTGTCCTGTAGACTACTTTCTTCTTTGAGTCTTTGGTTTCCTTCTTTCTTTTTTACTCCAGATGTATAGAGACCAATAGACGTATCTTAGATGGCTACTTGCAAGCTTTTAAGACCTCAGATACTACTCACCAAACTAGGATGAAGACCATAACTTTATGAACTATATTATACCAGTTGACTGAGATGTCCTATGAGATTATGGTCCTAATGTTTCAAACCCAGAAATCCAGTCCCAAGAGGTATTTGGTTATGTCTAAGAAGTATCTGTAACTGTGCCCCCATGTGCTTTATAATGTATATGAATATATGTGCATACAATATTTTCCATGTTCTTAATGATTTTATTAACATATCCTAGAATCTGTTATAGCTCACTGCATTTATATTGGTCTTGTTTATAATAACGTGAAGAATGGGAAATATTTAGTGTGTAGATATATCGTATATGGTGTGCTTGCACAGAGTAAGTGCTTAATACATATTTATTGAGTTGATGAGTGAGAATTAGATTTTAAAAACATACATTTGATCATAGAAGCTTCCCACTGCCTTTAGGAAAAAGTCTTGTCTCCTTTGTAAGAGCCACCAGGCCACTCACAATCTGAATCTGGCAGACTTTTTTAGCCGTATCTCTTGCCATCCCAACTAACAATTCACAGTTCTGCAATATAGTTCATAGCTCCATGCTCATTCTGCTCTTTCCATCTGATGAGTTCTTATTGATCCATCAGATGAAAAAGCTTCCTCTAACCCCACTGCACAAGAATGACTTTCAGTATTTCCAAAGCATTTTGTATGTACTTCCATGTTAACATAACATTGGGTCATTTCACTTTATGTACTTTTCCCTTCAACTGGTTGTACACTCAAGATAAACTCTGTCTTGAATAGCTTTATCTCTAGGGTCTAATATTGTTCCTCTGACCATAGTAAGGACTCAGTAATATGTTTTGAAAGAATAAATGGAGTGATTGGGCCAGGGCCATAGCCTGAGGGCTGCCCAGTACTAAGACACCTGCCCCAAACCATGAGGACACGGACTCTTAATTGGGACAAGGCAGGGTGAGCAGGCTTAAGAGGCCTCACCCTCAGCCACCTGGATTCCAGAGCCATGCCCAAGACTGGGTTTAATCTGTAACTCCTTATTCGGCTGCAACCAGAAGACAAGTGAACATTCTTAGCTTCTAGAAAGTCATGTGGTTCTGGCCTGTCGGCTCAGCTGGGTCTCACCTGACCTGGCCAGCCAGCCCTCTGTGGAGAAGAGCCCTTGGCTGGTGTCTACCCTGGTCCCTTGGCAGCAGAGACTTTCCTGCGAGATCAGGATCAGTTAGAAACCTGAAGTCTAGTTCTCAGAGTTCCTTTAGTGGTTTGCCAGGATTCTGGTTAAAGGCAGTATGACAGCCTTCAAGGGATGATCCAGCGTCTCCTTGCTGGGCCACAAATCGTAATCGAGAGCCATGTTTTAGGAGCATAATTTAGATTGTTTCCTTAGAATGATGATTTTACACTTGCCAAAGCTTATTAAATAGTTAACTGTCCATTTACTTAGCCTTGTAAAGCTTTTGTTTTATTATTATTAAATTTTTAATTCGGTGTTGTGCATTTCACTTTTGTTATATGATAAGCCACATTGTTTAAAGTTTATTATTATATTCCGTTAAGATATAACGAGATAATGGTAGCGTTTACTACAGAAACGTGATAGGTGTCGTTCTATGTGCCATGCAAGATGAAAGGCCATCATCGCACTAGCTACAGATACACAGTTCCAATGTATAATTTGAGTTACATCGTGCATTCTGAGCCATAGCCCTCACATAAGTCAGACTGTGTGTATATGCAGTCTTATATACATTTATACGTATACTTGCAAAAAGAAAACCTTTCAAAAACAATGCGAGACCATTACAAAAGATAGATCTCAAAGAAAGGTTTCCTTCCTGGGTTGAAATGCTGTACTAGCTTCCTGTTTTAGGATAATGTTCAAAATCCTTAGCTTAGCAGACAGGGCCTGTCATGGTCTGGCCCCTGCCTCCCTCTCCAGCTCCCCTCCTCTGTTCCCAGCAGGAGCTCCTTATCTTCCTGATGGCCCACCAGGGTCCTCCATTTGTCAAACCAAAACCAAACCCACTGACTTGCAGTTGATTCTGATGCATAGTGACCCTGTAGGACGCAGTAGAACTGCCCCAAAGGGTTTCCAAGGCTGTAAATCTTTACAGAAGCAGACTGCCACATCTTTCAACCTAAGAGCGGGTGGTAGATTTGAACCACCAAGTTTTTGGTTAGGTTAGCAGCCCAGCACTTTAACCACTGTACCACCAACGCTCTTCACACCTGCAAGCCTTTACAAGTGCTGGTCTGTTTTGTCTGCTTTCAGTCCCCCTTGCCCCACTGTTAAAATGTACACAAGTATAGAGAATAATATAAAGTATACACAAGTATAGAGAATAATATGAGTCATATAATATGGCAAAAACATGTAAACCCTTCACCTGGGAATTGCCTCTGAGTTAAATAAATGAACCAAAACATCTTTGATAAAGCTGATGTCTCTTTCTTTCCCTCCTTTGCCATTCGTATCTTTCCTGAGGCAGCTGCCTCATGAATTTGTCCTGTCATTTCTTATCTCAGCACATTACTGTGCACAAAAGCTCATGGCCGTTTGTAATATAAACTTTGCTGTACACTCTCCCCTGGATTTGTTCGAACATGCTAATTTAGACAGTCCCAGCGCTGCCCCCCAGGGGCTCCATTACTTGAGCATTACTCATTTGCCCTGTGGTTTGGGGATTCTTTTGCTTCCTGTGGTTTGGGGATTCTTTCTTTGTTTTCTAACAAACCAATTTAATTGTTGCTTAGTTTTGAAAAGCAGTTTCTCTAAAATTTCTAATCTGGAGCTTCGTCAGAGATTTTGTGAAGGTCTGTGTGGCTTAACACTTAAATGCTTGGCTGCTAACTGAAAGGCTGGAGGTTCAAACCCACCAGTGGTTCCAAAGAGAAAAGACCTGAGGATCTGCTCCCCCAAAATTACAGCCTAGAAGACCGTATGGGACAGTTCCACTCTGTCATATGGGGTCTCTATGAGTCGGAATCAACTGGATAGCACCTAACAACAACATGTAAATTTTAAGTTAAGCTCTCCACCTTATTGGAAGGTTGGTTGACCTCTTCCCCTTATACCTTCATCCCCACGTATTGAGGTTAGTTATACACAATTTCCTCTAAAAAATCATGTTACCTTTTTAATAGTTTGGCAGCTTTAAGCAGTGATAATCTTGTGTTTACAGTGTTCAGAATTTTCCCTGAAGGTCTTTTATAATTTTAATTCTTTACTTTGAAAAAAATCCTAATAGCAAGGTAATTTGCATTTATAATATAAAATCAGAAAAGTATTAAAAACTCAGAAAAGTGCAGAAAGAAAAAAACAGGGACAAAGCTAGGAGCCCTAATACATGGCATAAACAGTATAACGAAACATTACTAACAATGCACAAACACCAGAAGAGAAACTGGATAACTGGGAGCACCTAAAATCAAACACCTATGCTCATCCAAAGACTTCACCAGAAGAGTAAGAAGATTACCTACAGACTAGGAAAAAGTTTTTAGCTATGACATTTCTGATCAGCGTCTGGTCTCTAAAATCTACATGATGCTGCAAAAACTCAACTACAAAAAGACAGATAGCCCAATTAAAAAATGGGCAAAGGATATGAACAGGCACTGCACTAAAGAAGACATTCAGGTAGCTAACAGATACATGAGGAAATGCTCAGGATCATCAGCTATTAGAGAAATGCAAATCAAAACTACAATGAGATTCCATCTCACTCCAACAAGGCTGGCATTAATCCAAAAAACACAAAACAATAAATGTTGGAGAGGTTGTGGAGAGACTGGTGGGAATGTAAAATGGTACAACCACTTTGGAAATCAATTTGGCACTTCCTTAAAAAACTAGAGGTAGAACTATCATACCATCCAGCAATCCCACTCCTTAGACTATATCCTAGAGTAATAAGAGCCTTTACATGAACACATGTATCCACACCCATGTTCACTGCAGCACTGTTTACAATAGCAAAAAGATGGAAGCAACCAAGGTGCCCATCCATGGATGAATGGATAAATAAATCACGGTATATTCACACAATGGACTACTACTTATCAATAAAGAACACTGATGAATCCGTGAAACATTTCATAACATGGAGGAATCTGGAAGGCATTATGCTGAGTGAAATTAGTCAGTTGCAAAAGGACAAATATTGTATGAGACCACTATTATAAGAACTCAAGAAATAGTTTAAACAGAGAAGAAAATATTCTTTGATGGTTATGAGAGCGGGGAGGAAGGGAGGGAGGGAGAGGGGTATTCACTAACTAGATAGTAGACAAGAACTATTTTAGGTGAAGGGAAAGACAACACACAATATAGGAAAGGTCAGCACAACTGGACTGAACCAAAAACAAAGAAGTTTCCTGAACAAACTGAATGCTTTGAAGGCCAGTGTAGCAGGGGCATGGGTTTGGGGACCATGGTTTCAGGGGACATCTCGGTCAATTGGCATACTAAAATCTATTAAGACAACATTCTGCATCCCACTTTGGAGTGTGGCATCTGGGGTTTTAAATGCTAGCAAGCGGCCATCTAGGATGCATCAATTGGAGCAAAGGAGAATGAAGAACACCAAAGACACAAGGTAATTATGAGCCCATGAGACAGAAAGGGCCGCATAAACCAGAGACTCCATCAGCCTGAGACCAGAAGAACTAGATGGTGCCCGACTGCACCCAATGACTGCCCTGACAGGGAACACAACCGAGAACCCCTGAGGGAGCAGGAGAGCAGTGGGATGGAGACCCCAAATTCTCGTAAAAAGACCAGACTTAATGGTCTGACTGAGACTAGGAGTACTCCGGAGTTTAGGGTCCCTAGACCTTCTATTGGCCCAAGACAGGAACCATTCCCAAAGCCAACTGTTCAGGCAGGGATTGGACTGGACTACGGGATAGAAAAATGATACTGGTGAGGAGTGAGCTTCTTGGATCAAGTAGACACATGAGACTATGTGGGCAGCTCCTGTCTAGAGGGGAGATGAGAGGGCAGAGGGGGTCAGAAGCTGGCCGAATGGACACAAAAATAGAGAGTGGAGGGAAGGAGTGTGCTGTCTCATTAGGGGGAGAGCAATTAGGAGTATATAGCAAGGTGTATATAAATTTTTGTGTGAGTGACTGACTTGATTTGTAAACTTTCAATTAAAGCACACACACAAAAAAGATGTTTAGACAAAAAAAAAAAGTGTAGAGCAGTTAGAAAAGATCCTCAGTCTCCTGGGCAACTACTAAAAATATTTAACATGCTCAATTAAGAAATGTGGAAAGTGGAGACAAGTAGGAGAAAAACTGCCTTATCCTGATAGAATCTCAAGTTAGCATCTGCTTGACTTCTTCCAGTTTTCATGCCTATTTGCATAGTAATTTTTTTTTAAATCAGGGCACGGATGCAGTTTGTATTATATATTTACCTACTGATAAACATTTTTTAGTATTACATATTCGTGTATTATCATTTTATCAAGCATTAGACTCTAGCCTTAATTTTACTTTTTCTGTTGTAAATATCACAGTGTGCAACATCTTTGTACAGAGAACCTTTTCTGAGTTTAGAAAAAAAAAATTATTGGGTCAAGACTACTGGCACGTTAATGTTCTTGATACATATTACCGACGTGTGTGTGCTTTTCATTGTCTGAATCTTGGTTTTTCTTCATTCTTGCCAAAATAATGGGATTTATGAACCTTAAAAAAGAAAAAAACCCTTGCTTATCCTTGTCAATAGGTACCAGCTTTTTATAGAATTAAGTTATTAACTCTTTGTCTTATTTACTTTAAATATTTTTCCAGATGTTTTTATTTTCATTAGTGTACAGATGTTTTATTTTTATTTAATGTTACCTGTGATCTTCTCCTTAGGATTTTGTCTATGGTTTTTGAAATGAAAGAATTCTCTTGCTTCTAAAGATTTGATAAATATTTTAATTAATGTTCTTCCACTTTTTTTGTTTCTTTGATTTTTAAATATATTTGATGGTTTAGTCGAATTTGGATTTGTTGTGGGCTTAAGATAGATGCTCCCGAGGTACGCTGATCTCTCTTGCCTAGTTTAAACCAGTAATAAATGTGGGGGTGAGCAGGCAGATCCCAGGATGCATCTCCCATATTCGTACGTGACTCTTCTTGTTTGTTGGTGGGTGGCGTGGAGTCAATTTCAACTCATAATGACCCCATGTGACAGAGGGGAGCTGCCCCACAGGGTTTCCTAGGCTGTAATCTTTACGGGAGCAGACCAGCAGACCTTCCTCCCATGGAGCCACTGGGTAAGTCAAACTGCCAACCTCTCTGTTAGCAGCCAAGTGCTTAACCATTACACCACCAGGGCTCTTTATGACACTTATTAGAAGAGCATTTTAAATCAGACACATGGGTGTTTCTGTAATATTAGACTAACTCTGGAATCCTTATACCCTTGCTGCCCTTCTGTGGCTCAGTAGGAGCCTGGCATTTGCTCCTGAAGGATGTGCTTTCTGAGTGTCCTCCAGCCAGTTCATGCTAGGGCTTTGGCCTTCCCCTTGGCCTTGTGAACCTAGCCTTCCACAAACAATGCACACTCAGCATTAGTCAACAAACCCATTTCCTTAGGCTCTGGAAGGTCCAAAACACAGGGTCATTCATTGTAGGCAGGATCCCTTCCTCTAGGACCCTTCCTCCAGGTCCTGCTCACCCATCCCCTGTAGCCCGGCCAGCAGATGCCAGTTTGCCTGGCCTGGTTGGCCATTGGACTGGCTCTCTGCCTGTAGCTGGCTGAAAGGCGTTCTTTTCTAGCTGTACTGTTCCAGAGTAAACAAAAATGCTGTTTATAGCAACAACATTGTTTTTTTTTTGTTTTAAAGGAATGAGTATGGGACAAGCGATTCGGTAACTGACCAAGAATTGACTTTAAAACAAGCAAGGCTTTGTGGGTGGTACAGCATTTGGAAGTACCCAATTTAAAAGTAGTGAGCTCCCTATCACCCAGTACTCACCAGAGACTGGAAAGCATTGTAAGAGATGTTGGAGAGAGGAGTCAAGCTTTTCGTGAGGAGTCTGCCTCAATAACCTTCTCACTCTGAGATTCTGAAGTTATAGGAGCATCTCATTTTCCATTTCCCTTGTTTTTCTCAAACATTTCCAGCAATTACAGTAGCAGAGGCCCAAGACAAAATTTTAAGTTCTAGGGTCAGTTCAGAAAAAGCAGACTCTAAAAAATAATATAGGAAAAAGTATGATTGGAGAATGGTCAAGTTATCTGAGGTGGTTGGAAATACAAAGCTTATCTATTAAGTAAAACAAACTATAAAAAGGAGTAGACATGTAACTACAATTTTAGTTCATGACTGTGTCATTTGACCATTGGAGAATCTTTCAGGTAAATATGAGAATTGATGAGCCAATGGCTTTTTTTTTTTTTTTTGGTGGAAATATGCATAGCAAAACATATACAAATTCAACAGTTTCCACATGTATAATTCAGTGACGTTGGCTACATTCTTCAAGTCGTGTCACCATTCTTGTTATCCTTTTCCAAATTATTTTACACATCATTAACATAAACTCATTGCCCTCTAAGTTTCTCATCCAACCTTTTGAGTTGTTGTCAATTTGATCACATATAGAGGATTCTTTAAAAGAGCACAATGCTCAAGGCAAACATTCTTTACTAATTAAGCTAAACTATTGTTTGATTTAAAGGTGACTTCACGGGATAGTTTCACTTTAAGGCTTAAAGATTACAACAGGGCAGTTGTTACAGAAAGCTTGGATTTCTTGAGAATTTGAAATCCTGCTCCACTTTTTTCTCCTTTGATCAGGATTCTTCTGTAGAATCCGTGATTAAAATGTTCAGTAATGGTAGTCAGGCACCATCCAGCTCTTCTGGTCTCATGGCACAGGAGGCAACAAATGTTCATGAAGGCAGTTAGACACACATTCCAGTTCCTCATCCGACTCCTGCTTCTACTTCTTCCTCTGCTTCTCCAGGTGAATAATGACCAGTTGATGTACCTTAGATGGCTGCTTGCAAGCTTTTAAGACCCCAGGCACTACACAACAAACTAGGAGGTAGAACAGAAACACTGAAAACAATGTTATGTTAATTGACTGAAACCATTACTCTAAACCTCCAAACCAAGAAAACAAATCCCATAAGGTCAGCAGCTACTCTTTTTTTTCTTTTGTAAAGATATATATAACTCGGGGGGTGGGGCCAAGATGGCAGAATAGCCAGATGCTTCCGGCAATCCTTCTTACAACAAAGACCAGAAAAATCAAGTGAAACAATTATATTTATGACAAGCTAGGAGCCCTGAACATCAAAGCCAAAGTTAGAAAACAGACTGAGCAGCAGGGGGAGAGAGAGGCAGTTCAGAAGCCAAGAGGAGTTGCTGAACCTGAATCACTGGGATCCCTCAGGCAACATTCCCAGGAATGGCTGCGGCAGGCCGGTAGAAGCATTCAGCCGCAGTTTCCTCAGAGAGAAGCAGCCAGCTACACAGCCTCCTCATACCTCCAGAACCAGAGAAGAATGATGCTTTTGGCAAAACCTAAATACTTATGTGTACTTTACTGTGCCCAAGCCCCCAAGCCAGCTTCAATGGCTGTTGATATCTCTGGGCCTGAGATAGGCCCATATGAGCGTGCTGAGCCATGCTTCAGCCTTGGAGAAGGAATAAATTCACATCAGGGTGAAAAGATAATTTGCCAGCTCCACTAACTGGGGGAAATCAGGACAGAAGCGGCTTCTGTCCAAGCATAAACAGTCCATGAACTTTGAATACCTTTCCCCCCTGCATGGACCTGTGTGGACCTATTTTAGGAGAATAGGCCCTTGTTGGCAGACTGCAACTGTTTAAGCTGTGTGGTGGAGAGGTGGATATTTGATATTTGATGCTGCTTTGCCTATTAAGCAGGGTCCTCACCTACCCACATCAGGGGCCTAAGGACTGGTGGCTCCACTCAGGTCACCCAGCCACCCACAACAGGGGTCCAAGGAAAACTGGTACCTCCCAGCCCTTACAACCAAAAGCATTGGGTGCCCATGGTCCGTCTGCAGAGCCCACCCACCTGTGCGCTCTAGGGAACAGGGATGCGCTTTCCTCAGAGACACTTGAGGGATGGTTCTCAGCCCCCTGCCTTGTTCAGAGTGTGACCCCCTGATGCAATCAAATACCGGTACCTACAACAAAAACCCCTGCCCCTCTAAGACTGTACAACAGAGACTATGACACACTTGATGACCAGCTACCTGGACACCTGAGCTGAATCCACACAAGAGCAGTGAATGAACTCATAAGCTTGTATACCTGATAACAGCTCTAGCCATCTGGTGACAGGACGTCAGAGCTCCAAAGGCAAAAATAATCAAGCTAGCTCACTCAAGCAATCCATTTGGGCAAATCAAAACAAAACAAAGCAAGAAACTAGGATACAGTAAGCAAACATAAAATAAACTAATATAATAACTTTAGATGGCTTGGAGAAAACAGTCAATATCAAACCACATAAAGAAACAGACCATGATCACTTCAACAAGCTCTCAACACAGAGATTCAAAGGATCTTCTGGATGAAGGTGACTTCCTGGAATTACCGGATGCAGAATACAAAAGATTAATATACAGAACTCTTCAAGACATCAGAAAGGAGATCAGGCAATATGCAGAACAAGCCAAGGAATGCACAGTTAAAACAGCTGAAGAAATTAAAAAGGTTGTTCAAGAACATAAGGGAAATTTAATAAGCAGCAAGAATCCATAGAGAGACAGCAATCAGAAATTCAGAAGATTAACAATAAAATTACAGAAGTAGACAACTCAATAGAAAGTCAGAGGAGCAGAATTGAGCAAGTGGAAGGCAGAATTAGTGACCTTGAAGATAAAGCACTTGGCACTAATATATATGAAGAAAAATCAGATAAAAGAATTAAAAAAAAAATGAAGAAACCTTAAAAACCATGTCAGATTCTATCAAGAGAAATAACCTAGGAGTAATTGGAGTACCAGAACAGAAAGGGATAACAGAAAATACAGAGAGAATTGTGGAAGATTTGTTGGCAGAAAACTTCCCTGATATTGTGAAAGATGAGAAGATATCTATCCAAGATGCTCATCGAACTCCACATAAGGTAAATGTTAAAAGACAGTCACCAAGACATATTATAATCAAAGTTGCCAAAACCAAAGATAAACACAGAATTTTAAGAGCAGCTACGGATAAATAAAATGCCACCTACAAAGGAGAGTCAGAAACCATGCAGGGAAGAAGGCAGTGGGATGACTTACAGAAAGAATTGAAGGAAAAAAAATTGCCACCCAAGAATTGTATATCCAGCAAAACTGTCTCTCAAGTATAGAGGTAAAATTAGGACTTTTCCAGATAAACAGAAGGTTAGAGAATTTGTAAAAACCAAACCAAAAACTACAAGGAATTCTAAAGAGAGTTCTTTGTCTAGAAAATCGATGATATCAGGTATCAGCCCAAGACTAGAGCACTAGATGGAGCAATCAGATGTCAACCCAGACAGGGAAACCACAAAAATCAAGATGAAAAAAGCTCAAAACAGGGAAACAGCGATGTCGTCATGTAAAAGGAGACAGTGTTAGAATAATAAAGAGGGACTAAGAAATGTAGGCAAAGATCTTTCCTACGGAGAGGAAGACAAGGCGATATAAAGAAATAAAAGTTAGGTTCAAACTCAGAAATATAGGCATAAATATTAAGGTAACCACAAAGGAGACTGACTATCCTACTCATCAAAATAAAATACAAGAAAAAAATAGAGACTCGGTAGAAGCAAAATCAACAACAATGAATAAGAGGAAAAGACAATATAAAAAGATAAACTACTCAGCACAAAAAATGAAGTGGGAAAAGGAAACTGTCAACAACACACACAAAACAGACATCAAAATGACAGCACTAAACTCATTTCTATCCATAATTATGTTGAACGTAAACAGACTAAATGCACCTATAAAGAGACAGAGAGTGGCAGAATGGAGAGAAAAGCATGATCTATATGCTGCCTACAGGAGACACACGTTAGACTTAGAGACACAAAAAAACTAAAAGTCAAAGGATGGAGAAAAATATATCAAGCACAACAATCAAAAAAAGCAGGAGCGGCACTATTAATTTCTGACAAAATAGACTTTAAAGTTAAATCCACCAAGAAGGACAAGGAAAGACACTATATAAGGATTATAGCAGGAGGATAATGCCATATTAAATATTTATGCACCCAATGACAAGGCTGCAAGATACATAAAACAAACTCTAACAGCATTGAAAAGTGAGATAGATAGCGCCACAATAATAGTAGGAGATTTGAAAACACTTTTGGTGAAGGACAGGACATCCAGAAAGAAGCTAAATAAAGACAGGGAAGGTCTAAATGCCTCAATCAACCAACTTGACTTCATAGACATATACAGAACCCTCCACCCAACAGCAGCCAAGTATACTTTCTTTTCTAGTGCACATGGAACATTCTCTAGAATAGACCACATATTAGGTCGTAGAGCAAGCCTTAGCAGCATCCAAAACATTGAAATATTACAAAGCATTTTCTCTGATCCTGAGACCATAAAGGTAGAAATTGGTAACAGAAAAAGCAAGGGAAGAAATCAAACACTTGGAAACTGAACAATACCCTGCTCAAAGAAGACTGGCTTATAGAAGACATTAAGGATGGAATAAATTCATGGAATCCAACGAGAATGAAAACACTTCCTATCAGAATCTTTGGGATACAGCGAAAGCAGTGCTCAGAAGTCAACTTATATCAATAAATGCACACACACACAAAAAAGGTCCAAAATCAAAGAATTATCCCTACAATTTGGACAAATAGAGAGCAACAAAAGAAACCTGTAGGCACTAGAAGAAAGGAAATAATAAAAATTAGAGCTGAACTAAATGAAACAGAAAACAGAAAAACAATTGAAAGAGTTAACCAGACCAAAAGCTGGTTCTTTGAAAAAATTAACAGAATTGATAAACCATTGGCCAAACTGAAAAAGAAAAACAGGAGAGGAAGCAAATAACCCAAATAAGAAATGAGATAGGCGATATTACAACAGACCCAACTGAAATTAAAAGAATCATATCAGATTACTATGAAAAATTGTACTCTAACAAATTTGAAAACCTAGAAGAAATGGATGAATTCCTAGAAACACACTACCTACCTAACACAGACGGAGGTAGAACAACTAAATACACCCATAGCAAAAGAAGAGATTGAAAGGTAATTTAAAAACTTCCAACAGAAAAAAAGCCCTTGTCGGGACAGCTTCCCTGCAGAGTTCTACCAAACTTTCAGAGAAGTGTTAATAGCACTACAACTAAAGGTATTTCAAAGCATAGAAAAGGACAGAATACTCCCAAACTCATTCTATGAAGCCAGCATATCTCTGATACCAAAACCAGGTAAAGAAACCCCCCAAAAAGAAAATTTAAAACCTATATCCTTCATGAACTGAGATGCAAAAAGCCTCAACAAAATTCCACCCAATAGAATTCAAAAAAATAATTCACCATGACCAAGTGGTATTCATACAGGTATGTGGTGTGGTTCAACATTAGAAAAACCATTAATGTAATCCATCACATAAATAAAACAAAAGACAAGAACCACATGATTTTATCAATCGATGCAGAAAAGGTATTTGACAAAGGTCAACACCCATTCATGATAAAAACTCTCAGCAAAATAGAAATAGAAGAGAAATTTCTCAACATAATAAAGGGCATTTATACAAAGCCAACAGCCAACATCATCCTAATTGGAGAGAGTCTGAAACCATTCTCTTTGAGAACCAGAGCCAGACAAGGATGTCCTTTATCACCACTCTTATTCAACATTGTGCTGGAGGTCCTAGCCAGAGCAATTCAGCTAGAAAAAGAAATGATGGGCATCCAGATTAGTAAAGAAGTAAAAGTATCTCCATTTGCAGATGACATGAACTTATACACAGAAAACCCTAAGGAACCCTCAGGAAAACTACTGAAACTAATAGAAGAGTTCAGCAGAGTAGCAGGATGCAAGATAAACATACAAAAATCATTTGGATTCCTCTACACCAACAAAAAAGAACATCAAAGAGGAAATCACGAAATCAATACCATTTAGAGTGGCCCCCAAGAAGGTAAAGTACTTAGGAATAAATCTTACCAGGGACGTCAAAGACCTATACAAAGAAAACTAGAAGACACTACTGCAAGAAACCTACGTAAGTGGGAAAACATACCTTGCTCATGGATAGGAAGACTTAACATTATAAAAATTTCTATTATACCAAATGCAATTCCAATCCAAATTCCACCGACATTTTTCAATGAGATGGAGAAACAAATCACCAACTTCATATAGAAGGAAAAGAGGCCCTGGATAAGTAAAGCATTACTGAAAAAGAAGAACAAAGTGGGAGGCCTCACTCTACCTGATTTTAGAACCTATTATACCGCCACAGTAGTTAATACGGTCTGGTTTTGGTACAACAACAGATACATGGACCAAAGGAACAGAATTGAGAATCCAGCTGATGTTTGACAAAGGCCCAAAGTGAGTTAAATGGGGGAAAAGACAGTCTTTTTAACAAATGATACTGGCATAACTGGATATCCATCTGCAAAAAAATGATACAAGACCCATACCTCACACCATGCATGAAAACTAACTCAAAATGGGTCAAAGACGTAAATATAAAATCTAAGATGATAAAGATCATGGAAGAAAAAGTAGGGACAATGTTAGGAGCCCTAATACATGGCATAAACAGTATACGAAACATTACTAACAATGCAGAAGAGAAACCAGATAACTGTGAGTTCCTAAAAATCCAACACCTATGCTCATCCAAAGACTTCAGCAAAAGAATAAAAAGATTAGCTACAGACGGGAAGAAGTTTTTAGCTATGACATTTCCAATCAGCGTGTGATCTCTAAGATCTACATGATACTGGAAAAACTCAACTACAAAAAGACGAATAACCAAGTTAAAAAATGGGCAAAGGATATGACACACACTTCTCTGAAGAAGACATTCAGGTGGCTAACAGGTATATGAGGAAATGCTCAGGATCATTAGCCATTAGAGAAATGCAAATCAAAACTACAAAGAGATTCCATCTCACGCCAACAAGGCTGGAATTAGTACAAAAAACACAAAATAATAAATGTTGGAGAGGTTGTGGAGAGACTGGAACACTTGTACACTGCTGGTGGGAATGTAAAATGGTACAACCACTTTGGAAAATGATTTGGCACTTCCTTAAAAAACTGGAAATAGAACTACCATGCGATCCAGCAATATACTCCTTGGAATATATCTTAGAGAAATAAGAGCCTTTACACAAACAGATATATGCACACCCATGTTCATTGCAGCACTGTTTACAATAGCAAAAAGATGGAAGCAGCCAAGGTGCCCATCAATGGGTGAATGGATAAATAAATTATGGTATATTCACACAATGGAATATTATGTATCGATAAAGAACAATAATGAATCTGTGAAACATTTCATAACATGGAGGAATCTGGAAGGCATTATGCTGAGTGAAATTAGTCAGTTGCAAAAAGACAAATATTGTATAAGACCACTATTACAAGAACTCGAGAAATAGTTTAAACAGAGAAGAAAATATTCTTTGATGTTTATTAGGGGGGGTAGGGAGGGAGGGAGAGGGTTTTCACTAATTAGATAGTAGATAAGAACTATTTTAGGTGAAGGGAAAGACAACACACAATGCAGGAGAGGTCAGCACAACTGGACTAAACCAAAAGCAACGAAGTTTCCTGAATACAGTGAATGCTTAGAAGGCCAGCATAGCAGGGACAGGGGTTTGGGGACCATGTCATGGTTTCAGGGGACACCTAAGTGAATTGGCATAATAAAATCTATTAAAACATTCTGCATTCCATTTTGGAGAGTTGCATCTGTGGTATTAAATGCTAGCAAGCGGCCATCTAAGATGCATCAGTTGGTATTTACCCACCTGAGCAATGGAGAATGAAGAACACCAAAGACACAAGGTAATTATGAGCCCACGAGGCAGAAAGAGCCACTAAAGCAGAGACTATATCAGCCTGAGACCAGAAGAACTAGAAGGTGCCTAGCTAAAACCTGTGAGTGCCCTGACAGGGGACACAACAGAGAACTCCTGAGGGAGCAGGAGAGCAGTGGGATGCAGACCCCAAATTCCTGTAAAAAGACCAGACTTAATGGTCTGACTGAGACTAGAAGTACCCCGAAGTTTAGGGTACCCAGACCTTCCGTTAGCCCAAGACAGGAACCATTCCCAAAGCCAAGTCTTTAGACAGGGATTGGACTGGATTATGGGATAGAAAATGATACTGGGGAAGAATTAACTTCTTGGATCAAGTAGACACATGAGACTATGTTGGCATCTCCTTTCTGAAGGGGAGATAAGAGTGTAGAGGGGGTCAGAAGCTGGCTGAATGGACATGAAAAGAGAGAGTAGAGGGAAGGAGTGTGTGGTCTTATTAGGGGGAGAGCAATTAGGAGTATATATGAAGGAGTTTATAAATTTTTGTTTGAGAGTCCATCTTGATTTATAAGCTCTCTCTTAAAGCACAATAAAATTTTTTTTTTAAAAATTGTTAAAAAAAAATTAAAAAAAAGAATGTGAGTCTTTCCACCAGGCTGTGTCCAGGACAACTGATGGTGCCTGGCCACCACCACAAACTGCTGTGACAGGGATCACAATAGAGAGTCCCGAACAGAGTTGGAGAAAAATGTAGAACAAAATTCTAACTCATAAAAAAAGACCAGACTTACTGGCCTGGCAGAGACTGGAGAGTATGGCCCCCAGACACCTGTTTAACTCAGTCCTGAAGTCACTTCTGAGGTCCGTCCTTCAGCCACATATTATCCAGGCCCATAAAAACGAAACGTGACTAAATGGGCACACCAGCCCAGGGGCAAGGAGGAGAGGGCAGGAGGGCTCAGGAAAGCAGGTAATGGGGAGCCCAAGATGAATAACGGGAGAGCCTTGACATGTAGTGGGATTGGCTACCAATGTCACAAAACAATATGTGTATTGTTTAATGAAAAACTAATTTGCTCTGTAATCCTTCATCTGAAGTGCCAATTTAACCTTTTTTTCAGGTGTACAGCTAGGGATAGAAATTATATTAATGATGTTCTGTAACCTTAACTGATGCCAAATTTCCCATCAGTATAAGTAGAAGCTCACTGCTTCCCAGCAATGACTTCCCACTCGCCCTCCCTCTGGTTCCCGGCAACCACTAATAAACTTTGGTCTCTATATGTTTGCCTGTTCTTGTCATTAAGTGAGATCATGCAATATTTGTCCTTTTGTGATTGACTTACTTCACTCAGCATAATGTTTTTGAGGTTCACCATGTAGCATGTATCAGGGCTTCATTTCTCTTTATGGCTGAGTAATATTCCATTGTATGCATGTACCATGTTTTGTTTATTCATTCATCCACTGATGGACATTTAAGTTGTTTCTGCCTTTTGGCTATTTTTGCAAATAGTGCTGCAATGAACATTGGTGTCCGTATGTTTGTTCATGTCACTGCTTTTAAGTCCCTTGGGTATATACTTAGGAGTGGAATTGCTGGGTCATATGGTAGTTCTATTTTTAACATTTTGAGGAACGGCACTGCTTTTCACAATGCCTGTACCATTTTACATTCCATCAGCAATGGATAAGGGTTCTAATTTCCCCATATCCTCTCCAACATGTTGTTATTATTAATATTATTTTTTATCTTAGCCATTCTAGTGGAAATGAAGTGATATCTCATTGTGATTTTGATTTGCATCTCTCTGATGGCTCAAGATGTCGAGCATCTTTTTGTGTTTGTTGGCTATTTCAGTGTCCTCCCTGGTGAATTGTCTACTTAAGTCCTTTGCCCATTTTTTGATTGGATTATTTGCCTTTTTATTGTTAAGTTGTAGAAGTTTTATATATACTGCATTTTACATATTAGACCCATACTGAATATATGGTTCCTGAAAATATTCTCCCAATCTGTAGATTGTCTTTTCACTTTTTTTTAAATTGTGCTTTAAGTGAAAGTTTACAATTCAAGTCAGTTTCTCATACAAAAACTTATGCACGCTTTGCTATGTGACCCTAGTTGCTCTCCCTACAATGTGACAGCATACTCCTTCTCTCCACCCTGTATTTTCTGTGTCCACTCAGCCAGCTCCTGTCTCCTTCTGCCTTCTCATCTCACCTCTGGACAGGAGCTGCACACATAGTTTCATGTATCTACTTGAGCTAAGAAGCACACTCCTCAACAGTATCATTTTATGTCTTATACCCACTGCCGTCGAGTCGATGTCTTATAAAAAATACAGTCTAATCATTGTCTGAAGAGTTGGCTTCAGGAATGGTTTTAGTTTTGGGCTACCAGAGAGTCCAGGGGCCATGGCCTCTGGGGTCCCTCCAGTCTCAGTCAGACCATTAAGTCTGGTCTTTACACTAGAATTTGAGGTCTGCATCCCACTTTTCTCCTGCTCCACCAGGGAGTCTCTGGGCAGGCATTGGTGGTAGCTGGGCACCATCTAGTTCTTCCAGTCTCAGGCTGATGGAGTCTCTGGTTTATGTAGCCCTTTCTCTTGGGCTCATATTTTTTTTGTGTCTTTGGTGTTCTTCATTCTCCTTCACTCCAGGTGGATTGAGACCAATTGATGCATCCTAGATGGCTGCTAGCTAGCCTTTAAGACCCCAGACGCCACTCACCAAAGTGAGATGCAGAATGTTTTCGTAATGCACTTTGTTATGCCAGTTGACCTAGATGTCCCCTGGAACCAAGGTCTTCAGATCCCTATCCCTGCCACTCTGTGCCTCGAAATATTTGGTTGCATTCAGGAAACTTCTTAGCTTTTGGGTTAGTCCAGTTGTGCCACTTCCCCCGTTTGGTGTGTTGTCCTTTCCTTCACCTAAAATAATTCTTGTCTACTACCTCATTAGTGAATACCCCTCCCCCTCCCTTCCCATCCTTGTAACCATAAAAGAATGTTTTCTTCTGTGTTTAAACCTTTTCTTGAGTTCTTATACTATTAGTCTCATACATTATTTTTCCTTTTGTGACTAATTTCATTCGGCATAATGCCTTCCAGAAATCTCCATGTTACGAGATGTTTCACGGATTCATCGTTGTTCTTTATTGTTGCATAGTATTCCATTGTGTGAATATACCATAATTTATTTATCCATTCATCCATTTTGGGCACCTTGGCTGTTTCCATCTTTTTGCTGTTGTAAACAGTGCTGCAGTGAACATGGGTGTGCATATATCTATTTGTGTGATGATTCTTATTTCTCTAGGAAATATTCCAAGGAGTGGGGTTGCTGGATCATGTGGTAGTTCTTTTTCCAACTTTTTAAGGACGTGCCAAATCATTTTCCAATGTGGTTGTACCATTTTACATTCTACCAGCACTGTGTAAGTGTGCCAGTCTCTCCACAGCCTCTCCAACATTTATTATTTTGTGTTTTCTGGATTAATGCCAGCCTCCTTAAAAAAAAAAAAATTTTTTTTTTCCCTTGGGGTGATGTGGTATCTCATTGTAGTTTTGATTTGCATTTCTCTAATGGCTAATGATTGTGAGCATTTCCTTATGTATCTGTTAGCCACTTGAATATCTTCTGTGAAGTGGCTGTTCATATCCTTTGCCTGTTTTTTAATTGGGGTATTTGTTTTTTTGTTGTTTAGGTTTTTACAGTATCTCGTAGATTTTAGAGATTAGACCCTGATCAGATTTATCGTAGCCAAAATTTTTTTCCTAGTCTGCAGGTTGTCTCTTTACTCTTTTGGTGAAGTCTTTGGATGAGCATAGGATGAGCATAGGAGTTTGATTTTTAGGAGCTCCTAGTTACCTAGTTTTTCTTTTGGTGTTTGTCCATTGTTAGTAATGTTTTGTATGCTGTTTTTTTTTTTTTTTATGCCATATATTAGGGCTCCTAGCATTCTCCCTATTTTTTCTTCCATGATCTTTATTGTTTTAGATTTTATATTTAGGTCTTTGATCCATTTTGAGTTAGTTTTTGTGCATGGTGTGAGGTATGGGTCTTGTTTCATTTTTTTGCAGATGGATATCTAGTTATGCCAGCACCATTTGTTAAAGAGACTGTCTTTCCCCATTGAATGGACTTTAGGTCTTTGTCAAATATCGGCTGTGCATAGGTGGATGAATTTATGTCTGGATTCTCAGTTCTGTTCCATTGGTTTATGTATCCGTTATTATACCAGCACCAGGCTGTTTTGACTACTGTGGTGGTATAATAGGTTCTAAAATCAGGTAGTGTGAGGCCTCAGACTTTGTTCTTCTTTTTCAGTAATGCTTTACTGATCTGGAGCCTCTTCCCTTTCCATATGAAGTTGGTGATTTGTTTCTTCATCTCCTTAAAAAAATGCCGTTGGAATTTGTATCAGGATTGCATTGTATCTGTAGATCCCTTTGGGTAGAATAGAGATTTTCACAATGTTGAGTCTACCTATCCATGAGCAAGGCATTTTTCCACTTATGTAGGTCTCTTGTTTTCTTGCAGTAGTGTCTTGTAGTTTTTGTATAGGTCTTTTCTGTCTCTGGTCAGATTTATTCCTAAGTATTTTATCTTTTTGGGGGCTATTGTAAATGGTATTGATTTGGTGATTTCCTGTTCGACGTTTTCTTTGTTGGTGTAGGAGAATCCAACAGATTTTTTTATGTTTATCTGGTATCCTGATTCTCTGCTGAACTCTTCTATTAGTTCCAGTAGTTTTCTTGTTGATTCTTTTGGGTTTTCTGTGTATAAGATCATATCATCTGCAAATAGAGACGCTTTTACATTTTCCATACCAATTTGGATGCCATTTATTTCTTTTTCTAGCAGAATTGCTCTGGCTAGGACCTCCAGCATAATGTTGAATAAGAGTGGTGATAAAGGGCATCCTTGTCTGGTTCTGGTTCTCAAACAGAATGGTTTCAGACTCTCTCCATTTAGGATGATGTTGGCTGTTGGTTTTGTATAAATGTCCTTTATTATGTTGAGGAATTTCCCTTCTGTTCCTATTTTGGTGGGAGTTTTGATCATGAATGAATGTTGGACTTTGTCAAATGCCTTTTCTGCATCAGTTGATAAGATCATGTGCTTCTTGTCTTTTGTTTTATTTATGTGATAGATTACATTGATTGCTTTTCTGATGTTAAGCCATCCCTGCATACCTGGTATGAATCTCAAATGGGTCATGGTGAATTATTTTTTGGCTATGTTGTTGAATTCTGTTGGCTAGAATTTTGTTGAGGATTTTTACATCTAAGTTCATGAGGGATATTGGTCTGTAATTTTCTTTTTTTGTAGTGTCTACCTGGTTTTGGTATCAGGGATATGCTGGCTTCATAGAATGAGTTTTGGAGTAGTCCATCCTTTTCTATGCTCTGAAATACCTTTAGTAGTAGTGGTGTTAACTCTTCTCCGAAAGTTTGGGTAGAATTCTCCAGTGAAGCAGTCAGGGCCAGGGCTTTGTTTTTGTTGTTGGGAGTTTTTCGATTGCCTTTTCCATCTCTTCTTTTGTTATGGGTCTATTTACTTGTTCTACCTCTGTTTGTGCTAGTTTAGGTAGGTAGTGTGTTTCTAGAAATCTGTCCATCTCCTCTAGGTTTTCAAACTTGTTAGAGCAGAATTTTTCACAGCATTCTGTAATGATTCTCTTAATTTCAGTTGGGTCTGTTTTGTTATTGCCCATCTCATTTCTTATTCGGTTATTTGGTTCCTCTCATGTTTTTCTTTTATCAGTTTGGCCAATGGTTTAGTGATTTTATTCAAGGAACCAGCTTTTGGTCTTTTTAACTCTTTCAATCATTTTTCTATTCTTTATTTGGTTTAATTCTGGTTTAATTTTTATTGTTTGCTTTCTTCTGGTGCCCAAGGGCTTCTTTTGCTGTTCTTTTTCTTTGTTTGAGTTGTAGGGTTAATTCTTTGGTTCTGGTCCTTTCTTCTTTTTGTATGTGTGCATTTATTGCTATAAATTGACCTCTGACCACTGCTTTTCTGTGTCCCAAAGGTTCTGGTAGGATGTATTGTCTTTCTCTTTTGATTCTATGAATTTCTTTATTATGTTCTTAATTTTTTCTATAACCCAATAGTTTTTGAGCAAGGTGTTGTTCAGTTTCCATGTGTTTGGTTTTTTTTTTTTTTTTTCCTTGCTCTTCCTGTTATTGATTTCTACTTTTATGACTTTATGGTCAGAAAAGATGCTTTGTAATATTTCAATGTTTTGAATTCTGTTAAGGCTTGCTTTGTGGCCTAATGTGTGGTCTATTCTGGAGAATGTTCCACGTGCTTTAGAAAAGAAACTATACTTGGCTGCTGTTGGGTGGAGTGTTCTGTATATGTCTATGAGGTCACATTGGTTGATTGTGGCATTTAGATCTTCCCTGTCTTTATTGAGCTTCTTTCTGGGTGTTCTGTCCTTCACCAAAAGTGGTGTGTTGAAGTGTCCTACCATTACTGTGGAGCTGTCTATGTTTCTTTTCAGTGCTGTTCGAGTTTGTTTTATGTATTTTGGAGCATGTCATTGGGTGTATAAATATTTGTTATGGTTATGTCCTCCTGGTGTATTGACCCTTTAGTCATTATATAGTGTCTTTCCTTATCCTTTGTGGTAGACTTCACTTTAAAGTCTGTTTTGTCAGAAATTAATATTGCCACTCCTGCTCTTTTTTGATTGTTGTTTGCTTGATATATTTTTTCCATCCTTTGAGTTTTAGTTTGTTCGTGTCTTTAAGTCCAAGGTGTGTCTCTTATAGGCAACATATAGACGGATCATGGTTTTTTTTTTATCCATTCTGCCACTTTCTGTCTCTTTATTGGTGCATTCAGTCCATCTACATTCAGCATAGTTATTGATAGGTATGAGTTTAGCGCTATCATCTTGATGTCTTTTTTTTTGTATGTTGTTAACAGTTTCTTAGTTCCGCTTAATTTTCTGTGCTGAGTCGTTTTTCTTTATATATATATATTTCCCTCTTTTTTGTTGTTGATTTTGTATTTGCTGAGTCTTTGTGTTTTTCTTGTTTTTTATTTTGATGTGTAGGATTATTAATTTCTTTTGTGGTTACCTTAATATTTACCCTTATTTTTCTATTTTGAAACCAATCTTTTATTTCTTGATATCACCTTGACATCTCCATGTGAAACATCTATGACTACAGTTTTTAGTCCCTCTTTTTTGTTTTAATGTCATCTTTTACATAATGACGTCTCTGTTTCGTGTTTTGTGTTATTTTCGTGATTTTGTGATTTTCCTATCTGTACTGATATCTGGTTGTTCTGTCGTGTATTCTAGTTTTGGTTTGTTATATGATGTTATTGGCTTTCTAACAGGAGGACTCCCTTTAGTATTTCTTGTAACTTTGGCTTGGATTTTGCAAAGTCCCTAAACTTCTCTTTGTCTGGAAATGTACTAATTTCACCATCATATTTGAGAGAGAGTTTTGTTGGATATATGATTCTTGGCTGGCATTTTTTTTCCTTCAAGGCTTTATATATGTTATCCTATTGACTTTTTGCGTCTATGGTTTCTGCTGAGTAGTCCAAGTTTATTCTTATTGACTGTCCTTTGTAGGTGACCTTTTGTTTATCCCTAGCCACTCTTAGAATTCTCTTTTTATCTTTGTTCTTGGCAAGTTTGATTAAAATATGTCTTGATGACTTTCTTTTGGGATCTACCTTGTGTGGGGTTCGATGAGCATCATGATTAGATATCTTCTCATCTTTTATGATATCAGGGAAGTTTTCTGCCAACAAGTCTTCAGCAATTCTCTCTGTATTTTCTGTTATTCCTCCCCACCCCGCCCCATTCTGGTACTCCAATTACTCATAGGTTATTCCTCTTGATAGAGTCCCATGTAATTCTTAGGGTTTCTTCATTTTGTAAAAATTCTTTTATCTGATTTTTCCTCAAATATGTTGGTGTCAAGTGCTTTATCTTCAGTCTCACTAATTCTGACTTCCATTGTGTCAATTCTGCTCTTATGACTTTCTATTGCATTGTCTAATTCTGAGATTTTATTGTTAATCTTCTGAATTTGTGTTTGCTGTTTCTTTATTGATTCTTGCACCCTAATTAAATTTGTCATTGTGTTCTTGTCTAATCTGCTTATGTTCCTTTAATGCTTTGTCTGTGTGCTGCTTGGCTTGTTCTGTGGTTTGCCTGATCTCCTTCCTGATCTCTTGAAGAGTTCCTTATATTAGTCTTTTGTGTTCTACCTCTGGTAATTCCTGGAAATTATCTTCATCCAGAAAATTTCTTGATTCTTTGTTTTGGGAGCTTGCTGAAGCCGTCATAGTCTGCCTCTTTACATGATTTGATATTGACTGTTGTCTCCAAGACATCACTAAGTTATTGTATTTATTTATTTTATATTTCTTTACTGTGTCCTAGCTTCTTGTTTTGTTTTGATATGTCTAAATAGGCTGCTGGAGTCAGTTAGTTTGATTATTGGTGCCTTTGAAGCTCTAACGTCCTATCACCAGGTGGTTAGAACTGTTACTAGGTATGTGAGCCCAGGAGTCTGTTTACTTTTCTCGTATGGATTCAGCTCAGGTGTCCAGGTAGTCAGCGAGTGTGTGGTGTAGGCACAGGTTTCTGGCTGTAGTAGAGGGCCCTGCACTGAGCAAGGCAGGGTGCTGACAACCATCCCTGTTGTCATAAATTGCTTTGAAGCCTATTTAGGTTTATCAAAGGCTTTTGGATTGTTGCTGAACAGTCACAATTCTCTGGATATCTGTCTGTTTGTTTTTTTCCCCTTGGCCTCTAACCTTTTCTAAGCCTCTGAATGTTCATCTGTAAATTGAGGGGCTTGAACTAGAAGACCTCTAGGGTCGCTTCTAGATATTATAGTCTGTGACTTTAAGCATTGATATCAAGAGAGAATCATGCCTGCTTTTGTATTTTACTTTTATGTAAACTTAATAAAACATGAGCCAGGAACCAAGAGTCTTATGTTACAACTTAACAAGATGTTAAAAAATAACTGTAAACACACTTTACTGAATTTTGGATAATACAGTAAGGTTAACATCAACAAGGATTTTTTCCATGTTGCAGTTTAAAAAAAGGGGTGGAGGTCTTGTTTAACCTTATGGTTGGAAATCTAATTAAAAAATAATTGACTTGCTTAAGCTGTGGAGACACATGTAAAATAGGTGTTTATATTATGAAATTTAAGTAGACACAAAATAGCTGAAAGGCTTCAATTTTGGTCAAGCTGAAAGGATCTGATTTTCCTTTATATTTAGTTTTATTTATTGGGATACTTGGAGCTCTCCTCCCACCTCCATTTTTAAAAAGCAAAAGCAAAGGGTGGTAAATCAGCAAGTCAGCGGTAGAAATGCGTTGTCTAAATCCCCAGGGGCCATAGCCGCAGCCTGCAGTGCACATTCACAAGGCCCTGCTAGTCCCACTGCAGATGATTACAGTGGGCTCTGCAGTAAAGGGTGGAGGCACTTGGTCAGCCTCCAAAGAAAGTGACTAATAATTGACCTAATGTACAGAGCACATGAATAACATATTCTTTGGATTAAAAAAAGTTATGGTTTACAGGCTGAGCAAGAGTTCACAACCCATTCCAGTTCTTCCAAAAGATTTAAAATACCCAATTGCTCTATTAAAGTTTTAATTCCTTAGTTGTTGTTAGGTGCCATTGAGTTGATTTTCAACTCATAGTGACCCCATATGACAGAGTAAAAGTGTCCCGTAGGGTTTTCTAGGCTTTAATCTTCATGACATCAGATCGCCAGGTCTTCCTCCTGAGAAGCTGGAGTGGGTTCCAACCACCAACTTTGGGTTAGCAGCCTAGCAGTTAATAGTTGTACCACTAGGCCTCCTGTAATTCCGCAGAATCAAATGTAAACCATGCATTAGATGCCACTATTCAATTCAACTTAAGGACAGGTTTGTACCCCTAGGAATTTCTTACAATAGTGGTTTAGAATTTTGAAGAGAAATACTATTAATTTTGTTTCGTTTAAGTTCATAGTGCCTCACACGGTAAAACAATTTTATTTTAGTTTTATACACTATGGATCAATTCTTTCCCTCCAGTACAGAGATTTGAAGTCTCTGCGACACAGAAGTTTTCATGAGAAGATTGTATTAAAGTTAGAATTAAAATTTTTGTTTGTCATTTAACACACTGAACATCACTTTCAGAAAATAATAAGCGTACTGAATCTCTGTTATTCTTGGCTTGACCACAAGACATTTTACTTGGTGGATTTCCTCTCATTCTTTAGTTATAATGCAGGACAGCTCCACAGACCTTTTTATTTTATTTATTTTTAAAATAATATTTTATTGCGTTTTAGGTGAAATTTACACAGCAAATTAGGTTTTCATGTAACAGTTTTATACAGATTCTGTGCCACTGATAACAGTTTTCATAATGTATCAGCATTCTTATTATTTCCATTCTGTTTGTTCTGTTTCCATTGATCTAGCTTTCCTTCCCCTCCTTGCTTTCTCATCTTTGCTTCTGGGTAAATGTTGATCGTTTGGTCTCATATAGTTCATTGTTTTAGGGAGCATATTATTCATGGGTGATATTATTTATTTTTTAAGCCAATCTATTATTTTGCTGAAAGGTAACCTCCAGGACTGGCTTCAGTGCCAAGTTCAAAGGGTATCTGAAGTCAACAGTCTTGTGAGTTCCTCTAGCCTCTGTTAGTCCAGTAGGCCTGGACGTTTTCAGGGATTTGAATTTTGCTTTATATTTTGCTCCTGTTCTATCTGGGACTTTCTATTGTGTCCCTGGTCAGTATAGTTAGTAGTTGTAGCTGGGCACCATCTAATTCTTTGGGTCTCAGGTTAGAAGTGGCTGTGGTTCGCGTGGGCTATTAGTCTTGTGGACTAGTTTCTTCTTTGAGCCTTTGATTTCCTTCATTCTCTTTTGCTCCATAGGAGTAGAGACCAATAGCTGTATCTTAGGTGGCTGCTTGCAAGCTTTTAAGACCCCAGATGCTACTCACCAAACTCGGATGTAGAACATTATCTTTACGAACTATGTAATGCCAATTGACTAAGCTGTCCCCAAGACTATTGTCCGAAGGCTTTCAACCCACTGAACCAAAGCTGCAAGTTGTTTGGATGTGTCCAGGAAGCCTGACCTTTTTATTTTGAATTAACTCTTTTTTTAAAAATTGTTTTTAACTCTTTTTGTTTACCTCTTTATTGTGATATGGATCAGAATGTTTATAGTGGTTCTTTCTGGGTGGTGGGATTAAAGTTGGTTTTTATTTTCTGCTTTCTAATTTTCTGTATCTTTTGAATGTTCTCCAAATATCACAATTTTTTTTTTAATTGGAAAAGACCAGAAATTAAAAAAAAATATTTTAATAAAAGCTAGAAATTTCTAGCTTTATTTCTCTCAAGAAAAAGGAAGCTTTTCATGTATTTAGTTAACGTATATGGTGTACTTACTATATATGCCAGTACTTTGCTGGGCCGGGGGAGATAGAGGCAGGTGAGACCCAGCTGTTGCCCTTTCGTGGTTTACGCTCTAGTTCAAAGTGTGGCCACTGGAAGCCAATAAATGGTACATACCATTGAATTATTGTCACCTGTACAGTGGAAAGAATTCCATGCCTCTGCCCAGGGGTTAAAGTGAGATTGTATATGCAAAGTGCTTGGTATAAGACTTGGCACAGAGGACGATTGTATCAAGGTTATTGTGCTTTGCACATTCACGGTGATGGGGAACTCATTGTCTCCGAGCCAGCCCAGTCTCTGTGTGGACGAGTCAGGGAGAAAGTGAGACCATCCACTCAGGTGACACCTGTCTTCACTCAGTTGACGCCTCCCTGTTAGTGCATTCACTTGTCCACCTGGCATCTTTTGAAAGTAACCACTAGTTTGGCATCCTGGGTGGCACAAACGGTTAAGCGCTCGACTAGTAGCCAAAAGGTCGGTGGTTTGAACCCACCCAGAGGTGCCTTGGGAGACAGGCCTGGTGATCTACTTCCAAAAGGTCACAGCTTTGAAAACTATGGAGCACAGTTCTGCCCTGCATACATGGGGTCATGGAGCTGTCATGAGTTGGAATCGACTTGATAGCAACTAACAACAACAACAACAGAGAGTCTGGGCTGTCCCCTTAACTCTTACTAAGTCATATTTCCATTGGATTTTTCTCTGGGAACACATCTTTAATTCTTTCATAAAAGATAGTAAAAAATTGGATTTATTTTGCAATTATGCAACTAGAGATGTTTCTTTTATAGACGTGCAAAGACCACCTGTGGTGTTTGCCTTTTGATTAATTAAATTAGTTCTGTGTAATTAATAGAGGATAGGCATTTGAAAAGACAATAGATATAACTAGAAAAAAAATATGTGCTGGATCACCTAAAGCAGTTTAGATGAAGACGCTGAGCCCAGAAACTTCAACTTTCTTCCCTCCAAAGTGTCTTTTCTCTGACCTCCCAACAAAGCAAACGTAAAAGCCTACTGACTTTGTATCACAGGAGTGCTTCCCTGTCCCACCAGATGATTCTAATAAGTTTGCGTTATTGATCTGCTTGCAAGGGACACTGGCCAACAAATAATCCTATACAATAAAAAGCCTTCTGGGGTGACCATTTAATAGTCAGTGTGGTGTTGGTGTCTGCGATGATGAGGATGATGGGTGAGGAAAGTTCAGCTAAGCACAGGTTTATTGTTGTAGCTGAGCAGCGGCAGCATCCCTCTTGGGCTTTTGGAATGCCTGCCTCCCATACCAAACATTGCAGCCTTCCCCTAAAACTTCCAGACCACCCACTGTAACAGCGTGGTGTGTAAAAGGATCCAGATGCTTAGAGAGACAGGGTGAAACATAGAGCTCCTGTGATACCTTCTCATTGGCCCTTCTAGATTTTTTCTTTTTTTGTTTTGTTTTTTTATTGTGCTTTAAGTGAAAGTTTACAAATCAAGTCCGTCACTCATACAGAAATTTATACACACCTTTCTCTCCCCCTGATGAGACAGCACACTCTTTCCCTTGACTCTCTATTTTCGTGTCCATTTGCCCAGCTTCTGACCCCCTCTGCTCTCTCATCTCCCCTCCAGACAGGAGATGCCAACATAGTCTTACGTGTCTACTTGATCTAAGAAGCTCTTTCTTCCCCAGTGTCATTTTCTATCCCATAGTCCAGTCCAATTCCTGTCTGAAGAGTTGGCTTTGGGAATGGCTCCTGTCTTGGGCTAACAGAAGGTCTGGAGACTGTAACCTCCTGGGTCCTTCTAGTCTCAGTCAGACCATTAAGTCTGGCCTCTTAATGAGAATTTGGGGTCTGCATCCCACTGCTCTCCTGCTCCCTCAGGGGTTCTCTGTTGTGTTCCCTGTCAGAGCAGTTATCCATTGTAGCTGAGCACCATCTAGCTCTTCTGGTCTCGGGCCGATGCAGCCTCTGGTTTATGTGGTCCTTTCTGTCTCTTGGGATCATAATTACCTTGGTGGTCTTCATTCTCCTTTGCTCCAGGTGGGTTGAGACCCATTGACGCATCTTAGATGGCCACTTGCTAGCATTTAAGACCCCAGACGCCACTCTCCAAAGTGGGATGCAAAATGTTTTCTTAATAGATTTTATTACGCCAATTGACTCAGATGTCCCCTTGAAATCGTGGTCCCCAGACCCCCGCCTCTGTTACGCTGGCCTTCGAAGCATTCAGCTTATTCAGGAAACTTCTTTGCTTTTAGTTTAGTCCAGTTGTGCTGACCTCGCCTGTATTGTGTGTTATCCTCCCCTTTGCCCAAAATAATTCCTATCCACTCTCTAACCAGCGAAAACCCTTCTCGCTCTCTCCCTCCCTACGCCCTCTCGTAACCATCAACGAATATTTTCCTCTGTTTAAACTATTTCTCCAGTTATTGTGATAGTGCTCTAATACAATCTTTGTCCTTTTGCAACTGACTAATTTCACTCAGCATAATGCCTTCCAGATTAGTCCATGTTATGAAATGTTTCACAGATTCATCATTGTTCTTTATCGATGCGTAGTACTCCATTGTGTGAATACACCATGATTTATTTATCTCTTCATCCATTGATGGGCACCTTGGTTGCTTCTATCTTTTTGCTATTGTAAACACTGCTGCAGTGAACATGGGTATGCATATATCTGTTCTTATATAGGCTCTAAATTCTCTAGGATATATTCCAAGGAGTGGGATTGCTGGATCATATGGTAATTCTATTTCTGGTTTTTTAAAGAAGCACGAAATCAATTTCCAAAGTGGTTGTGCCATTTTACATTCCCACCAGCAGTGTATAAGTGTTCCAGTCTCTCCACAACTTCTCCAACATTTATTATTTTGTGTTTTTTGGATTAATGCCAGCCTTGTTGGAGTGAGATGGAATCTTATTGTAGTTTTGATTTGCATTTCTCTGATGGCTAATGATCGTGAGCATTTCCTCATGTGTCTGTTAGCTACCTGAATGTCTTCTTTAGTGCAGTGCCTGTCCATATTCTTTGCCCATTTTTTAATTGGGTTATTTGTCTTTTTGTAGCTGAGTTTTTGCAGTATCATGTAGATTATAGAGATCAGGCGCTGATTGGAAATGTTATAGCTAAAAACTCTTTCCGGTCTATAGGTAATCATCACTCTTTTGGTGAAGTCTTTGAATGAGCACGGGTGTTTGATTTTTAGGAGCTACCAGTTATCTAGTTTCTCTTCTGAATTGTCAGTAAAGTTTTGTGTACTGTTTATGCCATGTATCAGGGCTTCTAGCGTTGTCCCTATTTTTTCTTCCATGGTCTTCATCATTTTAGATTTTGTATTTATGTCTTTGATCCTTTTTGAGCTAATTTTTGTGCATGGTATGATGTATGGGTCTTGTTTCATTTTTTTTGCAAATGGATATCTAGTTATGCCAGCACCATTTGTTAAACAGACTATCTTTTTCCCGTTTAACTGACTTTGGGCCTTTGTCAAATATCGGCTGCTCAAATGTGGATAGATTTATGTCTGGATTCTCAATTCTGTTCCATTGGTCTATGTATGTGTTGTTGTGCCACTACCAGGCTGTTTTGACTACTGTGGCGGTATACTAGGTCCTAAAATCAGGTAGAGTGAGGCCTCCCATATGTTTCTTCTTTTTCAGCCATGTTTTACTTATCCGAGCCTCTTTCCCTTCCATATGAAGTTGGTGATTTGTTTCTCCATCTCGTTAAAACATGCCAGTGGAGTTTGTTTTGGAATTGCATTGTTTATCTATATATTGCTTTTGGTAGGATAGACATTTTTATAATGTTAAGTCTTCCTGTCCATGAGCAAGGTATGTTTTTCCAGTTATGTAGGTTTTCTTTGGTTTCTTTCAGTAGTGTCTTGTAGTTTTCTTTGTATAGGTCTTTGACATCTCTGGTAAGATTTATTCCTAAATATTTTATCTTCTTGGGGGCTACTGTAAATGGTATTGATTTGGTGATTTCATCTTTGACATTCTCTTTGTTGGTGCAGAGGAATCCAACTGATTTTTGTATGTTTATCTTGTGTGCTAATACTCTGCTGAACTCTTCTATTAGTTTCAGTAGTTTACTTGAGGATTCTTTAGGGTTTTCTGTGTATAAGATCATATCATCTGCAAATAGGGATACTTTTATTTCTTTATTACCAATCTGGATGCTCTTTATTTCTTTATTCAGCCTTGTTGCTCTGGCTAGGACCTCTAGCACAGTGTTGAATAAAAGTGGTGATAAAGGGCATCTTTGCCTGGTTCTGGTTCTCAAACAGAATGCTTTCAGACCGTCTCCATTTAGGATGTTGTTGGCTGTTGGCTTTCTATAAATGCCCTTTATTACGTTCAGAAATTTTCCTTCTTTTCCTATTTTGCTGGGAGTTTTTATCATGAATGTGTGTTGAACTCTGTCAAATGCCTTTTCTGCAGCAATTGATAAAATCATGTGGTTCTTGTCTTCTGTTTTATTTATATGATGGATTATATTAATTGTAGGAATATCGCCCATCTCATTTCTTGTTCGGGTTATTTGCTTTCTCTCCCGTTTTTCTTTTGTCAGTATGGCCAATGGTTTATCAATTTTGTTAAATTTTTCAAAGAACGAGTTTTTAGTCTTATTAAGTCTTTCAATTGTTTTTCTGTTTTTTATTTCATTTAGTTATGCTCTAATTTTTATCATTTGGTTTCTTCTGGTGCTTGAGGGTTTCTTTTGTTGCTCTCTATTTGTTCAAATTGTAGGGAAAATCCTTTGATTTTAGCCCTTCTTTTTGTATGTGTATATTTATTGATATAAATTGACCTCTGAGCACAGCTTTGGCTGTGTCCCAAAGCTTTTGATAGGAAGTGTTTTCATTCTCATTGGATTCAGTGAAATTCCTTATTCCATCCTTAATGTCTTGTATAACCCAGTCATTTTTGAGCAGGGTATTGTTCAGTTTCCAAGTGTTTGATTTCTTTTCCCTGCTTTTTCTGTTGTTGATTTCTACTTTTATGGCCTTATGATCAGAGAAGATGTTTTGTAATATTTCAGTGGTTTAGATTCTGCTAAGACTTGCTTTATGCCCTAATATGTGGTCTATTCTAGAGAATTTTCCATGTGCACTAGAAAAGAAAGTATTCTTGGCTGCTGTTCGGTGGAGTGTTCTGTATATGTCTGTGAGGTCAAGTTGGTTGATTGTGGCATTTAGATCTTCTGTGTCTTTAATGAGCTTCTTTCTGGCTGTCCTGCCCTTCACTGAAAGTGGTGTGTTGAAGTCTCCTATTCTAATTGTGGAGCTGTCCATCTCGCTTTTCAATGCAATTAGAGTTTGTTTTATGTATCTTGCGGCCCCGTCATTGGGTGCATAAATATTTAATATGGTTATATCCTCCTGGCATACTGTCCCTTTAATCATTATATAGTGTTCCTCCTTGTACTTTGTGGTGGATTTAACTTTAAAGTCTATTTCTTCAGAAATTAGTAATGCCACTCCTGCTTTTTTTTTTTTGATTGTTGTTTGCTTGATATATTTTTTTCCATCCTTTAAGTTTTTGTTTGTTTGTGTCTGTAAGCCTAAGGTGTGTCTCTTGTAGGCAGCATATAGACAGATCGTGTTTCTTAATCCATTCTGCCACTCTCTGTCTCTTTATTGGTGCAGCTAGTCTATTTACATTCAGCATAATTATACATAGGTATGAGTTTAGTGCTGTGATTTTGATGTCCTTTTTTGTGTGTTCTTGACAGTTTCTTTTTCCCACTTAATCTGCTGTGCTGAGTAGTTTATCTTTATATATTGTCTTTTCCTCTTAATCTTTGTTAGTGATTTTGTATCTGCTGAGTTTCTGTTTTTTTCTTGTATTGTATTTTGATGAGGAAGATAATTAGTCTCCCTTGTGGTTTCCCCCTATTTTTCTAAGTTTAAACCTAACTTTTGTTTCTTTATATCACCTTGTGTTCCTCTCCATATGAAAGATCTATGACTACATTTCTTAGTCCCTCTTTATTGTTTTAATGTTGTCTTCTTTTTATGTAATAACATTGCTCTTTGCCTGTTTTGAGTGGCTTTTTTGTCTTGGTTTATTTTTGTGATTTCCCTACCTGGGTTGACCTGTCCAGTGTTCTAGTCTTGAGTTGATACCTGATATTATTGATCTTCTAACCAAAGAAATCCCTTTAGTATTTCTTGTAGTTTTGGTTTGGTTTTTATGAATGCCCTAAAGTTGTGTTTGTCTGGAAATGTCCTAATTTCGCCTTCATACTTGAGAGATAGTTTTGCTTTATATATGATTCTTGGCTGGCAATTTTTTTCCTTCAGTGCTTTATATGAGTCATCCCATTGCCTTCTTGCTTGCATGGTTTCTGCTGAGTAGTTCAGCTTATTTTTATTGACTTTCCTTTGTAGGTGAGTTTTTGTTTATCCCTAACTGCTGTTAAAATTTTCTCTTTATCTTTGGTTTTGGCAAGTTTGATTATAATATGTCTTGGTGACTTTCTTTCAAGATCTACCTTATATGGAGTTCAATAAGCATATTGGATAGATGTCTTCACATCTTTCACAATATCAGGGAAGTTTTCTGCCAACAAATCTTCAACAATTCTCTCTATATTTTCTGTTGTCCCTCCCTGTTGTGGCACTCCAGTCACTCATAGGTTATTTCTCTTGATACAGTCCCACATGATTCTTAAGGTTTCTTTTTTTTTTTTTAATTTTTATCTGATTTTTCTTCAAATATGTTGTTGCTAAGTGCTTTATCTTGAACCTTACTTATTCTGCCTTGTACTTGCTCAGTTCTATTCCTCTAACTTTCTATCGAGTTGTCTAATTCTGTAATTTTATTGTTAATCTGAATTTCTGATTGCTGTCTCTCTATGGATTCTTGCAGCTTATTAAATTTTTCATTATGTTCTTGAATAACCTTTTTAATTTCTTCAATTACTTTATCTGTGTGTTCCTTGGCTTGCTCTGCATATTGTCTGATCTCCTTCCTTATCTCGTTCTGGATGTCTTGAAGAGTTCTGTATATTAATCTTTTGAATTCTGCATCTGTTAATTTCAGAAGGGCACCTTCATCCAGGAGATCCATTGATTCTTGGTTTTGAGAGCTTGTTGAGGCAATCATGGTCTGTTTCTTTATGTGACTTGATATTGACTGTTGTCTCCAAGCTGTGGATAAGTTATTGTATTAGTTTATTTTATATTTGCTTACTGTATCCTAGCTTCTTGCTTTGTTTTGTTTTGATATGCCCAAGTGGGTTGCTTGAGTGAGCTAGCTTGATTGTTTTCACCTTTAAAGCTCTGACGTCCTGTCCCCAGGTGGCTAGAGCTGTTATCAGGTATACCAGTCTAAGAGACCATTCATTTTCTTGTATGAATTTAGCTCAATATGTCCAGGTAGCTGATCATCAAGTGTGTGGTACAGGCTCTGTCCTACAGTCTTAGAGGGGCAGGGGTGATTGGTGTAGGTACTGGTATCTGATTGCAGCAGGGGTCATGCTCTCAACAAGAAAGGGGGCTGAGAACTGTCCCTCGAGTGTCTGTGAGGAAAATGTGTCCCTGTTCTCTAGAGCATACAGGTGGGTGGGTTCTGCAGATGGACCATGGGCACCCAATACTTTTGATTGTAAGAACTGGGAGGTACCAGTTATCCTTGGACCCCTTTTGTGGGTGTCTTGGTGACCTGAGTGGAGCCACCAGTCCTTAGGCCCCTGATGTGGGTAGGTGAGGACCCTGTTTAATAGGCAGATCAGTGTCAAATATCAAACACCAGCCTCTCCACCACACAGCTGAAACAGTTATAGTCTACCAACAAGGGCCTATCTTCCCGAAATAGGCCTACACAGGTCCATGCAGCGGGGAAAAGTATTCAAAGTCCAGGGACCATTTATGCCTGGACAGAAGCCGCTTCTGTCCTGAGCTCCCCTGGTTAGTGGAGCTGGCAAATTATCTTTTCCCCTAATTGTGTATTTATTCCTACTTCAAGGCTGGGAGGATGGCTCTGGGTGCTCAATATGCCATATCTCAGGCCCAGGGAAATCACCAGCCACCAAAGCTGGCTTGGGGGCTGAGGGTGCAGTCAAATATATGCAAGTACTTAGCCTTTGCTGAGATCACCATTCTTCTCTGTGTCCGGAGGTGTGAGTGGGCTGTATGTTTGGGTGCTTCTTCCTGTGGAAACTGTGGCCAAATGCTATCACTGGTCTGCCACAGCCGCTCCCAGGAATGGTGCCTGAGGGATCCTGGTGTTTCCGGTCTGGCGACTCCTCTCCGCTTCTGAACCATCTTCCCCTCCCCCATTGCTCAGTCCGTTTTCTGACTTTGCCTTTGATGATCGGGGTCCTAGCTCGTCATAAACATAATCGTTTCACTTGTTTTTTCTTGTCTTTGTTGTAAGAGGGATTGCAGGAAGTGTCTGGCTATTCTGCCATCTTGGCCCCACCCCCTTCTAGATTTCGAGCACTGTTTTTACATAGCTGGCTCACTAGTGAGATTAGACTTAATCTCTGAGTCCTCTTTCAGAGAAGCCTTTCAGAGATATCAGAATTAAAATTTACCACAGAAAGTATTTGTCTTTATGTTTGTGTTTGACTCAGGAGTCCCTTTACCTTCGCAGCTTTGCATCTCTCTTCAGTACTCCCCAGAGCACAGGAGAGGACAGATTGCTGTAGGGTGTGCACACACGTTGAGCTATAAAGCTGTTTAGATAGATAGAGAGAATGGGGAGGGGGGAGAGCCTAGAGGGCAGAAGAGATTGATAGCCATGAAAAAAGAGTACCAAACACAATTGGAGCATCCATTTGCAAAATACCAGAAAAGAGCTGGCTAACCACAGATAACTTATTACACTTACAGGCCACATTGCTTGGAAATTAAAAAAAAAAAAAAGCTTCATTTTTTACATGTTTTGGTAGCCTTGCAGTGGTTCAGCTGGTAGTCCATGGCTTTGCAATAGTTTGTTCTAGTTACATTTAATAGATGTGGCTTTTTTTCCCCCTCTGATACATAGGATGGCGGATTTATAAGAAAGAATCTTCCTCATATGAGACTCATTAATTTATTACCTTATTTTTTTCTCTCACCATCGTGCCTAATGTTGCTCCCCAGCCTTCTTTATCACATTACTGTATATATATTTTTTAACATTTACTTAAAGTTAATGTGGAAACCCTGGTGGTATAGTGGTTAGGAGCTACAGCTGCTAACCAAAAAGCTGGCAGTTTGAATCCACCAGGTGCTCCTTGGAAGCCCTATGGGGCAGTTCTACTCTGTCCTGTAGTGTTACTATGAGTTGGAATTGACTCGATGGCACTTGGTTTTTTTTTTTTTTGTATATATATTTTTTCAGTTAATGTATTTGCTTGCTTGTCTAGTGACCATCTCATCCTCTAGAAAGGTAGCTTCGGTAAGGTGGGAGCTGGCTGCTTGTTTTCTACTGTGTCTTTAGTGCCTAGAATAGTGCCTGGCACATAGTGTGCATACTCAGTTGCTGTTGAATTGATTCTGACTCATGGTGACCCTGTATGTGTCAGAGCAGAACTGTGCTCCACGGGGTTTTCAATGGGTGATTTTTTTTTTCTTTTTTAAATTTTTATTGTGCTTTAAGTGAAAGTTTACAAATCAAGTCAGTCTGTCATAAAAAAACATATAGACACCTTGCTATATACTCCTAATTGCTCTCCCCCTAATGAGACAGCACACTCCTTCCCGCCAATCTTTCTTTTTGTGTCCATTCGACCAGCTTCTGACCCCCTTCGCCCTCCCATCTTCCCTCCAGACAGAAGATGCCAACATAGTCTCATGTATCTACTTGATCCAAGAAGCTCACTCTTCACCAGTATCATTTTCTATCCCAGTGTCCAGTCCAATTCCTATATGAAGAGTTGGCTTTGGAAATGGTTCCTGTCTTGGGCTAACAGAAGGTCTGGGGTCCATGACCACCGGGGTCCTTCTATCTCAGTCAGACCATTAATACTGGTCTTTTAAATGAGAATTTGAGGTCTGCATCCCACTGCTGTCCTGCTTCCTCGGGGGTTCCCTGTTGTGTTCCCTGCAAACGAGTCATTGGTTGTAGCCACGCACCATCTAGTTCTTCTGGTCTCACGCTGATGTAGTCTCTGGTTTATGTGGCCCTTTCTGTCTCTTGGGCTCATAATTACCTTCTGTCCTTGGTGTTCTTCATTCTCCTTTGATCCGGGTGGGTTGAGACCAATTGATGCACCTTAGATGGCCGCTTGCTAGCATTTAAGACCCCAGATGCTACTCTCCAAAGTGGGATGCAGAATGTTATCTTAACAGATTTTATTACTCCAATTGACTTAGATGTCTCCTGAAACCATGGTCCCCAAACCCATGCCCCTGCTACACTGGCCTTCAAAGTGTTCAGTTTATTCAGGAAACTTCTTCACTTTTAGTTTAGTCCAGTTGTGCTGACCTCTCCTGTATTGTGTGTTGTCTTTCCCTTCACCTGAAATAGTTCTTATCTACTATCTAATTAGTGAAAGCCCTTCTCCTTCCTTCCCTCCCTCCCTGCTCTTGTAACCATCAAAGAATGTTTTCTTCTGTGTTTAAACTATTTCTCAAGTCCTTATAATAGTGGTCTTATACAATATTTGTCCTTTTGCAGCTGACTAATTTCACTCAGCATAATGCCTTCCAGATTCCTCCATGTTATGAAATGTTTCATGGATTCATCATTGTTCTTCATCAATGTGTAGTATTCCATTGTGTGAATATACCATAATTTATTTATCCATTCATCCATTGATGGGCACCTTAGTTGCTTCCATCTTTTTGCTATTGTAAGCAGTGCTGCAATGAACATAGGTGTGCATATATCTGTTTGTGTAAAGGCTCTTATTTCTCTAGGATATAGTCCAAGGAGTATGACTGATGGATTATATGGTAGTTTTATGCCCAGCTTTTAAAGGAAGTGCCAAATCGATTTCCAATGTGGTTGTACCATTTTACATTCCCACCAGCAGTGTATAAGTGTTCTAGTCTCTCCACAACCTCTCCAACATTTATTATTTTGTGTTTTTTGGATTAATACCAGCCTTGTTGGAGTGAGATGGAATCTCAATGTAGTTTTCATTTGCATTTCTCTAATGGCTAATGATCATGAGCATTTCCTCATGTGTCTGTTAGCTACCTGAATGTCTTCTTTAGTGCAGTGCCTGTTCATATCTTTTGCCCATTTTTTAATTGGGTTATATGTTTTTTTGTAGTTGAGTTTTTGTAGTATCATATAGATTTTAGAGGTCAGGCACTGATTGGAAATGTCATAGCCAAAAACTTTTTCAATAGCTGATTTTTTTTTTTTTTTTGATGTAGATTATCAAACCTTTCCACAAAGAAGCTTTAGAGAGAACTATAAGAAAAATATCTTCTTGGTTAATTTGTTCATTTGTTCATTCATTCATTCATTCCTCAAGCATTTATTGAGAACCTGGTATGTGCCATAGACTTTAGTGCTAGGTACTCTGTGGGAATTTACAGAGAGATTTAAAAATATCTAGCTGTAATGAAATATAATGTCTTCATGAAAAAAGACCAATGACTACTGGATTTGAAATGCTTTATTAAAATTTTTTGAGTCTTTCAAAATAGTTGTTAAAACAAGAAGTTATTTTCTCCAGTTGTTTTAAATGTCATAGTCAGAGAGATAACAGGCACGGGGCTTATGCGGGCTGCTCGCATTGCCTGGTGTTGATCGTGCCCCATTTGCAGGAAGATGCTTGCTTCCCCAAGTCCTGGGCAGACCTTTCCTGCCTGTTTGTGTGTCAGCATGCCTGTTTGTGAGTGGTGATCCACCAGTGGCCACCATCAGCAGAGTGCCATCTCTAAAAATAGCAGAACTTTATCCTTGAAAATGGAAATGCTTTGGTTTTAAAAATATGTTTCTGTTTCTAATGAATCCAAGGCTTGGGTTTGTTTAAAGGCATGCACATTTCCCTTTGCTGATGGCGAAACGCACAACTTTTGTGCCCATACATGAAGAGCTGTTCCATTTTCAGTCCCCTAGCACGGACTCAATCCCCCATTTGTAATGCACAACCTGGCAACCATTTGGTAAAAATAGATTTATTAAAGCAAAGAAAAACCATAGGTCACTATGTTGCATGCTCTTCGAGAATATGTAGACATATCACTGTGAGTCAAGGTCTTTTTGAAACGAAGCATGGACCCCTTGAGAGGAGCCTTATGACCATCTGGCCCAGCCTCTGCCTTCTGCAGAGGACACTAAGGAGGCCTAGTAAACTGGTTACTCACCAGGGGTCACACAGCTCATTGATGAGAGTCCAGACTTGAATCCATTCTCCAAAGTTCCAGTCCTCTGTTTCCCAAAATGTGGTCTGCTGACCACTTTCATCCTAATTGCCAGGTTTCTAAGTAAAAATGTGATTCCTGGATGCTAATGGAATCAGAATTGTTCCGGATTCTGTCTAGGAATTTGCATTTTAATAAGCTCCTCAGTGGTTCTTGTGGCCACTAAAATGTGGGCCTCCTGATTAGCCATTTAGTAAGTTGGTCTTCAGAGTGCTGCCTGGAAGAATGACCCACCTTCACGTATTTAAGATATAAGCAAACCAAACCCAGTGCCGTTGAGTTGGCCCTGACTCGTAGTGACCCTGTAGGACAGAGTAGAACTGCCCCATAGAGTTTCCAAGGAGCGCCTGGTGGATTCGAACTGCTGACCCTTGGGTTAGCAGCCGTAGCACTTAATCACTACACCACCAGGGTTTCCATTTAAGACATATATATATATATATTTGTTATATGACAAAAACTTACCATTTCAAGATTTTTTACATGTAAAACTCAATGAGATTAATTACTCTTATGTTGCGTAGCTGTCACCACAATCCACATCCAGGTTTTTATGGTCATCCTTCATAGAAGCTTTGCTCCTCTGATCAGGTTGGCTGTATGAACCCTTTACAGAAGTGCGCGAATCACCTAACAGCCTTGCTCTAGTCAAGAAGTGATGCTCCTAATTCAGAGAGAGATTATGTGTCTACAGTGTGCCTGTAGGAACGTGTCCATTTGAAGGTTTTTTATTCAGTTGGCCAGTTGGGAAGTGTCGATAAAACATTCTGAGTTGAGTCTCAGGAAGCTGGAGCTGGAATTCAGTGTCTGCACACATGCTTGGGTTTCCTGAAAGCCAGTCTGGATGAACGTCAGGTGCTGATAAAGTGCTTACCTGTTTGGTGGGAGGATCTGGGAAGAGGGGAGATGAAGGGAAGAAGACTTTTCAGTGAATACTTTCTATGCTGCTTTTTTTTTTTTTAATTATTTATTTTATTTACTTTTGTCTTTGAGACTAAACACAACAGAACACACACCGACAATTCCTACGTGAACAATTCAGTGACATTGCTTACATTCTTCAGGCCGTGCATCCATTCTCGCCCTTCTTTTCTGAATCATTCATCCCCTATTATTTTTGAATGTATTGCCTGTTTACAAACTTAAAATCATATAAATGCTAAAGGGCTGACATTCGCTGAGATAGCTCTGTGCTCTGGCTCTGCCCGGCCCTGTGAGCATGGGCTGTACAGTCCACACCCCTGTGGCAGAAGGTGAGGCGCCCTTCCAGAGGTCAGGGCCAGGAAGGGAGAGAACTGATTCAGCTAGTTTGAAGGAAGTCACCAGTTGGCTTCAGAAGATAAGTCATTGTGATCTCCCCTGTTTGCCAAGGATCTTAGAGCCCCTACCTGACAGGCCATTCATCACTGGGTTTCAGGTGACCTCGGGCAAATTACTCAACACCGTTGAGACTTAGTTTTCTAGTCTGTAATAATAATGATGACAACCTGTTGTTGCTCAACAGTTTGCGTTGTATTTAACCTTCACAGCTACCCTGTGGAGTAGGTGGTACCCTACTATTCCTATTGTTCAGATGAGGAAATTATGGCACAGAGAGGTTAAGTGGTTTAGGCAGAGTCACACAGGGGTGGAACGTCTAACTTGCAGGACTGGGATCTTTCCTCTGTGAAACAAAGGGGGACGGATTAGACGAATTCCAGGGCTCCTTCCAGCAATAACATCCTTGAGTATATGAGCTCTTCAGGGCTTGTTCAACTTTTGGAGAAATCCAAAAGAAATTAAAGCCATGAGTCCTTGGCTTTAGGAGTATCAGAACATGCTCTCGTGAAAAAGACCAAGGAATGGCAAATGCAAATTACAGATATACTAGATGCTCGAACTGTGCACCTAACCACTAAGAGGGTGGGAACCCCCGTTCCCAGGGAATAACATTCAACTCTCTTATTCTCTCCATCAGTAATAATAATAGCGACCACTGTCCGAGTATCCGCTGAGGCAGGCATTTATTATATATGATCTCATTTAATCCTCAGCACAAACCTATGAGGAGGGCATTATTATCCCAGTTTTATGGATAAGGAAACCAAGACTTAAGAGATCAACTGATTTGAAAACTAAGGGTCCTTTACCAGGCTTAGGTAGTCCCTGGGTGGTACAAACAGTTAATGCGCTTGATTGCTAACCAAAAGGTTGGAGATCTGAGTCTACTCAGCGGTGCTTTGGAAGAAAGGCCTGGTGATCTACTTCCCGCAAAACCACCGTTGGAAACTGTGGAGCAAAGTTCCGATCAGACACACATGGGATTCTGGAGTCAGAGTCAACTCGATGGCAACCCTTTGGGTTTTTTTTGGTTTACTGTCTCCATATTTTAGAATGTACATGGTATGGTTTCAGATAAGAGTGAGTTGAAGGGAGAAGCTTAACTGACCCCTGCCAAAATCAAGGGCACGCTTCGTCTGACATAATGGCATTTCGTCACTTTTCCTGGGTCCATCAGTAAAGGAGGCCCCGTGCGTTCTGCATATCTGCCTCACAGCTCCTTGTTGGGTGAGCCTGCCTTCTCCCGTACACATCCATCACCTCGTGCTGCCGCCCACATACGCTGCACAGAAATAGACCAGCTTGCCCTGGAAAACAGACGATGGGCAGATGAAACAATGTGAGAGGCGTCGTCTCCATAAGACAAGGGTTTGTTGATGGAATACTTTGTCTTTCTCCTTAATGCCTTCTGTTCAGTGGCTTTTTTTGCCACTGCCTATGAGAACTTTCCTCTACGATGCTCATCTTATTTGGCTTCATGTCTTTCAAACTCTTGCCCATCATCAGAGGAATCCATTCCGACCTTGAATGCTGCAGAAACTTCCTGGCAGTTAAAAATCTTAGCATTTACTCATTCTGGGAAGCGAGGAGAGTTTGTATTGTTTTCTTAGTTCACATGGACACAGGCAAGGTACATGCCTTGCCTGGGTTGGCAGAAGGTTTTTGATGATTGTAAAAATTGTGCTTTGCTTGGGATCCTGGCTCCTCACCGAGTTCGGCCTGCCTGTCCTTGGTCCATGTCCTCGGCAGGCCTTTCACTGGAGTCAGACTCCTCTAATGAGAGAGTTCTTGGGTTTCAGTCTAGGGGAACCCAGCCTCCACCCGCCAGACTTCCTGGAGAGCACTGTGCTGAGCGGGCCTGAAGCCCTGAGGATTGGATAGAACTCCCTGTCCAGTGGGTCTCAAAACTCCTTTGACATAATATATTGTGGCTACAATTTGTTAAGAGAGGAACCAGGCTGTTCCTGCCAATAATTTTTCAAATGAGCACATACCTAAGATAGAGGAAATGGTTTACAGTACAAAATCTTCTTATTCCCTTTTCTTTTGCTCTGTGTTCAATATTTCCAGTAACTTTAAGTAGAAGCTTATTATTTCTAAGCAAACTCCGGGTATCTGCTCTTTGCATTTACCAAAACCCTTGGGGCACGTATTGATCCAGGCAGGCCTTGTGTTCACCTGCTTCCTAGTGTGAGTCAGATAATCAGCTCTTCTCATTCCCAGTGTGAATGCAAAGAGCTCTTGAAAGGACTTTCTTTGTGGAGAGTTAGGTAAGTGGCATTTCTTTATAAGTGTGTATATGTGAATGTATGTGCAGTAATCCAGAGCTCATCGAATCGGCTTTAACCTGGAAGTCAGGGCTATATAGCACCTGTATGTACTGCCACGTGACTTCAGAGATCACCATGGCTTTGTAAAAATCAGCTACCAGAGAAACAGACCCAGCCATGTCAGCCTCCATGGCTTTGTTTCTTTGAAAGCACATTTGATACTCATTCTTAGCCAATCTTCCCTGGGTCTGACCCTTCTGCTACTCATGTATCCCTGTTTTTATATTAATACATACTGGCGCCAGATAGTTTGCTAATTTGTATGATTTTTTTTTTGCCTTTTCATAATTCTGCCCAATTTTGTAGGTATAGAATTTCCAACACTAGTTGTCCATGTGCCAAAACAGCCTTTACTTTAGGAAAATAACATTATTCTCTGCTTGACTGGACTATAAGATGACTTTCATAATTTATGCTTCCCTTCACCACATTTGAGGGAGTACCTGTTTAGAAAGGGTTTTATATCCCAGTTTGGAAGAGATATAATAATTTCAACCCTCCCTCTTGGAATCACGAAGATATCAAAAAACTAACCATCCTAGCAATGATGTTGAAATAATGTTTGAAATGATAGCCAAGTATTTATATTTCTTTATATCCTGAGCTAAATTATTTAGATATGCTGGGGAAGATATTCGCGGGTGGGAGATAGCTGAAGGAAACAAAGGTGTGTACATAGAAATACGTGAAATGTGCCGTGGGGTCAACGCTGGAACAGTTTAGCCGGAGCGAAGAGGATTCAAACGGGAAGGTGGGAAGTAGGGTTGGATGGTGGGTTGGCGGGCCGAGAGGACTCGGGTGCTAATTATGGTTATGCCTAGCTTGTTTAAGAGCTCTTCTTTTCTTTAATAGGAAAACTTTATTTGAATGAGAAATTGGAAGAGTGAGATGGGGTGAGGGGAACCACACTGCATCCTTTGACTTAGCTGCTGAAGGGTGAGCTGAGCTGTTCAGCCCTCAAAGCGTAACCCTGGCATATTAACTTGTTTTAGGTGTGTGAGCGCGCTGGTGGTAGCTTAACTGTATTTTGAGTACAGTGTTTAAGGTAAGCGTTAATTTTTTTTAAGTGAGAATCTTGAAATGCAAACATACGAAGTCATGGCAAACGTCATAGTGACCCTCGCCCAGCTGAGTATGCGCAGAGCAGCCCCAGGGCAGGAAGGATGCCGAAGAGGGAAACCCAGTCATCCTGTCTGTACCTTTCCGTCAGCCCTCACCTAATCATTTTCTCTTCCCTTCCCCAACCTGGACCTATCTTGCCAAGCCTTCTCAATGAATACTTGGCTCCAACTTAGTTCACTCAACTTTGTCGTTGACACACCCGTGTACTGACAGAATCCTGGCTGGAAGGGAGCTTGCTCAGCTGTGCATTAGACAGACCCTTCTGGCTGACCTGGTTTAAACCTGGCTTTCTTGACGCCATCTCTGGCATGTTCCAAGGTGAAAAAGGACTCTGCTGTCCCTTCCATTGCTCCCCTGGAGGGGAAACCACTTGCCATTTGGCACCAGAGCCTATCAGGCCTGCATCCAGAGCAGTGACATGATTTAGTGAGAATAGTACTGGACCAGCAGGCAGGAGACGAGAGGTCTAGCGCTGGCTCTGTTTTTCAATAGCTTTGTGACCTTGGGCAAATAATTTTATTGCCCTAGCCTCAGTTTTTCATCTTTCCCAGTCCTAAAAGTCAGTGATTCAAGTAATGGCAATAACTCTTGAATGAATAAAGAATTTGGTTCTACATGTTATTCTTTCCATGACCCGCACTTCCACAAAACACAGACCTTCTCTATTGTAGCTTCATAAACCACCAAAACCAAACCCAGTGCCGTCAAGTCAATTCCGACTCATAGCTACCCTATAGGACAGAGTAGAACGGCCCCATAGAGTTTCCAAGGAGCGCTCGGTGGATTCAAACTCCCAACCCTTTGGTTAGCAGCCGTAGCACTTAACCACTATGCCACCAGGGTTTCCATTGTAGCTTCATAGTATGCACTTAGCCCACCTCTTAACTCCTTTCTGGGCAATGCTTTAAAAGATACCACTGATAAACACTTTGTGCCTGGGACAGTTCTAGGTATTTTACACATAATATTTCACCTAAACTTTAGCCACGCTACAAAAGCAAAAACAGTTGCCATCCAGTTGATTCCAACTCATGGTGATCCCATGTGTGTGGAGTAGAACTGTGCTCCATGGGATTTTTATGGCTAATTTTTTGGAAGTAGGTAACAAGGCCCTTCTCCTGAGGCATCTCTGGGTGGGTTTGAATCCCAACTTTTCTGTTAGTAGATGAGTGCTTAACTGTTTGTGCCACCCAGGTAACCCTAACCTGCCTATAAGGAACTGTTGTTTTCTTTGCTCGACAGTAAGGGGATCAAGGCTCACGTTATGTGAAGGAGAGCCCTGGTGGCGCGGTGCTTAAGTGCTTGGCTGCTTACTGAAAGGTCGGTGGTTCAAACCCAGCAGCTGCTCTGCTGGAGGAAGATGTGGCAGTCTGCTTCGGTAAAGATGACAGCCTTGGAAACCCTGCGGGGCAGTTCCACTCTGTCCTATAGGGTCACTATGGGCCGGAATTGGCTCACTGGTGACAGATCAGGTTTGGAGGTTGCGTGACCTGTACAAGGGCCCAGTGTTAATAGGTGGTGGGGTTAGAATTCAGTCAGCCTTGTTTGTGTCTCTAGCCTGAACTCAACCCAGGCAGTACCTTTGCTATGAAACGTAACTGCCTTTGTTATGCAGTACCTGGTGTCTCGTGCACCGGGGAATCCCTCTTGTTAAAATCTCAGAGAAAATGATCGCTAACTGCATTTCAGATGCTTGGAGGTTATGCTTTGCCAAGCACTTTTCCACTTAATTTTAAATCCATGGGTATTTCAAGGGGAATTTAACCCATATGGTTCTGATTCACTTAGACTTAACTCATCAAAGAGGATTGTTTTGTAAACCGTGGCGTCTTCTTAGGAGCACTTTGGAGCGCATAACTGGCTGGCACTGGCTGGATTTCCAGTCTGCCATGGTCGAAGCTTGATTTTAAGTCCTGCTTTCCAACCACTATTCCATTGTGGTTTTATCCCCTGAGTGGATGGAAATTGAAGGTGAGTCATCAAGGCGCTTCTAAAACTGCACCAAGATTTCAGTGATAGAAAGCTAGAGCCGCTCACCTACAGCCTTGCCTTGTTAAGTAGTTAACTGTGCATGGATGTGCCTGCGAGGGGAAACATAAAACTCATAGACGTGATGTAGAGCAAAATTGCCTTTGAGAGAGAAGGTATTTGTGGAGGTTAGGAATATTACTGCCTTGGAGAAAGCTTTTGGGTTAGAATCTTCTGCTTAGGAGAGACTTGAGTCGTACAGTTAGTGGGACCTTTCTTTCAGGAGACCCCCATTAGAAATGTAGAAGGCAAAAGCCTGTTCATTATCTTTGCATTTAGATGAGTTGAGTACATCCAGTTCTGCTAGCCTGCTGAGTTGGAGAATTCATTAACTTGTCTGATTAACTTCACATGAGCTCATTTTAGGAATGTGTGTAATTGGTAGTTGTATATGGCTTCAAGGGAAGCAAGAACTAATTTTTGTACACAGTTAGCAGTTTGAATCAACATTTGTTGAGAGTCTTCTGTTCCTGATACTTGGGGATGAAGAATAAGAGTTCAGAAATAAATAAGAGACTGTCCTTCCTTCTGGAGAATTTACTATCTAGTGGGCAGTGGCTGTCTGTCTCACAAGGCCACATGGTGTCATGCCAAATAACCAAGGTACAGGCGATGTACCATGGGAACTCATAAAGTGAGGGTCCTCATTTTGATTGATGAAGTTTGACAATCTTCCCTCAAAATGAGTTTAGTCTTCTGAGAAAATATTTGACAGGGGAAGGGCTTCCTGGGATGAAGCAACCAGACATGTTCTTGGGTAACACAGATGTTGCCAAGCGGTCTTCCCCAGTCTCCGGTCTGTGTATAGACAAGGGGTGAATCGGAGCTCCACACGCTCACACTGGGCTGAAGGGGTAGCGCGTGCTCCTTGAGAAGGGGCAGCTGGTGCCTGGGGCCAGCCGGGATCAGCGTGACATCACGGGTGCACAGTGCTGTGTGAGTTCAGGCTTGAGAGAACATGGGATCGGGGTGAGTAGGAACGCAGATGTGAAGGTACAGTGTGTGACATTCGCACAGCCTCCTTAGGTATCATTGCATTAATGCCCTGTTAACCTAGTAACATAACTATTACATGCAGTCTTATGTTGGTTAGTGCACAAATAAATGATGCATCTTATGTAAAAAGATTTCTTCTATTTGCCGCGTTGTCTTCATAGGGTAGTAAGAGCTGCAATTAGACACAGATTAAATATTGTTCATACTTTATAACAGATAAAACCAAAGCATACCCTTGCTGTTAGGCCCACTCACAGTGATCCTATAGCACAGAGTAGAACTGCCCCGTGGGGTTTTTAAGGCTGTAATCTTTATGGAAGGAGACTGCCACATCTTTCTCCTATGCAGCAATTGGTGGGTTCGAACTGCCAACCTTTCAGTTAGTAGCTGAGTGCTTAGCCTCTGCACCACCAGGGCTTCTTTTATAACAAGTAATTCTTAAAAAACCCTTTCAATTATTATCGCTATTTTATAATTAAGAACACTGGTGGCCAGAGAGTAAATAATATCCCCAAGGTCACATAAGTGGTATAAAGGTGTTTTAGTCTCAGTTTGTATGTACTCGTGTGTGTGTATGTGTGTGTGTATCTTAAACTTTTCTCTTTATTATACTTTTTCAGTGTAATATATGGCACATTTAAAGACTATGTGTAACATATATGTTATAAAACTAATGAATGAATGGGCGCCCATGAGCGCACCACCCAATGTAAGTGTTAGAACATTACCAAGCCTTATTCAGGTCTCTGGCAGTCCCTGGTGGCACGAACGGTCAAGCACTGGACTACTAACTGAAGAGGTTGGTGGTTCAGACCCGCCCAGAGGCACCTCTGAAGTAAGGCCTGGTGTTCTGCTTCCAAAAGATTACAGCTTTGAGACCCTGTGGAGCAGTTCTGCTCTGCACAGACGGGTCGCCGTGAGTAGGAATTGGCTTGATGGCAGCTGACAACAGCAGATTCAGGTCTCCACATCCCATCCCCCAGCTACGCTCACAGAAGTAACCTCTATCATGAATTTTAAGTCACATGCTTTTCAAGTGACACCACAATTGCTTTTGTGTTGACATGATTTAAGGTGAATATATTTATAAAAGCAAAATGGGAGTTGCACTTCCTGCAAACAACACTTCGACACTGTACGGTTTAAACAATATACTGCAGCTTAAGATTTAGAAACCTAGGCATCAGAACATTGAAACTGATACGGACTTTGCTCTCATCTTGAGGTTGTGGTTTAGTCCTGGGGTGCGGGAAGACAACACCTGAGACCTAGGAGGAGTTCGCAGAAAAAACCTGATCCAAGATTTGAGAGACCTAAGTTCTCATTTCATCTCTGCCACTAGTTTGCTTTGGGATCTTGAGAAAATTACTTTACCTCTCTGAGTCTTAATTAATCCTGGAAATTATATGACTTCTTTCAGAAAGGCAAAATAGTATAGTGGAAAAAAGTACAGGTTTTAGAATCAGATGAACTAAAACTTGTATTTGCCTTCTGTGTTCTATTTGTACAGCTTGGGCAAGTTTCTTAACTTACTCGAGCCTCAGTTTCCTCTTCTGTAACCTCGGGGAAATCTCCCCCAGAGAGCTGCTGTGACAACTAAGTGAGGCAGGTGGAGGCACCAGCACAGTGCCCCATACATGTCAGCTTTCCTCCCTTCTTCTCTAAGTTTCTTTCCAACCCTAAAACCAGAGATTCCAACACGCGTCTTATACATAAACTTTTGAAACAAAACCAGCTCATAATTATGGAATTTCCTGTATTAAAGGGCTAAGCATTTCTCTCAAATCAGACTTGTCATCAGAAGACTTTCCAAAGTCTGGATAAACCTTTTCAAATTAACAACAACATCTGGGGTTTAAAAGACAAAACAAAACAAAACAAAACAAAAAGGTCCCTCTCACACTCAAAGGGGGAGGGGGAGGGAGTGGAAAGAAAACTACTTTAGAGGTTTATGTACCGTCCTTGCAATGAGTCAGAATCGACTCGACGGCACTGGGTTTGGTTTTTTTTTCCCCTCTCCTGAGCCAAAGCAGTAGTGTTTGCGTAAAGCATCAGTACTGTTACTCCCAGGTTGTTGTGAATGCAGTAAGTCGCTTTCAGGCCCTTCCGTGCTTCCTCTACATGTAAACCTCCTGGGCATTTACTTATTTCTTTACGGTTTTCTCTCAGGACCTTCTTACTGACGTATAGCTTGAAATCGCCACTGTTTGGGGACAGCTCCAGAATTTCATTAGCTCCAGATGTCCACCATATTTATTTACCTATTTTATGATTGTTACGGTAACAAATCAAATATGTAACATACATAAACACGTTTGGAAATCTGGGGGAAGGGAGAAGTCTTTATGTTCAGGGTCATATATGAGGCATAACCCTACAGGGCAGTTCTACTCTGTCCTATAGGCTCACTATGAGTCGGAATCGACTCTACGGCAGTGGGTTTTAGTTTTTTTTATATGAGGCCTATCACATTCAAAATAGTTATTTAGAACGTAGAATAGAGGAACATGGCCTTTAAATAAAGGTATTTGTGAGCTTATTTTGCGAATGAAATGTCTTTTCCGAAGGAAAGCTGGCAGTAGTGACACTTATAGTGACACTTAGGATAGTAATGATAAATCCGACCAATTCTACGTTAACTTTATGAAAATAAGGTGTGTACATCAGAGAGCAGTGTATTGAGGCAGATTATCAAAATCTAGTCATGTCTTAACATTAGACACCTCATCCAGTTGTCAGAAAGGAAAAGTGAGTTGAGTTTATGAAAGAAGTCATGAGAAATTTGTTTTATGCACTCAGCCTGCTTGGCTGCTGCTCAGTCTTTACCTGCTGCAAAAAAATTCCAGAAAGGCTATGCCTTCCTCTTGGATCATTCGCTCGTGTATACATCAAATGGTAATAAAATCCATGTACCTGGTGTCTCAGTTAGGGAGAAGTTTGGATGTAACAGAAAACCCAACCACAGTGGCTTAAACTAATAAAACCCAACCCGTTGCCATGGTTTCGGCTCTGATTTATGGTGACCCCGTGTGTGCTAGAATAGAACCATACTCCATAGGGTTTTCAATGGCTGATTTTCCGGAAATAGACTGACAGGCCTTTCTTTCTTAGTAATTACTTTTTATTAAATAATGCCGTGTCCCTGGGTGGTACAAACAGCTAACACGCTCGGCTGCTAACTGAAAGGTTGGAGGTTCGAGTCCAGCCATAGGTGCCTTGGAAGAAAAGCCTGGCGATCTACTTCTGAGAAATCAGTCATTGAAAACCCTATGGAGCACAGTTCTGCCTGGACGCACACGGGGTCGCTCTGAGTCAGCGTCAACTCAGTGGCCACTGGCTTTTATTAAGTAGTGCAGAGGTGTTACCTGTTTTTGAGTCGTGGACACTTTTAAGAATCTCGTGAGAGCTGTAAACTCTCTTCCTCCAAAAATATACAAATGTACACGCTATACTAGGTCAGATTCCTTTGGTTGCAAGCAATGAAACTAGCTTAAGCATAAAGGGATTTTATTATAAGGAGCCTGAGATGTCCTAGAAACTCAAAAGCCGTTAATGCAACAGGGCTTTATCAGGGATAGAGGCAGGAGCCCAGTGACCTGCCTGTCTCTCTCTGGGGTTGTATGGCCTCTGTCCCTGCTCCTTCCTGCAGACCTCGTCCCTTTTCCATGCAAAGGCACTACTCTGAGTGCACATACACACTGCCCTATAGCTCCTGAGGTGATGTCATCTTGGTTCTAGCCATCTGCAGTCCAAACCAAAAAAAACTAAACCCATTCCCATCAAATCAATTCCGACTCATAACGACCCTATAGGACAGAGTAGAACTGCCCCATAGGGTTTCCAAGGCTGTCATCTCTTTTTTTTTTTTTTTTAATTTTTATTTGGCTTTAAGTGAAAGCTTATAAATCAGGTCAGTCTCTCATACAAACATTTTTATACACCTTGCTATATACTCCTAATTGCTCTTCCCCTAATGAGACAGCACACTCCTTCCCTCCACTCTTCTCTTTTCGTGTCCTGTCCACCAGCTTCCGACCCCCTCAAGGCTGTTATCTTTCTGGGAACAGACTGCCACATCTTTCTCCAGAGGAACAGCTGGTGGGTTCTAACTGCCCACCTTTTAGTTAGCAGCTGAGTGCTTTAAGCACTGTACCACCAGGCTCTTTAGATGGAGACCAGGGCTGTTTAATCCCAGTTAACAAATCTCTGGAAGAGAGGACTTAATGGCCGCAGCAAGGCTCGGGCCCAGATCCCTGATCCACTTAACTGTGTCCAGGCCTGTCCTACTTACACAGGTGATTTTACACATAACTTCAGGGCATCTTTGGACACCTGAATCCCAAATGTGATCTTCAACTTAAAAATCTCTGAGCTGGAAGCAATTTAAATGCTGACAGGCCAGCTGCCTTACCTTTTAGCCCTAAAACTACTGCAGAAAACGGAAAATACATTTCGGTGAGTGTATTTGCCGAGTGCAGGAGCTCTGTCCAGGAGCTGTGAATTTTGAATATCAGTAGTTAATCCCTGGGTGATGAATACGATGTATATTGAATTATAACACTTTCCAACATCGTTGATATTATATTCCTAACTTCTACCCTTAAAGGTTTGGAAAATTCAGTTTTAATTATTGTTAACATGCTTTGTAAATATCCCAGGGAAATTTATGTAGACCTGTTCATACATCCAGGGAGCCAAATTTCTGGCTCAAGTTGTTTTTTCTTCCACAGTTGGAGAAAATTGTGGTGTTGGGCTTACCTCTTGGGGCATGTTAAACCACTTTTAATGCTGTCTCTTATTATTTTCTAACCATGTGCAGTTTCCGCACGTATCTAACTAGTCGCCTCAGATGAAACCCCAACGTCTGGCCAAGCCGATGTAAATCTCTAGTAAGTGGTAGGGGTACCAGAGTAACTCAGTGCCCTTTAGGGTTCGGACAGTACACACTGGAACAGTTGAAGACCTTACAGTCGCAGGAGCAACTTTAGATGTTTCTCCAGTTTTGTAGAGTAGAAGTTTCTGAGCTGAACATCATTCTTCCACTGGGTGCGCTGGATACAACGTAGCTAAAACTAGATTGGCCTATCTGCCTGTACGTTGTTGTTGTTAGCTGCCATCGGGTCGGCTCTGACTAACGGCAGCCCCGTGCACAACAGAATGAACGTTGCCTGGCCCTGCGCAATCTCACCATCGCTGGTACGCTTGAGTGCATTATTGCACCCACTGTGTATTTTGAGTGGCTTCCAACCGAGGGGCTCGTCTTCCAGCACTATATCAGATAATTCTTTTTTTTGATTCATAGGGTTTTCATTGGCTATTTTTCAGAAGTAGATCTCCAGGCCATTCTTCTTAGTTTGTCTTTATCTGGAGGTGAGAGTGAAACCTGCCCACCATGGGTAACCCCACTGGTATTTGAAATACTGGTGACATAGCTTCCAGCATTATAGCAACAGCAAGCCAGCACGGTAGGACAAACTGACGGACGGATGGTGGATCTGCTTATATAGGGGTGTTATTATTTAGCTGTTCACATCATTTGCCTGGGGTATGTGGGATGTAATTGTTAATTCCACAGAGCATGATGCGTACTTGCGGAATCACTGTTCAGTGCAGCAAAACAGTTGTCATCCACAAAGCCTTTTAGTGCCCGGAACATCAAAATCTGTGTAACCAGTGAGGCTGCCAAGGAGCCATCATGATGGTCCAGTTAATGTCACTTTGTCAGTCTGCAGGCAGACCTTGAAAATAAATGCCCAGCAACAACCACAGCGCAAACCCAGTCCTGAGGTTCCAATGCCCTTAGCCTTTGGTCTCTCAGAAAATCAACCTTCTGCTATCTTTTGACATCTGACGACACACAGATTTTTTCAGGCATCTTTTGCTGACTAACTGACCCTGTGTAGTTCGGTTTTGGTGGTGCCGCCTCTCCCATCCCCTCAGCCTTCTCGCTCGCCTTGTGGATAGTGCACACATGTGTTCTGAATGATACTTGTGTTTTCTTCCTACTTGTCTGTCTTCTGTTGAGTTCAGCACCACACCTGGAGCTGGAAACAGCCTTAGGAATTTTTCATTCATCAAATATTTCCTTCCAAAGAAAAAATTCTGAGACTAGAAGGGCCACTATGAGAGCTAGTTCATAGTATATTAACATACTTTAGTGTGTGTCTAAAAGAGAGAAAGAACACACGAGCAATTTATGTACCACACACTCATAAGAAAATGCATATTTGGTAAAAAGCCCATTCTACAAGTAACACTTGCCAACCAATGTGTCTAAACTATCTCACTGCCTTTTATCTGCCTGGATATTATGGAAAGTCCAGATTTATGTGGAGTGTTTCTCTGTGGAGGTTAAATGGCTGAACTTTTGTCCTCACTTTAAATTTTTTACCAGATCTCTCAGAAGTAGTGGGGACTCAGGGCTGGCAGCTAGCAGGCTGGTGGTCTGGGACTCTCTTGCGCTGTCATTTCAGAGAAGCAGCAGTAAAGTTCTTCTGAAGGAATCCCGGCTGCCATGCCAGAATTCAGTTCCATGTTCGTGGTCCGGGCCATATGTACTTAACATTTGGGTTTCTGTGAGGATTGGCCAAATGTGTTTGAAGTAAGAGTTTCAACCATAACATTCATACATAAATATCTGATACAAGTAAATGCTTGCTCACAAAGAGGAACAGAAGGAAAGGAAAGTTAGTGAAAGAGCTAAAATACACAGGTCAGGGTATAATTTAATTTAATTATATCCAAGTTCTGTTTTTGTCCTTTGATAGCATCAAGAATTACAGTTTTATGTGGGGCCAGCCTCATCAATTCAAATCCCCCTTCCAGGACTGTGTACTTTACTGAGAAAATGTGAAGAGCTTCAGCTCTGATTGTTAGTAGTTAGAGCCTGGACTTCCTTCCTTCACATTCCCCATTTCAGTAAGTAGCTGGCCATATATCCCACAATTGAAGCCAGAATCCCAGGAATCATCCTTGTCTCTTCAGTTCCCTCACCTTTTGCATCTAACCCACCAGACGGGGTGTAGAGTCTATCACCGAAGTATACCCCTACTCTTCAGCTTCCATCCATTTCTACAATCTTGCCAAGCTACCACCATCTTTCACCACAAATACTTGAGCAGCCTCCTTGCAGGCTTTCCCATTTCCACTCTTAACCCTCTAAGCAGTGCTCTTCCAAAATAATACCTCATGTTTTACGAGGCTTCCTGTTGAACTTAGTTGTTGTTGTTAGCTGCCGTCAAGGCACCAAGTCATGGCAGCCCCAGGCACAGGGGAACTAACCTCTGCTGGGTCCTGCACCACCCCGATGATTGGTTACAGACTGAACCGCAGATTGGGCCATTGTGATCCATAGGGTTTTCACTGGCTGATTTTCAGAAGTACATTGCCAGACCTTTCTTCTAAGTCTGTGTAAGTCTGGAAGCTCCGTTGAAACCTATTCAGCATCATAGCAATGCCCAAGCCGACACTGACAGATCCGTGGCGGCTGCAGACAAGGTGCAATGGCCAGAAATCCAAGCCAGCGTTCCTAAATGGAATGTGATAATTCTACTACTGAAGCCAAATCCAGATTCCGTACTGTAACCTGGAATGTGTTATATAACCTGGTCCCTGCATAACCCTCTAGCCTCAAGGTGTGTCCCTTCCCCTTCACTCTCTGCACTCCAGTCACGGTGGCCTTCTCTTGTTCCTAGAACTGGTGGGCTGTCTCCCAGCTCAGAGCCATTCTTCTTCTGGTTTCCTGTACCTGGAGGGCACTTACCCCATCACGCACAACTCGCTTATTCTCACTCTTTAAACCAGCTGCTAGCGAGCCAATTCCGACTCTTTCCTCTGAGACTCCTCTGGGTGGACTCAAATGTCCAACCTTTCTCATTCTTTGTGCCTATTTAAATGTCACCGTCTAAAAGACGCCTTCCATGATAACCCTTACTGAGTTGGGTTTCCCCAATTACTCTTCATCGTGACACCATGCTTATTTTATTTTCATTACAGCTTTAAGCCTAAAATTGTTTTTAGGTGTGTTTACCTACTTACTGACTTCCTCCTCTGGAAGATTATAAAGTCCACATGAGCAGGGACTTCATCCGTCCTACTCAGTGATACAGTACAGTAGCTCAATAAATGCTTGTTGAATGAACAAAGAAACCCTTGATTACATTTTATAATTGTGAAGTTTACTGATTGAACCTTAACATTGAAGCTAGGATGTTTAGTTTTATTTTGTGCAGTGGGATATTTTAATCACTTTATTTTTATTGTCTCTTTACTAACGGAGGCCTTTACCCTCTATGTATACAGCATTCGAGATAGATATTGGCCTGCTACAGAAAATTCCATTTATAATAGCTTTCCAATTTTAGTGATAAAACATTCTACTGGGATATTTCAGAAACTGAAGTCACTTTTTATAGAACTAATATTTGGAAATTAAACAATCTTACAAGATACTTTTAAGATGTAGGGTTTGAATTAAGAATCTGTTGACCCTGACAGCTTTTATATTTAATGTCACTGATCACAGGGCCTTTACTCTTAGGTCCTCAATCTTGTTTTTGGATTGTAGAGAATGGGTTATAGTTGGTAGCTTTGAAGAAAATAAAAAAGAACAAGTAAATCAAATTGTTACATAATACTATTGTTTTTGTCTTGCTGTTCAGTAGCGAACGCTCTGTGGTGAAGCTGCAGATTTTGGTTTAACGTGGCACTTCAGACCAGCCGCTTAAACACGGACTAAATCCTAGCCCGCTGGTTCTTTGGAGTGGAATTTGCAGACCATTAAAAACGAAGGCACTCGCTACGATTTTACTATCTTGATGGTAAATATGTCACTAACCCAGGATTTGACTTCTACCTTTGCCCCATTTTTTTTCTAGTAAAGGTAGTTTAAAGAGAGCTTTGGGGAAAACTGAACATAAGTAATGACTTGTAGGGTTCAGTGAAGAGACGGATAGTGGCAGGTGAATGATTACTTGGACAGGAGATGTTCCCTGCCCTGAACAGGACTGCTTACTGTTTTCTTCATCGTGGAGCAGAATAAAATGTGGTAACAATTTTCAGTAGTTGAATCCCTGCCACGTGAAATTGGGTCCGACAGAACCACAGCCTGGAGTTGGTGGAAGTGCTTGGTCTGCAGGTTGGATTAAAAGGTGTACAACAAATCACCTCATTTCTATAGATTTGAATGATATTTAAATTTAAGTTCACAATGCTAATACTTCTAAGTTAACGAATTAAAAAAGTTCAAAGTCAGGGAAAATATTGGCATGGAAATAGTTTTATGCCTACTCCTATGCCTTTATTTCTAAAATACTTTTTAAAAACATTTAGTTAAGAATAAATTGTAACTCAGATGCAGCCACTTAAAGATAAACATTTTGCATCATGTAGGTTAGTAATTTTGCCAAAAGCTTACATTCTTTAAGCATTGTTGTATAAACTGCGTGAAATAGGTCATCTTACATGTTTTATTTTATAGAAATATGTGGGATGGAATATATTTGAAAGTCCTTGTGTAATTAAAAAAAAAAAACCGCGTAGCATGAATGAAATGGGAGTGGCAGTATTGCACAGTAAAAGTAGCACTGAAATTTCCTTCCCAGAATTTTTATTATAAAAATTTTCAAACCTATAGAAAGCCTATAGAAAAGTTGTGTGTGTGTGTATATGTACAGAGATATGTGTGTATGTGTGCACATATATGTGTCTATGTGTGTGTGTGTATGTTATTGTGTGTTGTTGAGTAGATTGAGACTCATAGTGACCCTACAGGGCAGAGTGGAACTGCCCCGTAGGGTTTCCAGGATTGTAATCTTTATGGAAGCAGACTGCCACATCTTTCTTCCCTGGAGCTCTGGTGGATTTGAACCACCAGCCTTTTGGTTAGCAGCTGGGAGCATAACCACTGCACCACCAGGGCTCCTTATGAGACCTGTTAGGATCATGGAACTTCTTTGCTTTAATTTTCCTCAGAATTGAATGTTCTTTGAATGCCTTCTTCAGAAATCTATCTTGAAATCCCACACATTAGGAGCCAGCCTACCTGGGAGAGTGTGCTGTGACCTTCTCTGTCATGGATAAATTGATGTCTCATTCTTTTGTTTGTAATTTTTATGAAAAGGAGGATTGAAAATAATTAGAGTCTAGTGCCCAAAATTATATCCTTGTGCCTTCCCTGCAGTTTGTGGTTTAGTGAAGGGGCAGGAGTGACAAGAATCCATTGCACCCTAGAATTTTGCTCTCTGTAAGTGACGCATTTGCTTCAGGGTGAAGTCTGATCACGAATGAACGGGATACAATGCCAGAGACCACGGTGTTCTGAGCGGCAGAGCTGGGAATGGGCTTGCGACGGGAGGCTGCCTCCACTTGTTGGTCAGATCCTAAGCTGCCTTGAGGCTAAATCTAGTGGGACTGAGGAGCAACCCTGGAGCCTTAACCACTCAGAATGGGAACATGTAGATGCAGAATTTCCCATGATCTGGCCCCAGTAGAGTAAGCTGGTTCAACACCATTAAAATAGTGTTTTAATTTTGGAAAGGCTTGGTCTCTTGCCCTAGTTCATGGACGTCTTATAAGGAAATGATTATAGAACAATTTGCAAACAGAAAGTATTTTTAATGCTATATTTTAGTTGCATTAGGAATAATGATTTACATGGAGACCAGGAATGAGTCAGACATTACACAAGCATTGAATTGGGTATGTTCCCTGTCTAGTGCTGAAACTCCTGAAAAAAAAAAAAAAGAATATGTAAAGTTAGCCTAATATCATGTAAGTGCTGTGGGAATAATTGTAAATAATGGTACTATCAGAAAGGAATTGAGGGTGTGGGCAGATTTTTTTTCAGTAGCTGGAGTATTGGACTAAAAACAGCAAACCTTTGGCCACTCTAAACAAAGCCTGTGACAAAAAGCACATGCCTCCAAATTGAAATGACATATAAAAACTACCATTAATACAGCGTTTACCTTCCAAGGGGCTTTAGATCCAAATCTATTCCATGTGGATTTTGGCGCCCTGTTCGTAAGCATCAAATTTATTGAAATATGGCTCTACAAATATATTTATGTTTACTTGCTAATCTACACTGTCAAATGAGCTCCTTTTTTTACTTTGTTTCCAAGGTCACTTTAACCTAAGTGTTAAGTATCAAGGGTTAAAATGTGTTATGTGGATAGGTTTATTCTACATACTCAAACTATGCCAAATATCTAGGACAGTTAATAAAGAGGGGCCCCCACTATGCTCCTTTAAAAAATCACCTATATGAGACCATATGGTCAACAATTGCTTTAAAATAAAAATGAGAATGTAATGGGGCAGGGAAACTAGGTTAATGGAAATGGAACGACCAGAATGGAAATAATGAGAATGTTCACGCGTGGCAATGTCACTGAACAGCTTATGCAGAAATTGTTGAATGGGAACCTAAACTGCTGTGTAAACCCTCACCTAAAACACAATAAAATATTATTTTTTTTAAAAAAAGGGGGATAGTAAGTTCTAACAGGTGCAAAAATGAGAAAATTTAAGAAATAATCATGTAATTATTTTAAAGAAATTTAGTTGGCTTCAGTTGGAATTTGACTTGGTTTTTGACTACTGACAAGGTCATATAAAGCAGTGTTTTCTAAGAACTATGAATTAATTGTGTTAAATGTGTTTTTACACTTATTCACGATAAAAACTATTTCATATTAAAAAAATAAGTAAGTAAAAACGGGTCCCTGCGGGCTCTAGAGCTGCCTGATGACTATTGTCAGAATTAACAAGGGCCGTATCTATTCCATGTATTCACATTGCAATGAGGGCAAGAAGTTGTTGACCCTGGAATAGTCTTCAAGATTATGTTTATTTTTATGAACACCCTCCAATGAGGAATTCACATCTGAAGCTATCAGCCAGTGTGAGACAAGAAGGACCCAGGTTTTCCTTAGCATGTTGCAGTGTGTCAGGATTTTGTTGGTGTCACTTACAAAAGACCATATTCGCATCTTCCGTGAATCTTTGAAACTCTCAGACATCAAGATAATTACAGAAGGTATCTTGGCAAAATGATTAGGAAAAACAAACTCGGGCAGTGTTGAAGAGAAGATTATAAATTAAAAGTCGTGATCCATTATGCATTTTTTCCTTTTTAAGTATTATTTCTCTTTTGTTGTTGTTGAGAATGTACACAGCAAAACATACACCAGTTCAACAGTTTCTATGTGTACAATTCAGTGACATTGATGACATTCTTCGAATTGTACATCCATTGTCAGCCTCCTTTTCTGAGTTGTTCCTCCTGTATTAATATTAACTCAACTGCTCCCTAAGGTTCCTATCTAAACTTTCAAGTTGCTATTGTCATTTTGACCCCATATAGGTAGTTCTTAATAATGCTCAAGGCAGACATTTTTTACTAGTTAAACTAGAGTATTTGATTTTAAGTAGACTTCAGGGGATATTTTTGGTTTAAGGTTTAAAGTTTATCTCAGGGCAATAGCTTCAGGGATTCGTCCAGCCTCCATGGCTTTAGAAAGTCTGGAGTCCATGAGAATTTGCAATTCTGTTCTACATTTTCCCCATTTGAATCAGGATTCTTCTATAGAATCTTTGATCGAAATGTTCAGTAATGGTAACTGGGCACCATCCAGTTCCTCTGGTCCCATGGCAAAGGAGCGTTTTTTTTTTTTTTTTTTTTTAGAGTAGCATGCCAACATGAATCTTACTGAAACGTTTACCTTCATCTCAGTAAATTAAGAGGACAAAAGAAAACAAACCTGAATTTCTTTCCTTAGATTAGTCCAAAGGACTAATGGACCACATCTACCATAGCCTCTGCTAGACTGAGTTCAGTACAACTAGATGGTGCCCCACTACTACCACTGTCTGCTCTGACAGGGATCACAATAGAGGGTCCCGGACAGAGTTGGAGAAAAATGTAGAACAAAGTTCTAACTCAAAAAGACCAGACTTGCTGACCTGACAGAGACTGGAGAAACTCTGAGAGTATAGCCCCTGGATACCCTTTCAGCTCAGTAACGAGGCCACTCCTGAGGTTCATCCTTCAGCCAAAGACAGAACAAGCCCATAAAACAAAACAAGACTAAAGGGTCGCACCAGCCCTGGGACATGGGTGAGAGGGCAGGAGGGAACAGGAAAGCTGGTAATAGCGAACCCAGGGTTGAGAAGGGAGTGTGTTGACATGTCGTGGGGTTGTTAACCAATATCATATGATAATGTGTGTACTAATTGATGAGAAACTAGTTTGTTCTCTAAACCTTCATCTAAAGTTCAATAAAAATGAAAAAATAAATTAAGAAAAGAAACAAAAAATAAATTTCTTCCCTTGTTGCTTACCGTGGAAAGTTTTATTTATTTTTTAGATAAAAGTTGATGCTGCTGTGCCCTTTCTGGTCTCAGATGTAAGAATGTACAGTCACGCAGTCTTGGCTGCTACTGCGCGATACTAAACGTTTCTCACCATAAAAAGTCAGGAATATACACGGAATGTTGTGTCTAAGAGTGAAGAAGCAGAGGCAATTTAAATAACCCACAGCAAGAAAATTATTGACTAAATTGTTAGAAGTTGATGGAAAATTATGCTACAATTCAAATTGTATTTTGGAATTATATTTAATGACATAGGAAAATGCTTTTGACAATGTTAAGTGAAAAAAGAATTCAAAATTCTATATTAGTATAATCTCCATTTTTGTGATAAAAATAAAACACACGTACACCACACACACCTACATATGTATATATAAATATATATATATAATATTATATAAGATAACATGCCCATATATATATATATATATATGGAAACCCTGCTGGCCTAGTGGTTAAGTGCTACAGCTGCTAACCAAGAGGCCGGAAGTTTGAATCCACTGGGCACTCCTTGGAAACTCTGTGGGGCAGTTCTACTCTGTCCTATAGGGTCGCTATGAGTTGGAATCGACTCGACGGCAGGGGTTTGGTTTTTGGGTTATATATATACATATATATAAATTATGTCAGATAATATACCAATATGTTATCAAAGGTTTAATTATATGTGGTGATTCAGTTATATGTGGTTTGAGGTAGTCCATTTGCCCAGGGGTTACAGTGATTTCGGACCAATGTCCTTACTGTTTCTATCAAATACATAATGCCTTTTGTGTGGGTGAAGTGTGTTTTATGTTTGTGTTCTGTTTGTTTATTTTTTAAAGTAAGGTGCACTCAATCCAAAGAAACAAATAACCTCTTCTTTTGTCCAAGAACTTTGAAGAAGAAGATGCCATGACTTACCTCAGTGCACGTTTTTAAATTCTTCTCTTTCCCCGACCTAAATTACAATAGACTGTAAGCTCCATGAGGGCAGGGTCTGGTCTTTTCATATCTGGAGCATCTACATCAGGCAGAGAGGCTGATTCATGGTAGGCGCCTAACACATTTTTTTTGTGTGGGTGAATGAATAGTAATATTAGGGATATATTTGTATAGCACCTCAAAGTTGTAAAGAGTTTTTCAATAACACCTCTGATCCTCCCAGAACTTCCTTTAAAGTGGGCGTAGGAACTGGTGATTTTACTCCTGTCTTGTAGGCGAGGAAAATGGGGCTCAGAGGCAGAATATCAAAGGCATCACACTGAGTAAGTCCTGCGTGATGCTATCCCTGAAGTCCGTTTACTGGCTTCGAGTCAGGCAAGACGTTCCTCTGCATGATGGTGCTTGCTTTTCTGGATTTCCATGGAATCTTTGTTTTTTATTTTCAGATTACAGGACAGGCCCATGTTTTACTGTGGTCAGCAACCAGATGTGCCAGGGACAGCTCAGCGGGATTGTCTGCACAAAAACACTCTGCTGTGCCACCATCGGCCGGGCCTGGGGCCACCCCTGCGAGATGTGCCCTGCCCAGCCTCACCCCTGCCGCCGAGGCTTCATCCCCAATATCCGCACAGGAGCTTGTCAAGGTAAGCGCTGAGCCGATGGAATCATTAATGGATTAATCTTATTTGCTCTGGAGAACCATTCTCCAGTGGAGTTGGAGAGATTTGGAAAAGCAGTGTCAGAGACGTACTTCTTGATTTTGCTGACTGCATGATATCCAACTAAGGCTTTAGGAGCCTGGCTCACTAGACAGCAGCCCAAGTCTTACTGGGTTTTCCTTGCCAGCAGTTCCCCCTCTGACCCCAGAGCTACTTTCACAACCCTCTGACTCAAGGGTGGTATGATTCTGGTCCAGTGATGCTACGTGTTACAGCAACGCTGTGTATAAACACAAAGTGAGATTCGTGAACAAGGTAGTTTATGCTTTTCGTATTGTTTTTCCTTCAGTCTTAACTGTTGGAGTCCCTCTGTTTTGTGAGTTGTACTTAGTTGACCTGAAGAAAATTGTTCCTCTCACCATTTTACATGCCGCATCATACGTTTTTTTACAAGTCAGAAATAAATTAGGGTTTGTTTCACAGTTTTAAATATCACCAGATGTCGCCTGCTTGCTTCTCCCCCTGCCTCCCATAGAAATCCTTACTCTGTTTTTGGCTTTTCCTGCTGTTCTTCCAGCTGTACAAATTCTTTTATTGTCTGGATGTCTGGCAGGAAGCAGGAGGAAGTGAACAGCGGCAGCTCCACACTAAGCTGATGGGCTCGAAAGCTCCCAGGCTGGGTCTGTTTCTTCAGACATCTTCTGTGCTTTTTAGTGAGCTGCATCGTTTTCAGAAAATTCAGCCTGCCCTTTTTTGAGGCAAATAGACAATAGTTTGGTTTTCTTTTATATATTAATTAAAAGGATAATATGCAGTAAAACAGAACTTAAGCTTAATCACACAATTCTGTGGTTCTCCATTCGATCGCACATCAGTAAATACCACTTCTGATAAACACTGTGGCTCTGGCCTTTGGCTACCAAGTACAACATAGGAGTTCTTTGTATGCCCTTGAAAGTAGCCATCTGAATGTCAGGAACGCTGAGGAGCCATTTTGAGATCCTAGAACGATAAAGGGATAGACTGTAGGAGTCTATGAAATTAAAAGTAAGTTTAGTTCCTCTTTTCTTTGGTGCCTTCTTATTTTTCTCATTCTTAGAAAGTCCCGGTGAGTTTTGAAGAATTTCTTGGTCTTGGTGCTCTGAACTTGGCTAAAAAACTTGAATTCCTTGACAGTGGACAGAAAGGCAGACTTTGAGTGCTCCGCTGCCTCAGTGAGTCCGTGTGGGAAGCTCAGGTGCTGACGGAACTCTAGAAAGAGAATGAACGGAGGGGGAGAATTGCTTCTCTAGCTTTGCTATTCGCTTCACGCAGACTGGATCTTTCTGGCATTTGCTTCCTGACTCTACTATTCGACATCCAAGAAAAAAAAGTTTTTTATATGAAATTGACCAACAGGCGTTCAAAATGGTGGTTATGTTACCTCTTTTAAAATGAAAAATCTTCATGTTTGGTTGTGATTCTCCCATCAGTTTGGGGTTCCCTTTCCTTGCTGGCATGTCCAATCCTTGGGCCAATTGTGGGCAGGTGGGTTCATAAAGGAGCTTCTAGTCCTAGATGTGTGATCAACAGAGAATCACTCACATACGCATTTCCTGTTGACCAAAAGTCATGATGGAGGAGACCATCTAGCTTTGCTTATATGTTAATGGCCAGTTAGCAGTAAAGTAAAATTTTAATTTCAAGTAACATTTTAATAAACGTATTCCACATATCAAAAAACAAAAAGGGAATGGAAAAATACTGGTCCAAGACAAAATTGAATCAGCCATAAAACATAATCTAATTCTATTTCGCATGTAGAGTCATTCATTTGTGGGTCAGGACATTCCATTTAAAGCATTAAGTGACACTTCCATGCCAAAATAAATTGCTGGCTCCTTAGTACCCCTTTTCTGCAGGCCGGCTTCTCTTGACAACTCAGGTTATTAGAGATCTTACAAGTGGCGATGGCTTTCTTGCTTCACACAATGAAGAGTCAAACTAAACAGCACACTGGGCTCCCGGATTTCTAAAAGAATACCTGCAGTAGAGAAAAGTTAGGCTGTCTTCTGGGAGGTCTTTACTGAATCAGACTTTTGTGTGCTGTCAGTGAAGAAATGGAGAAACTATGCGTGTACTTTTCTAGCTGAATATAATGAGCCTGGAATGCCCTAGGAAACCCTGGTGGCATAGTGGTTAAGTGCTACGGTTGCCAACCAAGAGCTCTGCAGTTCAGATCCGCCAGGCGCTCCTTGGAAACTCTGTGGGGCAGTTCTACTCTGTCCTATAGGGTCGCTATGAATCGGAATCGACTCGACGGCAGTGGGTTTGGTTTTTTTTGGTTTTGGAAAGCCCTCATTTTGTTCTGGAGGCTTAATATTTAGGGTTGCACCTAGGACCACAGAGAGTCCTTAGGTGCCAGGGACACAGCGGTGAACAAAACAGACAAGTCCCTGCTCTCTGGAAGCTTATACTGAAGACAATTAATGCATAAAACAAAACAAAAACACAAATATATAATAGGCCACTTGGCGATTGTAGTTTTGTTAGGTGCTGTTGAGTTGATTTTGACTCTTAGTGACCCCATGTGACAGAGTAGAACTGCCCTGTAGAGTTTTCTAGGCTATAACCTTCACTGGAGCAGATCCCCAGGTCTTTCTCCCAAGAAACTGCCAACCTTTTGGTTAACAGCTGGGTGCTTAACTATTGTACCACCAGGGCTCTTTAGTTGGTGATTAGTCATATGGGAGGAAAAACAGGGTAAGAAGAATGGTGGGTTCCAGGGGCTGGGTGCTGCTGTCAGGCTGGGTAGGGAAGGGTCCTGTCGCCCAAGTGTCTTTGGAGAAGAAACCTGAAGGACAGGTCAAAATGGATCATCCATGTAGCTATATGGATGAAGAAGAGTCCAGGCAGAGAGAGCAACCGCTACAAAGGCCTAAGACAGGTGCATGCTGGACGTATTGGAGGGATAGCAAGGAAGCTAGTAGGCTAGAACAGAGTGAGGGAGGATGTTAGGGGATGAGGCCAGAGAGTAGATGGGTCATGTGGAACCTCCTAGGGCTTACAAGGACTTGAGTTTTGAGCTGGGAGGGATAGGATCTGACTTCCCTCTGAAAATGTTCCCTTTGGCGGCTGCTCTGGCAGCAAGGGAATCTGCAGCTGAGATTGCACACTGGCCTGGGGACAGCTCTCACTTCTTGGCCTAATTTTCTCTTTTGGTTAATTTTTACCACTCAAGGCAATTCTACAGAACGTAAGATGGACATTTTCTATTTTGTTTGTTGAGAAACATTCACTGGTTTAAATAGTCTGAGTGATCTTCTTTAAGTAAATTCTGTTTTTACTGAACCACTCTGTGCAACTCTTAAAGACAGCTTTCTTGTAGAAATGTGTAGCATTTTGATCCTCAAGATTTCTTGAATAACTCTACTGAGTTATTGTCAATCTGGAGATAAAAAACAAGGCAGTAAGTAGTCATCCTTTTGCCATTGTGTCCTTGTAACTTTGCAGAATATGTAATAAAAACCCAGAAAATATTCTCCTCTACATGGGGGAAGATGGGAGGTGGGAAAATAAAGAATAGTTTTGACTTCTTATAGAAAATTATTGACTAAGCTGTGTTAATCAAATAATTTATATTATATAACTATAAATATGCATAAATATAATACATACGTTACATAATGTGATTGTGAGAAATAGTTTCTCTCATCATGTTCCAAATATTATGATGGAAAAATAACGCACTGATATGAATATATTAACGTGATTGTGGACAAACTGTCATCTTGTCTTCTGCAATGAATTTTATATAAATCTCTGTCTCTTGAAATCTGACAGATGTGGATGAATGCCAGGCCATCCCTGGGCTCTGTCAAGGAGGAAATTGCATTAATACTGTTGGGTCTTTTGAGTGCAAATGCCCTGCTGGACACAAATTTAATGAAGTGTCACAAAAATGTGAAGGTAAGAGATCTCATACTTTGCAGTGAAGTGGGGGGCGGGGGGAAGGGATGAGGGGAGGCAGGCAAAACGCAGCATCAGTAACAAACTTGTTTGCCAGTTGTCCCTGAGTCCTTCTGTCTTTGCTATGTCCATGAATGTTTAAGTATAATACTCTCACCAGGAATAATATGCCTTTGTGTGTTGCACCACACAAGAACCCTGCAGCTTTTTCCACTTTTATAAGAGGTACATCTGAATCAAATTAAATGTTAGAACATGAAATATTTTCAAGCAATATTTGGTTTAAAATGATCAAGATGCATGTTTTTGCATAGTTTTAGAGACATGAACTGAAATTTGATCATTAGATATCCTTCAGAATGATGTATCTTCTGCTGCTTTTTCTTGCTGAAATGTTGGATTTTTGTTTGGCGAGATCTATTATCTCTTATATTTAAGTTCTTAGTGCAAGTTTTGGAATTTCTTTACTGGGGGATAATATATTTCTAGCAAATAACCAAAAAAACAAAAAACAAACCCCAAATTTGTTGCTGTCATCGACTCTGACTTATGGTGACCCTATAGGACAGAGTAGAACTGCCCCATAGGGTTTCCAAGGAGCAGCTGGTGGATTTGAACTGCCGACCTTTTGGTTAGCAGCTGAGCTCTTAACCACCAGGCCACCACCCTTTAATGTTAATCAAGCACGAAGATAACTTGAGGTCAGTTTTTATATTTGCACTTAATTTATTGATTGAGCTTCCCACAGTGTGTGTACAGAGGATGGGTTCATATTCGCCACTATTGCTGTTTGCCAGAAAAAGGCCTGACTTCCAAAGTACAGGCAGTCCCCAGGTTACGAACACCTGATTTACATACAACTCAGAGTTATGAACCAACCTCCAAAAAGTCTGTTACATTGAAATTTTCAGGCAGATGCAGTGGTTCTTAATAACAGATGGGTACTACTTTGTGGCGTGCATCAACACATTATTATTATTATACTATTATGTCAAAGGTGTTTTAGTGTGTCTGGAAGTGTTTCTTTAATGTTTTTCATGTGTAGAAATGCACAGTATATACTATAGACTAAGACAAGTATTTGATGCTAGATACAAAGCATACCTAACGGTTCTAATTTACGTACGAATTCAGCTTAAAGACAGACTCAGGAACGGAACTTGTTTGTAATCCAGGGACTGCCTGTACAATAACTAATTTCTTCATGAGAGGGAAAGTGCAGGAAATAAACAGGCAGTATTGACCTCTCTTTTCTTTGGTGAATGCGTGTATATTGGGAGTGGTGATACCTGACAATAATGTGACAGCATGCTCAGGGCTGCCTCTCTGACAAGCTCAGAAGAGGAAGCTTCCGTCAGACTACTCACTCTACTGGGTGTGGTCTGAGGTTTCATTTAAGTGAACGCATTTTTGTTGAAAACAGTGGTTGCTTTTTATTTCTAGACTCTGGTGATGAGGAATCATTCCTCTTTGGTCATTCTCCTGGGCTTGGATACCTGATCCTTCTTGGCTGGTCACTGTGGTGTATCATTTAAGCACAAGATAGCTTGAAATTTGAAGTGAAATTAATACATGTAAACCAAAACCTGCCGCCCTCCAGTCGATTCCAACTCATGGCAACCCTATAGGACGGAGTAGAACTGCCCCGTAGAGTTTCCAAGGAGCGCCTGGTAGATTCGAACTGCCAACCTTTTGGTTAGTAGCCATAGCTCTTAACCACTGCACCACCAGGGTCTCTTAAATGACATATAGGAAGTACAGGATCTCCTTCCCCTGAAACTGAAGACCCTAACTCTGATAGAATTACCCTTATGGGTTAGAGTTCTTTTTAGGTTATTAATCATTATAGAATTTATAATTGATATTGTGTTCTTGAACACGTTCTAAGCAGTAATTTGAGGTAGCTGTGATAACTACTTTAATTCATTCTGAAGAAATAGGGCTCTTAAAAACATTATATGTTGTGAGAGTAATAAAGTTGACTCTCTATTAAAAAACAAACAAACAAACAAAAAAAAACCTTGTTGTCAAGTTGACCCTGACTCATAGGACAGAGTAGAACTGCCCCAAGGAGAGGCTGGGGGATTCAAACTGCCAAGCTTTTTTGTTAGCAGCCAAACTCTTAACCACTAGGCTGCTAGGGCTCCAACTTTGTATAAGCCAAAGTACTTTAGGAGTTGTAAGACCCTGGTGGCGTAGTGGTTAAGTGCTACGGCTGCTAACCAAAGGGTCAGCAGTTCGAATCCACCTGGCGCTCCTTGGGAACTCTGTGGGGCAGCTATGAGTCGGAATCGACTCGATGGCACTGGGCTTTATTGTAGCTCTAAGTTAGAAGCAGAGAATGTTCATACTGAAAGGGCAAAGAACCCCACCTAGCTCCGCCCTTTCACGCTGTCAGTTAAGGAGCTGTGTCTGGAGTATGTTAAGTGCCCTGTCTGAGGTCATTCAGAGAATGCTAATATTCACATCTTTTGCCGCACACTCTAATGCGCTTTGTATTATATTACATTGTGTTTTTTCCTACCTCTGTTTGATTAACAACCATATTTCCCAGTGTTTGGAAATATTTAAAATATATGTTTAGATTTTCCGGTATTGCCACGCATATATTTTTATGACATTAACTTAATAAGCTATTACATTTATCACATACAAAATCCATATCAACAAAAGGTTGTGTCTTACTTTTTTAGATTTCCTCAGTTTAATATATTCAGCATCAAGAGACACATTTATCTTCAAGATTTAGGGCGGTATGCACCATATGATTTGTCTGGTCTGGGTTTCATTTTGGAATTATGATAGCTTTCAGCATGGACTAGAATTATTTTCCTGCTTCTCTTGCTTTTTGCTCACACTTGTCAGTTAATATCAATCAGGAAGGATTACTTTCTATGGATGTGAAGAGACAGAAGGCAGGGCTCAATCTCAGATTCTTTTATCAATGCTAATAAACCTATTATGGTGGAGTACTCAATGGACCAAAATTCAGTCTGAGATACAATTACTTAATTCTTTTCCACAATTTTGTTTTTTTTTTGTTAGCTGCATTTTGAAGTCAGTAGCAAGATAAAACAAAATACTTTTGGCCAGACTGTTTTCTTCCTTTGCCATCTAGTGTTACACTAAATTCAGATGATGGGTTTTTTCCCTTCTTCTTCTTCTTTTTTTTTTCTATGCAAAATTGACATTGGAAGAAAATATCCTGTTAGTACTACGTGTACTCTGGCCCAGAGGCTGGTGCGGGCGTTGTTGACCTGCCTCAGTAGGAAAGCCGTCAGAGCGTCCTCTGAGAACTCTTGGGGAGCGGGGTGCCCTCTGTCAGCTCGCCTGCCTCCCTCGGTTGCAGCACTCACTATGGGATGGCACATCTCTGGGGACAGAGTGGTCTCCGAGTGGTCAATAAAGGGAACCCCAGAAAATCTAACCCAAACCCGCTCAAGGCATCAGGAGACTGTAGGTGCTCCAGGAAGACGGTCAGGCTGCAGTGGGATTCTGTGCCTGGGCGGAAATTGTTCTGGCACTTTTGCATTGATTTCAGTGGCTTTCTAACGTATCTCCCTCTCAACTTGGAGAAGACATTGAGTCCCTACAAGGCCACACTACTGAAAACAGAGCAAAACAATTCAATCAGGGTGCTTTTAACAAATTTATAAGATGCTAGCCTCAGATGTGAGATTTATTCAAAATGATTTCATGATAACTTCCTTTTGCAGAGTTCTCCCTTCCTTACCCCAAACTTAAAAAAAAAAAAGTCATGTACCAAGTTTTAAATAAATGCATACAATTTAGGTACACTTGAAATGCAAATTAACAAGCTAAACTGATTACATAACAATTATTAATTTTTTGTAAATTTAGGAAGAAAAAGGTTGAGATTTATAGCCATGACTTGAGAAGAAGGGGGAGGGTGTTCATGCCCGCCTCAGTTGCTGACTTGCCTACAGCGGTGGAGTGTGCGCACCTAAAGGATGTGGGAGCCTTCTCCTCTGGAAAACCAAGTCCGTATTTGCATAGGTTACTGTGGGAGGAAGGGAAGAAATAAAGAAGTGTAATTAAAGGATTAGGTTTTATTTCTGTAAGAAATCCTTTGGATTCCTAATTAACCACTAATATTCTGGGATTTAGGTTGTCACCAGCCCAGCCTTTAATAACTATAATAGACTACATGATGCAAATGCCTTTTTTAAAGATGTCACTCTTAACTCCATGACTTCCCTGATACGTGAGCCAAGAACTTCAGTCCTTGCCCTTTCCAGAATAATGGTGCATTTATCTAAAGGCTACTTGGTATTAGGAGCTCTTGTCCTCTCAGACAGGCACCAAGAAGAATGCCTCGGGATACTTAACCCATTGCCACCGCTGGGGCACCATCCTTTCTAGCTGCTTGCAGGCCATGGGCACACTCCCTACAGAGTTGGTTGAACAGGAAACTCTGCGTTGTAGGCAAAAGAGTACTGGGCTGGGAAGAGGTAGACCTGGCCCTGGTCCATACGGAGTGTGGTTCTGCTCTGACGCACCTGGGGTCACCAGGAGTCAGAATTGACGTCAACTGGTTTTTCTTTTTTTTTTTTGACCCTAGCCCTGGTAATGTCGGTAATCCTTTGTGTGATCTTGGACAAGCCAGTTACCATCTCTGAGTTACTTCAACTTTCAAATGAATTGAACAAGGTGAAATCTTGGGTTCTTTCCAGTTCCACAACCCAGACTCCATCTTTACATTTCTAATTATTTTCAAGCTATGAACCATGGAACCTGGCATTCATTCATTGTGTAACTGTAAAATAATATGACTGATTTTTTGTGTGTGTATATACATGATTTGAAGAATCAGCTTGTTTACTTTTTAGTCAAGTCATACATTTTACACTGAATTTAGTGTTTATAGTCAACAAAGTTAATCCCACAGGCTTCCCTGGCATTCCTAATCAGTCGTGTCACATATTACTTTTAAACAGCTGCCACAGTTTTAGTTTTTTTTTTTTTTCTCACTTTCTTAGTAATCTAGACAGTATCAGGTTAACTGTTTTCCCCTATTGCTCATTCATAGTAGAAGTCACGACCTTGGATTGAGCTTCTGGGTGGCAGAGTTTCCCCAGTGATCCCTGCCCCAGGACTGAGGAGAGCAAGCTGTCCTCCGTGCTCCTTCTTACCCTTCTGCTAGAGGAGCCCCAGGATGGGAAGGTGGCCTAGGGATGGGAAGAATGCCCAGAGAGAACTGACGAGATGAGGATGAGATGGAAGTTCAAGTACAAAGGGTGGGGGCAGCAAATAGGGAGAGAAGGGGACCTATTACTTTGTCTCTTCAAGGTCCCAGCAAGAAGTCAGCGAGGCCATGAACAACTACCACGAAACGGCTTCTTCCCAGTAACTCTGTCTCTCCTGTCCTGCCACAAGGAGGTGTCCAGAACACAGAAATAGCTCTTCCCAGTCAAGACTCAGTCCCTACCAGGTCTCCCAAACAGATTTATTTATTTTTTTATTGTGCCGTAAGTGAAAGTTTACAAATCAAGCCAGTCTCTGGTGCAAAAATTTATATACGCTTTGCTATATACTCCTAATTGCTCTCACCTTAATGAGACAGCACACTCCTTCCCTCCACTCTCTCTTTTTGTGTCCATTCAGCCAGCTTCTGACCCCCTATGCCCTCTCATCTCTCCTCCAGGCAGGAGATGCCAACATAGTCTCATGTGTCTACTTGATCCAAGAAGCTCATTCTTCACCAGTGTCATTTTCTATCCCATTGTCCAGTCCAATCCCTGTCTGAAGAGTTGGCTTTGGGAATGGTTCCTGTCTTGGGCTAACAGAAGGCCTGGGGACCATGACCACCGGGGTACTTCTAGTCTCAGTCAGACCATTAAGTCTGGTCTTTTTGTGAGAATTCAGGGTCTGTATCCCACTGCTCTCCTGCTTCCTCAGGGATTCTCTGTTGTGTTCACTGTCAGGGCAGTCTTTGGTTGTAGCCAGGCCAGATTTATTCTTATGGCTGGCATTTGGTACAGACTGACTTATAGAAACTCTGAGAAAGCCACCTTCCTCAAATTCTCTCACTTTGGATTCCTGAAATTCTATTAAAAAGGGATAAGCACATAATGTTAAGGGTCTGGAAAAATAATAAATTAGTATGAATGTATTTCAAAGAGTATATTGTGGCCTTTTACTATCAGGGAGTCCCTGGGTGGTGCAAAGGGCTATTGCGCTCATCTACTAACCAAAAAGTTGGAGGTTTGAGTTCACCCAGAAGCACCTTGGAAGAAAGACCTACTTCCAAAAGATCACAACCATTGAAAACCCTGTGGAGCACGGTTCTGCTCTGACACACGTGGGGCCACCATGAGTCCACGGCAACTGGTTAATTGGTTTACTATCAGGAACATTCACCACACCCTGGTGATGAAATGAGAGCTCTCGCTTTCCTCGTTATCAAGCAGTGGGCCTAAGAAACCAGGTGGTTCAGGAACGCAGAAAGGCATTAGACCCCTGAAGGGAAAAGGGTGTGCCATTGAGGAGGAGCCATTAAGGGGAATCTGAAGTCATGAAATAAACTGCTTCAAATTTAACAAGTTGGCCTAGCTCAATTTGGCCTTCTGTGTGAAAATTAGGGAGATGTGCACTGGGATGTATTTCCTGGCCTATTTGGTTTTGAAGGCATGCTTCTTGTTGTTGTTAAGTGCTGGTGAGTCCGTTCCGACTCATAGCGACCCTATGTGCAAGAGAACAAAACACTGCCAAGTCCTTCGCCATCCTCATGGTTATTGCTATGTTTGAGTCCATTGTTGCAGCCACTGTCAGTCCATCTCATTGAGGGTCTTCCTCTTTTTCACTGATCCTCTACTTTACCAAGCATAATGTTACTCTCCAGGGACAGATCCCTCCTGATAACATGTCCAAAGTATGTGGGACTCAGTCTGGCCATCCTTGCTTCTGAGGAACATTCTGGTTGTACTTGTGCCAAGACAGATTTGTTTGTTCTTCCGGAAGCCCATGGTGTATTCAATATTCTTCTCCAACACCACAATTCAAAGGCATCAGTTCTTCTTCAGTCTTCCTTATTGATTGTGCAGCTTTCACACGCATATGAGGCGATTGAAAACACCATGGCTTGAGTCAGGCACACCTTAGTCCTCAAAGTGACATCTTTGCTTTTCAACACTTTAAAGAGGCCTTCTGCAGCAGATTTGCCCAATGCAATATGTCATTTGATTTCTTGACTGCTGCTTCCATAGGCATTGGTTGTGGATTCAGGTAAAATAAGTCCTTGACAACTTCAGTCTTTTCTCTGTTTATCATGGTGTTGTTCATTGGTCCAGTTGTGAGAATTTTTGTTTTCTTTATGTTGAGGTGCAATCCGTACGAAGGCTGTGGTCTTTGATGTTCATCAGTAAGTGCTTCAAGTCCCCTTCACTTTCAGCAAGCAAGGTTATGTCATCTCTTCCTCTCCCCCTCCCCCCAACACTTGCCAATTGGAGACTTGGGTTTCACATCCCTTTGTGTGATTCCTGAGTAGTACAAGTGGTTTGGACTCTACTAACTTACAGGGTTGCTATGAGCCGGAATTGACTCGATGGCACCGAGGTGGGGAACTTAAAATGGTTTGGACTCTACTACTAACTTAAAATGGTTTGGAATCTACTACTAACTTAAAATGGTTTGGAATCTACTACTAACTTAAAATGGTTTGGAATCTACTACTAACTTAAAATGGTTTGGAATCTACTACTAACTTTAAAGTTGGCGGCTTGAACCCACCCAGCTATGCTGTAGAAGAAAGGCCTAGCGATCTGCTTCTGTAAAGATTATAGCCAAGAAAACCCTAGGGAATAATTCTACTCTGTAGCTCATAGGGCCACCATGAGTCAGCATTGACTTACTGACAGTGAGTTTGGTCTTTTGGGGGATTTATAATTGATAAATCTCTTTGTTTTGAGTTTTACTTATATTGGTTTTCAGAAGGCCTCAGTGGAATTCAAGAGTTATGCCTGGGCACCAGAGGTATAAAAATTGGGTCCCGGGATCATGCCTATACTGTGAGGATTACAGGAGACAATAGACATAGAGCATCTAGACAACACCTGGCACTCACACATGTCAGCTGTCCTTATTACTGCTGCTGCTGTTGTTACCTCAGCAAAGGGCCCACGTCTAACCTATGCGGCATGTGAAAGAAGATGCTCCCTGTCCTGCCAAAGTCAGTTGTGTTTTCAAGATAACTTCTTCTGATAGATGCTACCATTTAAATAACCTCTTTGGATATTGATGTATGTTAAGAGGCTAATAAGGTTAGCTGTTGTTTATATTAACAGGACAAGAAAGGATTTTAACAGACCGTGTCTCCTCACATAATCTTTGATAGGCATTGCATGGTCCAAACACCAAATTTTAGGGACATTTTGAGAAAGGTACCTTCCTCTTAATACCTTTGAGATATAGTTAATACATTCCTGTATCTTAAACAAGGCTATCCAATCCTGTTGTTGTTGTTAGGTGCCATTGAGTCAATTTCAACCCATAGGGACCTCATGTGACAGAGTAGAACTGTCTCACAGGGCTTCCTGAGCTGTAATCTTTACGGGAGCAAAATGCCAGGTCTTCTCTCCTGTGGAGCTGCTGGGTGGGTTTGAGCAAGTGACCTTTTGGTTAGCGGTGGAGCGCTTAACTGTTCGTATCACCAGGGCACCTTATCCAATCCTGCAGGCCTCTCGATATATTTGTTTGTTTGTTGAAAGTTGGAGACTAACTGGGTAAATACAGAGGGATCAGTGTTAAAGAACTCTCTTAGGATACGCCTTCAGATGTTATGCCAGCTCCAGAACCTAGTTGCTTTTGTTGGCTTTTCTCTGTCTTTTACTCACTGCGGTGAAATTTATATCTGTCGGAATAGAATATGCATTTTTACCGTTACAGAACTTCACAGGGACAATGCTGTTTATGTTAACGCTGACTCTGATATAAGCAGTGAAATATTGTTTGGTTTAGCCTCTAGCCTAGAATAGAAGAATGGTGATTTTGCTTCTAAAGAGGTTAAACTGCGTGTAAACAGTATTGCTGCTGCCTTTTTGACTAACAGAGTGAACCTGAGTCAGAAGATATTTGAATCTGATCCACTTACACTCCATTTTGTTTTATAAATTAAGAGCAGTACTTAGACTGAAGCAGAAATGTTCTCATTCTTAGGCTTTGAGCCTCTCAGAGTTCCAACATGCCAGCCTGGCCATTGTAATACTCCTGGGAGGCTTGGGTCAAACCTCACCTCTCCCTAAGTCAGTGTAGAAAGCCCTGCTGGTCTTCGAGATGAGGCCATAGAGAGTCCTGGCACCCTTAGCTAACTTTAGCCTCAGCAGGAAGTTCCTAGCGTCCTCTCTTGCCTTCCCCGTGCCATGTTTATCGACAGTTGTCGATGTTTGAGTCTGGCACTTGAAAAACCTCCCCCTGAAGGAAGTGCTCGGGTTTGTCCTAAGGGACTTTTTCCTCTTCCTTAGAGGAAAGCAGTGAACTCAGGCCTGAGGGTTGACCTCGTAGCATTCATGGTGCTTAATAGCGGGTATTCTTGAGATCAATACCTGTGAGAGAGAAGGGGTATGTAAGAACATGCAGACAGAGAAGGAAAGCTGTGATACAGCCCCAAAACAGCCTCCACGACCTCACAGGGATCTGGGGATTTGGAGTGGCTCTTCAGAGTTGTCCCTCCGTGGGTCGAATTGCCCAGGCCATTATATCTCCTCCTCAGTCAGTCATTGGATATGGCTTTCTGGGAAGGCTAGCTGGTCCTCTTCAGTGGAGGTGGTCCCTGAAGGGACTGAGAGCCAGAGGTTGTCTGTTGTCAGCACTCCCAGCAGCTTGGGCGATAAGTTCTTCCTTGAAGGGGAGTCTGTGGTAGTGCATCCCAGGGTCTACCGCAATTCATTCATCAAGCCACAGAAATCCATCATAATGGTAGTTCAGGTGCTACTGAGAGCACCAGGTGGGCACTCCCTCCCCTTAAGATGGTCACCCAGGTTGGCCAAGTCTTGGTCAACACTCATACCACAAGGTCAGATCAAACACTCAGAAGGAGGCTTGGCAAGTTTCAGGTCGGCCTTGAGTTATATAGGGAATGCTTTCTGAACAGTTTGAATGACACACACTTTTTTTTGTCATATTAAGTCAAAACTTAAAGTAAATTCATTAATAGGTATTTTGCAAGGAAGAATCATAAAGTTTTTCATATACATGATTAGCTTAAAGCAGGGTTTGCCTGTGTTGGATAAGATATTAACAAGAGGTCCGCCAAGCTGACTCGATCAAGGAAAAAGATGGTGCGACTTGGTGGCCCTGTGATTCATCTGCGTGGCCACTGATTTCATTGACACGAGATTTGTTTTTTGTTTGTTGTGGAGAAAAGAGTGCTACAGTTTTTCTTTTCTCCTTGACAAGAAGCCTTTGGTGAAAAAATAAAGATTCTATCGACGGCACTGGGTTTTGGGTTATGCATAGCCAAAACATAAGTAACCCAGTACCACACTTAGGAGTGTTAACTGGCCATCTTAAGCAGGCATTCTTTTCAAGTAGGTATAGCTAGCTCTAAAGAATTTAAGAATTTGGTTTCATACCTGAATCATTTTCTGCTTTTAATCATTTTCTGTTTTATAATTGCACAAATAATGAACGTTTCGGGAGTAGTGTTTCAAATACTGCGTTTCTATTAACATGGAAGTCTTGGTTCTTACTTATTCTGTTTCTAGGGTTATACTGAAAGTTTTAATCTGAAATACTAAAATATGCTTTTTCATTTTTTTGGTTTTGGTTGCTATATTGTGTTTTCAAGATTGGTGCTGCTCATTTCTATTTTAATGAGAATGTTGATATTAAAAGGTCAAATAAAATTACAACATAACTAGATAAACATGGTAGCAATGTGAGACAATGAAAGATTGAATGTCCTGGTCAACCTGACAGGGAACGCATAGAAGTGGAAAACTGAGCTACCTAGAGAAGTCTTGCCGTGTTACATAGCTTCTTCCTTCCAAGGAGCAGGCACCCTTAATACACGGCTTGGTATCCATGTAAAAAGTAGCCCTGGTGGCACAGTGGTTAGGCGCTCAGCTGCTAACTGAAAGGTCAGCAGTTCAAACTCACCAGCCACTCCACAGGAAGCAGATATGGTGGTCTGCTTCCGTGAAGATTACAGCCTTGGAAACCCTATGGGGCCGTTCTACTCTGTCCTCTAGGTTTGATATGAGTCTGAATCAACTCGACAACACACAACAACAAGAACAAATTCATGTAAACCGGTTGCCATTGAGTTGACTCTCACTCATGGTGACCGCACGTATGTAAGAGTAGAAATGTGCGCAATAGGGCTTTCAATAGCTAATTTTTTGGGAAGTAGATTGCCCAGCCTTTCTTCTAAGGCACCTCTGGGTGGACTCAAACTGCCAACCTTTTAGTTAGTGGCCAAGTGCGTTAATTGTTTGCAGCACCCAGGGACTCTGGTATCCCCGCAGTGACCCTGAAAACAACTGGAAAATATAGCGCTTTCCACATAATATTCCTCTTTAGCATTACCGGACACCTGCTTCAGCAAATTATTGCTAAAAACTGGAAAGCCGGAGATTTCTTTTACTTAGAATCAGTTTAGCTATGGCATGATTTTAAGGAAAGAAGTGTATGATTACCTCTGTAGTCAACAAAAAAATTGCCATTTTTTTACTGTTTCTTCACTCCAGGCTGATTTGGGGGAAATTTTTTCCTCCTTCTTCCTAAAGCAAATTCTTACACAGTGCTAGCTTCCAGATACAATGATGGTGAAAACGGCTCGCTACCCACCAAGTGAGCGTTTCTGTGTTGCCTTCGCAGCTGCGAGCAATCAGACATCTCTTGACTCGTGTTGATTGGAGCCCTGGGTGGTGCAAGCCCTTAACGGGCACCTGTAAACCCAAGGTTGGTGGGTTTGAGGGCAGCCAGACGTGCTTCAGAAGAGAGGCCTGGTGATCTACTTCCAAAAAACCAGCCATCGAAAACCCTCTAGAGCACAGTTCTAGTCTGACACACATGCGGTCACCGCCGGTTGGGACAACTGGAACTGCTGGAGCCAATGGCAGCCGGAGGAGGGACAGGTGATAGGATTTCAGCAGCTGCTTTGCGGAAAATTAAGTTGAAAAGACATCAAGAAGTGCTGCAGAATACAGAGTAATTACAAAGGGAGTTTAAATGCAAAATCTAGAACGGGGGAAACAGACTTTTAAATAAATGGCATTTGGAATGTTAGCACGCGAGGTACTTTGTGAAACAACGGCACACAGTCTTTGGTGTTAAAGGGGGGTATTCTTTCATTTTGCTGTAATCTCTTGAGTTTGGTAAATCCCTTCAGTAAATCTGTGCTGAGAGGAGAAGCACCCAGGCTTTGCATTGAACTGTTCTGCGTGCAGCTTTTATCCTGTAAGGGTGGCTGCTTTTTGGGACGTGACCTGACTAGCGCCGCATCTGATTCCTTGTCGTGATGAATGGCCTGATACCGTGCCCTGCAAATACTGAAATTCTGGCTTATGTTGCAGATATTGACGAATGCAGCACTATTCCTGGAATCTGTGACGGCGGCGAATGCACAAACACGGTCAGCAGTTACTTTTGCAAGTGTCCCCCAGGCTTTTACACGTCTCCCGATGGCACCAGATGCATAGGTAGGTTTAATTACAAACAGCACGCGTGGCTTGTGTGGATCAGTTCCGTCATGACTGTCTTTCTAATGTGTCTGCTAAGGGGGTACGTGTTTCTCACTTGAGTAAAATGTACACTCATGGAAATGCGAGTGTTAAACAGTTCAGCCTCTCCTCAAGAATGGAGGCACCTTGCAATCTTGTTTTGGGGTTTTTGCCTCCCATAAAAGTAGGACACTCCAGGAGACCCTATATGTATCCTTAGTGTGTAAATGAACACTGTGCTTACATGAGTGTCACACCTGGAAGTCACCCAGACATTGCTCTCTTTTTACTCCCGCCTTCAGTCATTTCCCAAGACCTTTGTTAATTTGGGTCCGAAATTTCACTATCACCTCTTAATTGGTCTCCCTGCTTCCTGCTTTCCCTGCAGTCTATTTGTCAGATTTATCTTCCTAAGATAGTGTTTTGATTAAATAACTATTGCCCAAAAACCTCTGGTAGCTTTCCATTAGAATTCAGAAGTTAATGGTGTTAAGTCTCTGTCCCCTGGTCCCCCAGGTGCTGCAAAGCCCTCCAGGTCTGCTGGGGTTGAGGAGAGAGCAGTGAGAAGGCTCCTGCTCCCCCCGCCCCACTCCAGGTATGATAGTTCCACTGTCATCAGATGTGAATGTTAGGCTTCCATGTAAGATGCTAATTATATGAGGGGGTCTGTTGTTTAAAAAATAGAGCTGACAATTGCTGGATTTAGTGATTGCTATGAATTCCTTCAAAGTCCAGTATTCTAGAAGAACGTTCAAGCTCTAGAGTGTACAGCCTGGTAACTAAGGCCCTTCACTGTCTGAGCCCACTGCGCCTCACTAACCTGTTGGCACAGTCCCTGTTTCTCGCCCCAGGTGTGCCGTTCATTTTTATTCATTCATGTTTTACTTGTGCATGGTGCACCACTCAGAAGACTCAACTCAAGCTGCCTTTCATGCTCTGTTCAGGTTCTATATCTTTAAAGATGACCCAGGTCAGCTTACCTGGAAGCTGTGTCTCTCTTACTTGAGCACATGCTTCTCATAGGTGGCCCTAGAGGAACATACATGTGTCTAGGTTTTATTTCCCTAATGAAGCTGAAAGCTTTCCATAGAAACTAGTAACAATTCCTTGTGTCCCCCAGTGGCTCTCAGCATAATTCCTCGTGTGAAGTAGACACTTCTCTTAGTTACCTAATGCTGCCATTACAGAAATACCACAAATGGGTGGCTTTAAAGAACAGAAATCTATTTTTTCACAGTTCCAGAGATTAGAAGTCCAAATTTAGGGCATAGGTATGAGGAGAGGTCCTTTCTTGTCTATCGAGCTTTTAGTAGCTGTCCACAATCTTTGGCGCTCCTGGGGTTGCAGCTACTTTCACCTTGTGTGTGTCTGTCTTCATATGATATCTTCCCCTGTGTGTGTTTCTGTGTCTGTTCTGTCTTTTTTATAACTCAGAAGTGATTAGGTTTCTGAGACCAGAAAAACTAGATGGTACCCAGCTACCACTACCAACTGTTCTGACCAGGGACACAATAGATGTCCTGGATAGAATGGGAGAAAAATGTAGAACAAAACTCAAGTTTTTAAAAAAGGCCAGACTTACTGGTCTCGTAGACACTAGAAGAGCCCCCAATACTGTGGAACGGAAACCACGCTGGAGGTCACGTTCAGCCAACAGATTGGATCATAAAATAAACAATATCACCAGTGAGTACTGAGCTCTTTTTAAAAATCATTTATATGAGACCAAACATCAAAATTTACCTAAAGCAAAGGTGAGAAGGTAAGCAGGAGTTGGGGGGAGTGGAAGGTGGGGGAGTGAGGAGGCAGGGAAGCTAGATTAATGGAGACAGAACAATGGAAGGAATGAGAGTGTTGACACATTGTGAAAAATGTAATCAATGTCACTGAATATATGTATAGAAATTGTTAAATGGGAACCCAACTTGCTGTGTAAACTTTCACTAAAAACACAGTAAAAATATTATTTTTTAAAAAAAGTGATTAGGTTACGATTCACCCAACTCAGGTATGACCTCACATACCTAACAAAAGCAAAATCCTGTTTCCAAACAGGGCCATATTTACAAGTACAGGGGTTAGGATTTCAACACATATTTTGGGGGATCATGATTCACTTCATAACAGCACTCAAGTGTTTGTTGAATATCTGAATGAGTGGCTGCATATTGTTAGGGCAAGTCTAGGAAGCCTGTGACACACAGTCTTCGGGAAAGCCAAGTGCTACCTTTTGATGTTTATTTCTGGTCCATATTTTCAAAGACATTCAGCTTCTCATCCTCACTACAGGCCAGAGATTTCAGATCAAAACGGAATTGCACTTGAAATTCTGAATTTCTTTTTACTTGGTCACATATACTAGAAACTGAGGACAGTCTTTTACAGTTAACATTTGAATAAGTACAGCTAAATGAGGGAAGCATATCTGAAATTTTCCATAGAAACAACGGAGGTGCCAGGATTGGCTAATTTTCTGGAATTGTTCCGTAGACACTGGAACTGCTGTGAAAAAATGCCAAGTGCAGTTCATGAAGCTCCTTTTCCTTTCCAAGCTGTCCCAGTTAGCACATGACCTCCAGAGAATATACTTGGTGGAGAGGTAGATTAGAAGTTCTTTCCTGGCCAGACAATAGATTTTTTTTTAACCCTCAAAAAGAGCCCCACACTACATCAAAATAATTAAAACACATTTACGCATTAGAAAGTTTACATATTTGAAATTCTTTTTACCATATATATTCACACTAACTTTTTACAAAGGAAGAAAGGAAGAAGGGAACTAAGATGTATGGACCACCTCCTGTGTGTGAGGTATCTTACGTAAACTCCCCGATTAATGTTCACAGCAGTACCCTCAGATGGGAAGAAGCTGAGGTTTAGAGAGGTTAGATAGCTGATATATGGTCCAGTTATCCAAGTGATGGAGCTGGGCTGCCAGCCAGGGTCTGTGGGAGTCCACAGACCAAACCCCTTCCATTGCTTCCTCCCAAATGAACGCAGGATGAGCAAACTCTTTCTTGCCATACCCCTAGGCAAGCCCTGATTCTACTTCCTTGGACCTTTATGGTAACCACAATTAGCAACTTGTTATATAAAATGATCCAAATGGAGTTTCTTCCTTTCCCTGGTACTTCTGTTTCTTGCTGTGGTAAACTGCGTTGTTGTTGGTAGTTGCCACTGATTCGGCTCTGACTCACAGCAACCTTAAGACTAAGACAACGAATGTTGCCCGTCCTGCTCCATCTTTGTGATTGTTGGTATGTTTCAGTCCACTGTACCACAGAGACCCCCAAAATTATCCCTATTGATAAAAAAAATACAGTCTCCAACTTACAAACAAATCCAAGGTTTGTAAATTGGTTGTTTGGAATTAGTAAATCTAACCAATAGGAGGAAACCCTGGTGGCATGGTTGGCTAAGTGCTACAGCTGCTAACCAAGAGGTCGGCAGTTTGAATCTGCCAGGCACTCCTTGGAAACTCTATGGGGCAGTTCTACTCTATCCTATAGGGTCGCTATGAGTCAGAATCGAATCGACTCGATGACAGTGGATTTGGGATTTTTTGGTTTCCCATTTATAACAGCCTTTCAGTTCGATGCATGAAACGTTTACTAATCCCTGAGTATATAAAGTATTAGTGGCTTGAAGGAAGTGCAAATTCGAATGTCGAAAGTTCTGTCACTTCCACTTCTCCACCCTCTTCGTGGGGGAGGTATTGGCCTTGGCTTCCCAGAGCAGCTTTGTTTTCACCTCCTCTCCAGACCGTTCATTCTGGATCAGGCTGGAAAAAAACCTGGACTACATCTTCTCTGAGACTTTCGTCTGACCAGAGGTCCAGGAACTGGAATCACAAAAAATTTTTGGAAAGCACATTTATACTTGCTAGTGGTTTTAAGTACCTTTCAGAAATAGCTTTGTATCCTTGAGAGCTGACCCGTGATTTTCTTTTACGGTTTGTTTAGGTTTGCTTTACCCATCTTCACTTGGTGCTAGTAACTTAAATATTTCTAAATTAACCTTGTTTTTATCTTGCATTTGATTATGGGTTGATTACATACAATACATTTTTCTTTTCCTTCTTTCTTTTTTTGGTAGAAAGGTAGAGTTTTAGCCATGTTGGTTAAAATCATCAACTGCTATATCCTTTTCTAACTCCTTGGCTAAAAAGTACATTTGTATATTGTTTCACATGGATTAGTAAATAAAAGGTTAAAAAGAAAACAAATTCCCAGCCCCTGTTACTTACATTAAGTAAACAATATTTTGGTTTTAAAATATTCTATTCAATTTTGTGCAAAGCACAGAATCGTCATGACCTGTTTGTGTGCTTCTGTTTTGGGATATGTAGAATTCTGTTTTCTTTTTCTCTTATAGTTACGACTACTGTTCTTTATTCATACTTAAAATTCATAGCAGTAACGACAATTGCTAAAACAGAGCTTTCTATGTGACAGGTACTGGTCTATCAAAACAAAAGCCTGTTGCCGTTGAGTCGATTCCGACTCATAGCAACCCTATAGGACAGAGTAGAACTGACCCGTAGGGTTCCCAAGGAGTGCCTGGTAGATTCGAACAGCCCACCTCTTGGTTAGCAGCCGTAGCTCTTAACCACTATACCACCAGGATTTCCACTGTTCTTTATAAGCTTTGTAAATACCTCATTTAATCCTCAAAATAGCCCAGTAAGAGAGGGACTAGTATTATGCCCATTTTACAAATGAAGAAACCGTGGCATGGAGAGGCTGCTGATATAGCTCAGACATGACAGAGGCAGGATTAGAACCCAGGTGTCCTGGTTCTAGGATCTGTGCTCTTAGCCATTACATTACAGTATTGGATATTCATACTTTAATAGATTCCGTGAACATTATAACAAGTAAAAAGGAATTCCAGTGATAATGAACATTACAGCTGAGGACCATCGGCTCCTTTGGTGTGACACTGGGTTATCGTATGGTTGCTCATTGGAAATCCTCAGGAATGATGTAGATAAAGACCAATATAGGTATTAGCTTCTCTGAGCAAACTTGATCTTTAACATTCAGACTTACAGGAAACAGAGGGATGGATTTTTGACAATAAAAAGAAAAATTCTTCACTTTGCAAAAAGATTTACAACTATATTCTTTTAAACAGTAAGCATATTTAAACTATTATTTACTTTTCAGAACTTTAATTCTAACTGTAGAGGGAGATTTTTCTTGAAGAGAGGTGCACCTCAGAATATATCAGGTAGAGAAACGTGTTCTGTCCTTTGCCACCTGCCTCCTTTATATCACGAACGCCCCCGGGAGGCAGGAGCTTTCTCCTGTGTCACAGACTCTCTCGGTAGCCCAGAGTAGTACAGCGATGGGTCAGATGTTGTCATGACAGTCAGACATGACGTAACCCAATAAAAGTGATATATAGAAAGTATCTTACATGTTGCTTTGAGAAGATACCTTTCTGCCAAAAAAAAAAGAATTCTTCAAGACATGTTGTATCCTATAGGACTAAGAACTTGGAATCGTGTACATTTTCATCTTGTAAATAATTAGCTCTTCATAAAATCTGTTGGGGCTGTAAAACAAAAGGAAATCTTGCTTAACAAGTGTCGGATCTGACTGCAGAGTGGCTCATTCCTTAAAAAAAAGCTCACAAGTTTGACTCACAGTTTCAGACAGAAACATAAGAAAAATCTTTTAGAAATGTAAAAAACACAGACTTAATGTTGTTTTAGAATAGATTTATATAAATATTTGCCTGAAGTGGCTCAAATGAAGCAGTTTGAAACCAAGGACAACGCAGTCTCTTTACAGTGTAGTGGTGTGTCTTTATGAATAATCCACCGACCCTGCCAGTGATCTTCTTAGTCTCTCTTTTCCTACGGCACATATGGTTTTAATCATTCCTTCCCACCTTGGATCTGGAATCTGGGACTCCAACCAGGTACAGCAGCGTGCAGGGGCGAAAGGTGTGAGACCAGGGATTTGTGATCAAGCACTGCTGCTGGGCAGCTTCCCTTCCAGGGGGCAGAGGTGTGAGTTTTAATCCTGACACAGCCTGAGTGTGAGGGGTGGAGGTGCTGGGCCGGGCAGTGTTGGGAAGCGTTTGAGCTCACGGATGTGTGTGCCTGTGTTTCTTTGTCCTCAGATGTTCGCCCAGGATACTGTTACACGGCTCTGGCAAATGGTCGCTGTTCTAGCCAGCTGCCGCAGTCTATAACCAAAATGCAGTGCTGCTGTGACCTTGGCCGGTGCTGGTCTCCAGGGGCCGCCATTGCCCCTGAGATGTGCCCCATCAGAGCGACTGGTAAGAGCCCTCCGAGTTACCCGCAGAGTACCCGTCCCCAGCCCCCTCGAGCCCAGACGGCAGCGTGTAGGATGGAGATCTCAGGGAGACCCACAACAATGAATAAGGTCTCAGAAAATGTAAGAGGCGGCATTCAGGGCATTTCTCAGGATGATGAATAGGGAAAATGAAGAGAACCACACGAATAATACTATTTTCAAGTTCTGCTTCTCACTTCACTTGCTTATTACCACTGAATAGCAACCTTTTCAGGAAGTACATGTTCCCTCTTACTCTGAAGTATTTCGTTTGGCTTTCATATGGCTCTCAGAAGCTCAGTAGAATAAAACTCACCTCTCCCAGTGCCTTGCGGGTGAGTGATCTGAGTACAGATTTCCTGCCTCCCCAACATCCAGCTCTTTCCTCTTCCTCGTAGCCAAGTCCTGTTTTTGTTTTTTCTTCACACGATCTCGTTTATCTGTCATATTCCCTTCATTTCTGCCACTACTGCTCCCTAGTCGAAAAGGTCCTTTTCTCCAGTCTGGACTATTGCAGGGGCCTCCTTACTGGTCTCATGTCATCCAACCCGTAATTGTCACATATATTCCCCAAAGCAGAACTCATCTGACGTTTGGTTAAAAATATTATGTCTGAGGAATACGTACAGAGAGATGTCCAGAAATTTTCCCCAGGATGAACCCAGGGAGTATCCAGTGGTCCAAGTCACACCATTTCTTGCAAATAAAATTTTACCACTTAAGGCCCTAAGTGGTGCCAATGGTTAATGTGCTCAGCTGCTAATCAAAAAGTTGGAGATTCAAGTCCACCTCGAAGTGCCCCGGAGGAAAGGCCTGGTGAGCTACTTCCCGAAAACCCTGTGGAGTGCAGTTCTACTCTGACGTCCTTGGGATCGCCGTGAGTTGGAATTGATGGCAACTGTTTGTTTTGTTTAGTTTTTTTTTTTTTTTCTGTTTTTATTTTTTTACTTAAACATAGTATTTAGAGTTCCCAAATATGACCCCAGATCATCTTTTAAATCTTGTTCTTCCTACTACTTTATGTTCTAATTAAACTGCGTTATCAATCTATCTTTGAACCCAGTCTGAGCATTTCTAAACTCAAGGTGCCCTTTCTTCTTAAAATTTCTTCCCAGTTCAGGTCCTTACTCACTTCTCTACGCTGCCATTCTTGCCTGTTCTATACCTTCTTGTCCATTAAGGACCAGCTCAAACACCACCTAATCCATGAACATCCCAGGGTGACCACAGCTAGAAATGCTGCCTTTGTCCTCAGTGCCCCAGTGGCTGTGGTTGGTACTGTTGCTGCGGTACAGATAGCAGGCTGCTCTGCTGTGTGACTGTGGTGTTCATGTGTTGCTTTTTTACTAGCGGATAAATCTCTTTAGGGTCCCCATCCTCTGCATGCTGTATACACTTCCGCAGAGCTTAGCAAAAGCCGGGGTTGTACCTCACTCTTAATCTGATTCCTCGGAAGTGTATTTAAATCAGAGAACTTTAGGAGAGAAAATAAACGTGGGGATGGATAAATGCATCATTTGTGTGATACTTTATAGAGTGCGATGTTCACAGAACGTGTGTTTCCGTCGTCATGGGTTGTAGACTGCTCAGAGATGTTGCTATGAAATTTCTGTTTATTACTGAGAATTACATATGGGTATTAAAGAAGCAATATATCTCTCGTTATATTTTAACATATAAAAAGTCATATATTTTGGCTGATTGGCTCACTGTCTGTGGCCTAAAAGCATAGCCATGCTCTTTAGTTCACTAGGGGACAATTTAGCAGGTCACTGTTCAGAAGCATGTGACTTTCTACTGAGACACGTGGCCTGGATGCTGGGAGCACCGCCTTTTGGATCCATGTGTTAACTTAGGAGTCAGCAGCACTGATGTAGATCCCTCCCTGGGCTGAGGAGTTGAACAGAAGAGAGGGGACAAGGGTAGGTTTAGGGGACTGCAGGAAGACCTACTTTGGGACAGATGAGCGTAAGGCCAGGCTCTCCTGCGTGACTTGGCAGGTTTTGCTCTCCCGTATGTACCACCAAAAGATGCACAGCCCTGAAATAGGCCCAGAGCAAAGCAGACTAGCAGAACAAAATGATTTGCAGGGAGGTGTTTGCTTGCTCAAATATTCCAATGCTAGAGCTACAGAGCTCTGGGAAACTTATGGAGCGCGATGGTACAGGAAGGATTATCTTAGATTGGTCAACTTTTCACTCTTAAAAAAAAAAGTATCATTTCTGGGTTAGGAGGTGTCTAGATAGAAAAGATAGACATTAGCTGAATCAAATTAACCCCAAATTGCTGATCTGGGATGTAAAGGGGTCGTGGGAAAGTTATGATGCCATAGAAAGTAGGAAAGAGTATAGGACTCTGTCTGACATACACACTTTCCTTGAGAGGCTAAGATACGCTTAATGGCATGCTTAAAGTAATATGCCCACCTAATCAGCAGAAACGTGGATAGGCTGTCCGACTCCTTTTATACAAATCCTAAAAGGCTTAAGAAAGAAAGGCTGAATTAATGCTTGGAAGCAAAGTGATCCCTGTAATATAGTTGTCATTCAGTTAGTTCCAATGCATAGCTAATGAATTCCCCTTCTGTGCCATTGGCAGGGCTAGGCTGAGAGTAGGATTTAGTCACATGTTCACTTAGGAGTCAGCAGCATTGATGTAGATCCCTCCCTGGGTTGAGGACTTGAACAGAAGAGAGGGGATGAGGGCAGGTTTGGGGGACTGCTCAGCCCTAATACTAGAAGTTCGATGGAAAGCAGATACTCAGGAAATGATGGACGTGGCCTGTCCAGATGATAACTGTATAGGAAGGATCATTGGGGTTTGAGAAGAGGGATAGTGGCATACAATGTCAGGGAAGCATAAACAATATATAATCCTTTTCCACAGACAGTCAAGTGCTACACAATCTCCTTGGGTTGAAATTCCACGTAAATCATAATTAAAATGTGGTAATAGAAGTTAACAAGATAACATTAACCTGAGCTGAAATATCAAATATGATCAGAGAAGTTTTAGAAATGGAGCGGGGAGTAACAACAGGGTACACGGTAGCCAAGTATATTTGTTGTTGTCGTTACGTGCCGTTGAGTTGATTCCAAGTCATAGCGACCCTGTATGACACAGTAGAACTCCCCCGTAAGGCTCCCTGGGCTGTGATATTGATGAGAGCAGATCACCACGTCTTTGTCTCACAGAGCCACTGGTGGGTGTGAGCCACTGACCTTTCATTCAGCAGCTGAGTACTTAACCATTGGGCTACCGGGGCTCCTTCAGGTATTTTTAGCCACATGTAGGTTGGCAGAATGTCCCATGAGGTTGAAATATGAATGCATTTCAGTAAGAAGCATTACTGTGTCTTAGAATAAGCCAAATTTTAGCCCACAGTGAAAAAAATATACTAGTCTAATTTCTATTAATAGAAGGAACTGGAATAGAAGGTTTATGGGAGAATTACCATGTGACAGTGATAAATAATCCACATTGTGGCAAGAGAAAATTCATATGGTTACTTTATGTGGCTATTAGTTCGGAAACATGAAAATGGTCCTGGAGACTGTTTAAAAACATCTTTTTGGGAGCCCAGAAAAAAATGTCACAAACGTAAAAGACAATGTATTCTAGTGAGGACCTGGCATTGTGAAAAGTAGGAATCGACCTTAATATGCAGTCCTCGGGTTGGTAGCTGGTTGAATCAGAGTGTGGATAATGAAGGGAGTCAGTGTGCAGCATGATGGTTTGAAGGTCCGTTTTTGTCAAAGATTTTCTTAAGAAGTAAGGGGCTGTGACATGAGCTATAGCTCAGCTGCTGTGTTGTGCTTATGTTTTTCCAGAGGATTTCAACAAGCTGTGCGCTGTCCCTATAGTAATTCCCGGGAGACCAGAATATCCTCTCCCACCCATTGGCCCCATTCCTCCAGTCCACCCCGTTCCTCCTGGCTTTCCTGGACCTCAGATTTCCATCCCTCGACCACCAGTGGAATATCCGTATCCATCTCGGGAACCACCAAGTAAGAATTTAAAAAGTCATGTAGTTAGATTAACTTTTTTCATTGTTATTTATGCTGTTGTAGTCTTTAAAAGACATTTACTAGTTGTAAGATTAAATTTTCAGTTTACAAATATATTGTAACTTTCTTAAGCTGCCTATTTCATAGAGAAAAATGGGAGGCTATCATGTTCTCCAAGATGAATGACCTGTTGTTTTGAGCCGACTATGGGGGAGTTACGGGAGAGATTTAAATCTGATTCACAGGCTGCATTAATAGAGAAGGTGTAAATACAGTAAACCTCAGAAAGCCGGAATCTGTGTAAGGAGAAACCTGTCAGAGAGGGAAAACACAAGTATTTTCCACTTAAAGGAGTGATAGAAAAGTGGATAGACTGCACCCTATCAAAGGTGGAAGACTTGTGAGATCCAGAAAAACAAAGCACTCCCACTGCTGTCACAGATCTCACTGTCAAACCTTGTGTTACGTACCTTGCACAGCAATTTTGCAGGTCAAGCCCAATCACTCATTGCCTTTGTCATTTCTCCAAACTGGAGGCTTAAGAGTGAGGCAGGGCAGGGGCTGGGAGAAGCAGGTAGAGGAGCAGGCTAGAACTGGAGCACAGAGCCACTCTGAGTGCATGACAGCGCACCTGTGATCTCTGACGGCAGGGGTGGAAGTACATGCGCTATTGCCACCAGATGACCTCTGTCCAAGAGTGTTCTCCTACCTTTATTATTCAGCATCTCCTCCATTATTACCAGATGAAGTACTGATGAAAATAATTTTAAGGAGTTTAATGTTATTCTTCTAGGGGTGCTGCCAGTCAATGTCACTGATTACTGCCAGTTGTTCCGCTATCTCTGTCAAAACGGGCGCTGCATTCCAACTCCTGGGAGCTACCGGTGTGAGTGCAACAAAGGCTTCCAGCTGGACCTCCGTGGGGAGTGCATCGGTAGGTAACCTCTAGGTGGGCAACGAGAAGCTGTTGCAATTCTGTGCCGTGACCCTGCTAGTTTTCTGACGTTGCTGTAACGAATCACCTCAAATTTAGAGGTGTAAAACAATGCAAATTGACTGTCTTACTGTTCTGTAGATTCAAAGTCCAGCACAGGACTCACCGGGCTAAAATCAAGGTGTCAGCAGGCCTGGATTCCTCTGGAGGCTCTATCGGGGAACCCATTTTCTTGTCTTTTCCAGCTTCTGGAGGCCACCTGCATTCCTTGGCTGGTGGCCCCTTTCTCCATCTTAAAAAGCTAACAGTATACACCTTCATATGTATGACCCTAACTTTTTGCTTCTCTTTTCTAATTAATCTACCTCTTTTAAGTACTCCTGTGGTCACACTGGGCCTGCCTGTATAATCCAGTAGAAACTCCATTTCAAGGATAGCTGATTAGCAGCCTGACTTTCATCTGCAGCCTTAGTTCCCTTTGCCATGTAATATAGTCACTGGTTCTGGGGATTAAGACGAAAACATCCATGGGGTTCATTATTCTGTGTACCACAGTGGCTTTTAACTTTCGTTGTAAGACACGGTCAAGTCATTGATAGTACCTCCAACTTAAGCCATTTTACCAAAAGCCTGACCATTGAAAGAAAGCATTAAAAATATCCCCAAATCATGACAATTTGTACATTTTACTGGTTTAAGTGGGTAATTTACCAACTCTCTCTAGTTAGTCATTAAAATCTGAAGAGAGACTTTAAATTGCTGACGGGGCATTTAAGCCAATAAAGGGAGGAAATGCAGTGTGAGAGGAATCGGCTTGTGGAGCTGGAGAAGAACACCCAGTTGCCATCTAGGGCCATGGGAATCAATCTGTCTCTTAGTCAATTCTTCTTCAAATCCCAGTTCTGTAATTTTGCATCAGGCAGAAGTAAGTAGCTCTTGGTTTCTCCTGCTGTCTGGTTTCCTGCTGGTGTGAACACCCTTCCAGCAGCCCAGCAGCAGAGCATCGTTCTGTCCCTAGAAGTGGTCCAGAGCTGGGTACAGGAGGGAACATCCAGCTCAGGGAGGGGGCCGCCTCTGCCCTAGGAAGCACGGGACCTCGGATACGTGGGTTATCTTTGCTAAGCCTCAGCTTCCTCATCTTTACAAATAGGGAGAGGGAAACCATTTGACCTCTAAGCAGCTGTAAAACTAGTGAGAGCCTGTATGTTGAGGACTCCTAGGTGGACTCTTTGATGGATGAGAACCGCCCTTTAAAATTGCTTTATATTTTGTTCTAATGTTCTTAACTGAACTCAGCAGGGGACACTTAGACATCATTCAAAAATAGAGCTTCAAGAGATACTCAGAATCCTATCCAGAAGCCACTTCTAAAATGTTAGTCTGTTTGTTTGATTTTCCTGGGCTAGACTTAAGGAAGGGACAGTGTCTATTATCTTGGAGTGTTACATTGCTATGTGTTTGGCATTTTTCTCTGAAAAATGACACACGAAACTGAAGCATTTTAACTGATCAGCGGTCTTCAAATGACTAGTGACATGATGTATTGTAGTGGAAAGGGAAAAGGTCCTTCCAGTATGCTATGTATTTCTTAAAAGGAAAATGTTTTGTATGTGTAAGAAACCAGAAGAGTGTTCTCTTGGTTATGAGTTATTGCTGTCTAATTTCTTACTAAAATATACCATATCTGTGTTTTGCAGATGTTGATGAATGTGAGAAGAACCCTTGTGCTGGTGGCGAGTGTATTAACAACCAGGGCTCGTACACCTGCCAGTGCCGGGTTGGCTATCAGAGCACACTCACCCGGACCGAGTGCCGAGGTATGGCCCAAGCACGGAGCACAGGCGTGTATGCCCAGTGAGGGCTTTGCTGCTGAGAAGTTCAGTGGCCTTTAAGTGACCTTTGCCTAGAAGTGGCTAATAGGACTCCATTACTTCTTGTTCTCAATTCCTGATATCGTCACCCCGAAGGACAGTGTCATAAAATCTGACAAACATCTAGATCATTTAAAAAGATGCTCTGGTGCCTGTGGGAATGTCTTGTTTTCACCACTACTTTTCCACATCACTATTTCCTGTTAATTTTTAATCTGGAGCCAGGAATGGGACTATCCCTTGTTGGCACAGTAATATAGAAACGTTCCAAGTGAAATTATATGCAGTTAGCTTCTTAGTGGGAAGGCTGACAGCATAAAGAAGTCACAGCCACATCTGTGCTGCTTGTTAATGTGGCAGCAGCAACATCACCTGGCGGCTGGGTGGAGATACCGTCTCAGGCTCCGCCTCAGACCTAGTGGATAAAAAAAAAAAAAAAAATTTTTTTTTTGGATAGGAATCAGGATTTTAATAGGATCCCCCAGTAAACCACATGTTAAAATTCGAGAAGCACTGCTATAAGTGTCACTTCTTGAAAATTCCCTTCCAGGTTTGTTTCATAATTAATTTATTTAACCATCCAATATGCCTTTTACTGAATGACTTTTATGTACTTAGTTCCTGGGAACAATTAAGAAGATGTACTGCACACCCCCGAAAGAACTCAAGTGTCTATATCTATATTTATAAATTTGGCACAAGATGAACTATATTGCTGATGTAGCAAAGCCAGAGAACAGCAAGTAAGCAAGCTCTCTGCTAAAATTAAGTACAGGAAAGGCAGGAAGGTTTGTATCACCTTAAAAAACTGGTAGCCATTAAGGAAAGTGGGCTTATTTTTTGCCTGTATTTGCGAACACTCTTCATGTCAACTGAAAATGTATAGAAGTTTTTGTTTGTATCAGTGAACTGATTTTAGAATCTTTCAATTTGGTGAAAACTCAGAGATTGTTTGCCATTGGTGTATTTCAGTACATTGAGAAAATGGCAATTTTGAGCAGAAAAAAACTGAAGCACGGCATTTCAACTGGCTTTAATATTTCTACTCATGACCCACATACTGAATTATAAATACAGGTAGTTTGAATACTTGACTGAGTTTAGAACCTTTTAAATATTATACCTATTGTTTAAAATGATTGGCAAGTACAAACGGTGTACTGGACATCTTACAGTAGCAGAGACTAAGATGAACCAACCTCCAGGAGACAGCACTATTAAATAAGCAAATAGAAAAGATTCTTGGAGAGCATGGAGTTGGAGTAAGGTCAGCCATTGCAAATGCATGTTGTCATTATCGGAGATTGGATTTACTAGAGACTGAGGATTTCCTATAAGCCCCAAGCTCTGTCTTCTTTAAGAGCTGTTGTTGTTCATTGCCGTTGAGTTGATGCAGACTCATGGCAACCCTGTGTGTGCAGAGTAGAACTGCTCCATCAGGTTTTCGAGGCTGTGACCTTTTGGAAGCATATTGCCAGGCCTGTCTTCTAAGGTGCCTCTGAGTGGGTTTGAACCACCAACCTTTTGGCTAGCAGTCAAGTGTCTAACCTGGGGACTCCCTGTAAGAGCTAGTGTTAAGGTTATCCTGAGTATAAGAAGTTGACGACATGCTCACATGCCATAGAATGATCAAAAAGCCTATGTACCTGGCTGAGATGGAGTCCATGAGGGCTGAACAGAGGCTGACAGAAGAGAGAGGCAGAAACGCTGTAGAGGAGGACTTTGAACGACAAGCTTTCGATTTGTCTTATAAGGCAGAGAGGAGCCCAGTGGTCTTTTGAAATTGGTGAGGAGACAAAAAGCCAAACTCTTTATCCCGTTTATTTTATCCTTGGGCTTCAAAAGATTATAGAATCCTGAAGAAAAGTCTGCACAAGAATATGTGGCTTTTGCTTTTCTTTGGAGTGTGGAGCAAGTCAGATTTGAGCAAGGATTAAGAAATAAATGAGCGAGAAAAAGATCACAGGCTGTTGACATAAATTGAGACAGAAGAAAAGCTCAGACTACCTCAGCTAGTCCGGTGATTCATGTGGAAAGTGCTGCGGAATCTGCACAGAGAGGAAGTGTGTCTGAGGATCAGCCCCAAGACACAGTGCAGACACAGGGTAGACAGTCAGAAGAAATGATCTGCTGTGAATGCAAGTTCTTATCATCCAGAGGGTGTTCAGGGTGCTTATGCCTGGCAAGTGTGGCCTCAACCCAGGTAGACAGGTGCACTTCCACTCAACTCAACACAGTTTCCTAGTTTCTCTCTTTAAGGAAAAATCCACGTTACAGAAGGTAAGCCAGGGAAGTGATTGGGTACTGTGTAGACAAGGCAGTTTGTGTTTCCATCTTTGAATTTTATCCAGGTTTGTAGCCTAGAAGTGGAGGGAAATTTAGATAATCCAGGGTGTCAGGTTGTCTACTTTGGGTTGCTTATTAATCTGTAAATGAGAGAACAGATACAGTTGACTCAAGTTAATGTAATTTTTAACACTTCCCATATCGAGCTTTATTATTTACTTTGGCAAAATGTTAAACACTATAGAATAAAGGGGGTGATGCCCCCACAGTATGAGTATTTTATTTGGTAGAAAGAATATTCACAAAGTTATAAAAGAGACAAAGAGTAAGATTATTTTTGGGCAAGAACTTCCACAGGAAGGTAAACATTTCAGAGTCATGTGACTGATGGTTTTCAGACAAAATTAAACAGTCTTTTAAAAATTGCATTTCTGTTTTTTTGTAGTTCTGATATTATTAGCTGTAAGATCTGCCTTTTTAGTCATGTGTTGAAAGACATCAGCCAAAGTTCAATATAAGTAATGATATATACTGACTCATGAAATTAGTTTCAAAGGCAGTGAAAAAGGATCTATTTTGCTTACCACACTGAGATTTAAAGTATCTCATTAGAAATTGGAGTTAGATTGAAGACTTTTTTTTCTGTTATTTGTCTTTCAAAGTGTAATTAGAAATTCTAAATAACACATTATTTGCTACCAAATTTATATTGAATAATATTATTTAGAAAATAAAACCTGAGGCTAAGATCATGAGTTTAGCTGTGGAGAGAGGGAGAAATAAAATATTTTGAATCACCTAAATACGGTTATTTCTTCCTTTTTACCTTTGATTTTAGACATTGATGAATGTTTACAGAATGGCCGGATCTGCAATAATGGACGGTGCATCAACACAGACGGTAGTTTCCATTGTGTGTGTAACGCAGGCTTTCACGTTACACGAGATGGGAAGAACTGTGAAGGTAATAATAGCATAATAATGTTATTCCTCTTTCATCCATTGTACCTTCAAGGTCAGGAGACTTTAACAAGATCAAGCCAGATACTGTATGAAAGGTCAAAGTATTAGATATTATCTGGGAGCCAAGCCTAATTTTCCATAATCTTCATGTTCCTAGTAAGTTGCCTTTAATTTACATTTGTGTGAGTCAAATAACATTTTCAATATACTAGAGGAGCTTGACATTTAAAGATACCTGGTGGTAAGAAAGCTACTGGAACTAATAGAAGGATTCAGCAAAGTATCAGGATACAAGATCAGCATACAAAAATCAGTTGGATTTCTCTACACCGAGAAAGAGAACCTTGAAAAGGAAATCAGGAAAACAATACCATTTACACTAGCCCCCCAGAAGATAAAATTACTTAGGAATAAATCTAGCCAGGGACGTAAAAGACCTATACAAAGAAAACTATAAAATACTACTATAGGAAACCAAGAGACCTACATAAATGGAAAAACATACCATGTTCATAGAAAGACTCAACACTGTGAAAATGTCAATACTAACCAAAGCGATCTATAGCTATAATGTAATCCTGATCCAAATTCCAACAGCATTCTATAATGAGATGGAAAAACTAATCACCAACTTTATATGGAAAGGAAAGAGTTCCCAGGTAAGTAAAGCATTATTGAAGAAGAACAAAGTAGGAGGCCTCACACCACCTGATCTTAGAACCTACTGTACAGCCATGGTAGTCAAAACAGCCTAGTACTGGTACAACAAGAGACATGTAGACCATTGGAACAGGATTGAGAACCCAGAGTAAACCCATCTACCTATAGACAGCTGATCTTCGACAAATCCATCAATCCCTCCTTTATGTATATACCCTAAAGAAATAAGAACCATGGCATGAATAGACATATGCACACCCATGTTCCTTGCAGCATTATCCACAATAGCAAAAAGATGGAAATAACCTAAGTATTCATCGGTGGATGAATGGATAAAAAAACAGTGGTACATATATGTAGTGGAATACTATGTATGCAACAATATAGAATAACAACAAGCCTGTGAAACATCTCACAACATGAATGAATTTGGAGGACATTATGCTGAATGAAATAAATCAATCACAAAAAGGCAAATATTGTATGAGATTGCTATTATAAAAAAACAAAAAAGGTTTACACACAGGAAAAAAAAATTATTTGATGGTTACCAGGGATGGGAGGGGGACGGAGGGAAAGTTACTAACTAGATGGAAGACGCATGTTAATATCAGTAGAGGGAAAGGCAATACACAATATGGGGGAATTCAGCACAGCATGACCAAGGCAAAGCAGGACACTGAGAGGAGTGCAGGAAGGGCAACTATGGTAACTACTATAATACAGACAGTCCTGCAACAATAGTATTAGGTATGCTAAGGAGGAGTGGGGGGTGTAAGGGAGCATACCCACCTGCAGATAGAGGTTTGGTTGTGGATATTTCTGTGTACATAATTGTAGGTGCTGCATGTGTATTAATATAGACAGTAGAGCATACAAGAGGCACAATCAGAGAAACTTCTTAGACGTAACTAAACACCTGGAGGGCTGAAGTTCCTAGACTTGAAGACAAAGGACCATAGACTCAGAGGCCATGTCCGTCACTTGGCACAACATAGCTCATAAGGAGAATGTTCTGCATCCTACTTTGGTGAGTAGCATCTGGGGTCTTAAAAGCTGGCAAGCAGCCATCTAAGATACAACTGTTGGTCTCTTCCTATCTGAAGCAAAGGAGGCTGAAAAACCCAAAGACTCAAGGGAACAATTAGTCCAAAGGACTAATGGACCACATGATCCACAGCCTACAAGACCTTGAGACCAGAAGAACTAGATGGTACCCAGCTTCCACTACTGGCTGCTCTGAATGGGATCATAACAGAGGGTCCTGGAAAGAATGGGAGAAAAATGAAGAACAAAAATCAAATTCACAAAAATGACCAGACTTACTGGTTTGACAGACACTAGAAGAACCCCCAAGGCTATGGCCCTAAGACACCCTCCTGACCTGGAGTTGAAGTCATTCCCAGAGAGCACGTTTCAGCCAAACAATAGACAGGCCCATAAAATAAACAATAACACTCAAGAGGAACATGTTCTTGAGAACAATCAATTATACAAGATGAAAAGAACAACATTTGCCCAAAGGCAAAGAGGGAAAGGCAGGAAAGAGTAGAAAATCAGGACAAAAGGCAATGAGGAACCCAGGGTGGAAATGGGGAGAGTGCTGCCACATTGTGGGGAATGCAGCCAATGTCATGGAACACTTAACGTACGTACTACTGAATGAGGAACTAAGTTGCTCTGTAAACTTTCACCTAAAGTACAATTAAAAAAAAAATAAACATAAAGATATCTGGTGGTGATGAAATCTTTGTAAATTTAATAATTATCTTCTAAATTTATAGAATCAGAATTTGTACATTTTTTAAAAGTAGGAGACGCCTAAACCCATATATTCTTTAGTCATTTGTAATCTTTTTGTTTAAAGTGTCTGTCCAATAATAAAAGTACTACTAATCCGTATTTGAAAAGTAAAATTTGTTTGAGCGAAACATTGACTGAGAGCGAGCCTTTTATATTGCCTCTTGAATTAATCACCTCATTTTGAATTGGGCTGCTTTAGACATTTTGTCTTTTTCCCTTGCCAGTTTTTCCTGAGTAGAAAATATGAATATTACTGATGAGCTTTTACCTCGTGGGCCTTTAGCAAAAATTGAAGAATGCTCCTTATCATGTTTCCCAACATCTTTGGGAAAGATCCCAAGAATCTATTCATACATTAAAAGAATTTCAGAATAGTTCTTAGAAACATTTTTGGCATAATATTATCTTGGTGATTCAATTCAAAGAATTAATGCCAAAATTCCCGGTTGGGAAAGAGTCCTGTTAAAAAAAAAAAAAAAAATCATAAATTACTTTGGTCTGACTAAAGCTTGTAAGTGAAAACATACCATGTCTAGAAGAGCAAGCACCTCCCAAGACAGCCTTAATATTCAGTAAAATAACATTTTGATGAATTTAAAGGGATAGCTCTGTGATCAAGACATCCTAGAGGGTAGCTGGCATGGCTGTAATCCACAGTTGAGTCTTGCATTAAAAATATCCACTTTTTCCTACCTTATGTAATATTGCCTTGAACTACAAGCCGTACTCTGGTTTCCACTTTTTAAAGAATCAGGATGTAACCTAAAGACATTTGAAATTCTCTTAACCTTACTTGAGATTTTGTTTTCATTTTCAGTGTGTTAGAAGGAATATGAATCTGTGAACTAAACATACCCATCAGGCTGTTGAAACACTTTTCAGTTTGTAAACTGCTGTTCCTAAAAAAGGGCTCGGTGGCTTCTATTGAGCCAAATTTCATACACACACACACACACACACACACACACACACTGAAACTTGTGAGAGCCAGAACTTCATGGGACTGCCTTATTTTTCCTAGGTCTCCCAAGTTTCCCACCATTGACAGGGTACAGTCTTACCACTTTTCTGTTGCTCTCTACTAGTGGAAACTATTTGAGTTTTCTTCTCTGACAGCTTTCCACCTTATATAGGTGCTGGCTTTTGCAAGTTTTCCCATATATAGCACACACATATATTCTAAAACAAATCTAGTGCTGTGGGTCGCATGCATGTGTCCAGACTTGAGAGCTTGAGGTACATATTTCGTGTGGCTCCTCTTTACATGCTGTAATTTAGCTGAAAGCCAGTCTTAGACTGTAATAACAAAAATGAAAGAAATCTGAAGGAACACCATTATGTTCCTGCAGTGTGGCTTCCTTTGTAAGCTTGCTCTTCTGGTCATAAGCAGCTGTATTTTTTGCATTTTTCAGATATGGATGAATGTAGCATAAGGAACATGTGCCTTAATGGAATGTGTATCAATGAAGATGGCAGTTTTAAATGTATCTGTAAGCCTGGATTCCAGCTGGCATCAGATGGACGTTATTGCAAAGGTTTGTGCTAGAAAACTCTCAACCATATTCTTCACATCCTTTTGCTCCTCTCTGAATTGTATAGAAGTACCATCTTCCCTTGTTTAGGGACGTCACCCTTCCTTGTGGACTCTGCATTTAAAGTACTCCTGATTCTGGTTTAGGAAACCTGAATGGAATTCCTTTTTCAATCCATGCACCCAGAGAGCTACAGTTTATGTCCAGAGGCTGTTCTTATTTCAGAGAGGGTATTTAGTGTCTTTTGAAAGGAGCCTGAAAGGTGGCTTAGGTTGGGCTTATGAATCATAAGCCCACCCACCATTTGGTCTATGACAGGTGTGGGCATCTTTCTAATTAAACTGAGTTCTATCTCACCCTTCCAGTTGAGGAATGATGGTAGTTAGACTTCATGATGGCTCTTTGCCACCTCTTACACTTTCCTATGGCAAGAATAATGCAGACTCTGATTCGCAATGGTCTCTTTCTTGCAATTTCCTCCAGGCCTTTCAAGGAAAAGAAAGTATCCTGTGGACAATTTATTTAGGTTTTATCAAGTCTCATAAACACAAAGGGAAATAGGGTTAAGCAGAAGATATAAACCAACTAAGAGCCATGTTCAGCGTGGTGACTTTTGAAATAATCTCACTGCTTCAGGTATTGAAGCAAACGTGAGGGTTTTTATTTGTGCTGTTGGAAATTGGGGTCATGAGAAGAGTTATTGGACGTTGGTTTGTGCTCAGCGCCTCTTGCTTTCTGTAGTCAGGGATGAGTGATTGCTGCACTTGGGTCCAAGGTCTGAGTTATAACCACACTTCTTAAGGAAACTTGTACTTAAAACAGGTCCAGGAAATCTGCTAAATGCTGCATTCAAAGCCTTGTGTTCACAGTTTCAGATGCAGAAGGGTAAGTGTCCATAGTGTCCAAGACTGAGAAAGCAGGATGAAGTCATATGGTGCCTCTTCTCTGAGTGCCCCAGATAGACAGCTTTGGCAAAGGCTATGGAAGAAAACTTTGTATTAAGTCTTCAGCAAGATGCGGATTTTCTCCAGGCTTAAAAAAGCTTCCAGATTTCAGTTGTTTACCTACATTTTTTATGACCTTCATATCAATGGCTCTTACTATTGTGCAAATCTGTCTCCATAACAAGAGAAAACAGTTGAGACTTTCAAATTTGAAGTAGGAAAATGGTTTTTGAACTTTTGAGTCTGAGCTGGGAGGAACATATAGTTGTGAAGATGAGATTAATACATGGAAATAGTCTACAATGTAAAACAAAGTGCCAAATTGTACAAATTAAGTTATACAAGTAAAAAAAGAAGGGAAAGGGAATTATTTCTGGAATATTTGGAATCTAGCTTCCAAACAAAATATAGGAAGGAAATGTGAAAGTCCCTTTGCGAGCAGAGCTGTGAGAACACGTACTGCTGCCTACCCATGCCCACACTTTCAGTGCCTGTAGGCTGCTGGTCACCAAACTGCAGCCTCTCAGTGTGTCCGATATGTCATGCTGATAAAGCTGTTTCAGAAGACGTTATGACCTCATTGGGGAAACTAGGTTTTCCCATCATTCGCAACCAGTGAAATGGAGTCTTACCAGTCAATGGATTTTTCCATTCATTTGAAAGTGCCTGATGATTGGAACGGTTTGCTTTACTTTAGCATTCTAGCTTAACAACAGAGAAAGAGAATACTCCAAATTATTATATGCCCCGCCATGTATAGACATGTAATATATGTACTGTAATAAGACCAAAGAAAGAAAAGAGAAAGTAATCCTTTCTACACTAAATTTCTGTCCCATGATTTTTCTCCTTAAGTCATGAGACAAGACGTTTTGTTAGTGCTAAACACTTAGTTCTGAGCCCACAAATATAGGGTTTATTCTGAGCTGAACAAGCAGAGCTTATCTTTAAAGTTAGTTAATCTGATGCACAGCATGGCCTCTCTGACCACTATCTGACCGTGAGCACAGCCTGGCCTTGCATCTCTATCCCCGTTAAAAAGCCTCCATGTTGCTTTCCAGACCCCGGTCACCAATGTTCCACTGTATGTTGCCGCTTGAACAAAGCCAGGACTGGAATAACTGAACCAATTTGAGTTCATGTATTTAAATATAACTGCCGTTTTAAAATACAATCTGTACATGGAACTTTGGACCATCTGAATGTCTTTTGTGCCAAACACCACAAGCTAAGTAAAACACAGAGGTGTTTCACTCTCAATTTGCCTTTTTAAGGTCAGAAGGGAGGAAATAATCATATACCTAGTTGTAGGTTATAAAATGATTTGCTTCTCAGTGTTACATGTTTTCCAAAACACAATTTGGGTAACATTTCTTGTATCCTCATATTCAGGAAAAGTAGATCTCTGCTATTATTAGTTTGTGTCTTATAAAGTATTTTACCAGCCCTCACTGAGTGTTCACATACGATACTGTAAAATGCTTGTAATGTTTAAGGAAGGCTTTTTTTTTGCTGGGTTCCAATTTCGTATGGTGATGGTGTTGGCCAACCAAGTATGGTCATCAAAATCATTTATGTTCATTTTCCAATCTCTTTATGGTGCTCCATCACAGCTGTAGTTGCATATCTCTTAATGTCATGCTAATTGTCCTGGAGACCTAAGGCATGAGTGATACTGGAATAGATACCCGTGTGGGTGTTGAATGCCAAAAGAAAGAGCTTCCTGCCCAGGTCAGAGAGAGAGCTTGTTCTCAAGTAAGATTCCTAGCATCCTGGAAGAACTACCATCTGAAACATCACACAAGATCTTTCCTTCTTTAGCAGCCACTTCCCTTCTTCCTCCAATTCTGTATTAGCCTTTGTGACTCTCATTTTGTACCAAAAAATCTTAGTAGAATATTATTAAAGTAACTTTCTATGGAAAAGAAATAAGCTCAGAATGTTAATCTCTCTCAGTTCTGTTGCTGTCCTCCCAAAGAAGAATGAGAACACACCTTACTGAGCTTTTCATTATTGCTGTTGTGTATTATTTCCTGTCTTCTCATTTCGATTGTTATAACGGAATTGTGAACATGTTATGGTTTTAGATAAAGGTCACTCGATTTTAATAAACACTTTTTCCCACCACAGACATTAATGAGTGTGAAACCCCTGGGATCTGCATGAATGGACGCTGCGTGAACACAGACGGCTCCTATAGATGTGAATGCTTCCCTGGACTGGCCGTGGGCCTGGATGGACGCGTGTGTGTTGGTAAGTTAGAGCCATGGTTAGACTTATGATAGAGAAGTACTCTCTGTCAATCAGTAAAACTCATCAATAACTAACACACTCTACTGTAGCAGGTATGATAATAATAAATATTTGCAGAGCAACAAACCAACAAGGGCCAGCTCTCTTCTTGCATAAAATGGATATTCATTGAAGGGATGAAAAGATGAGCTGAGATAAATGAAAACCAAGAGAACTCCCACCTCTCCTCTCCCCTTTTTTCCCTAACCATGTAGCATTCCTCAATTTTCTCCAACCCTTGGTTGTTGCTAATAGTCTTTGAATTTGTCCTTATGGCGCAGTGGTTAAGAGCTCGGCTGCTAACCAAAAGGTCAGCAGTTCGAATCCAGCAGCCGCTCCTTGGAAACCTTATGGGGCAGTTCTACTCTGTCCCATAGGGTTGCTGAGTCAGACCCGACTCGATGGCATTGAGTTTTTTGGTGTTTTATGTGCATAATCTCATGGTGAATATTTTAATAGAGAATTAAATTGCCCAAGGGAAGTATAGAATGCAAGGGAGAATATGGTCTTTGAATTTGCCCTGGTGGAGCAGTGGTTAAGAGCTACGGCTGCTAACCAAAAGGGGAGTAGTTTGAATCTACCAGGTGCTCCCTGGAAACCCTATGGGGCAGTTCTACTCTGTCCTATAGGGTCACTATGAGTCGGAATCGACTCGACAGCGATGGGTTTTTGTTTTGGTAGTTACATGATGATAGTTTTTTATGGCTTTATAAGAAGTTTGAGATTTGTTGAGAAATAGATGTAAATTTTGTGCAAACTAGTTTTAAGAAAGGCTTTCAGTAAACCGTTTGAGTTGGGGAAGGATTGAGCATAGCTGGAGAGCCTCTCCCTGGTGGTAAAGACAATGCTTCTGAATTCACCAACCTCCACAGATATGATCTAATGAAGCTTTTCTAGATTAAACTTCCTCCTTGATGGAAAGTACATTGAATTCAGACATTCAATAATGGCATGTTTATTTTGGGGTAAGCCGTGTTTTTATCAAAGCTCTTGTTTATCAGAGTGTGAGATTCGATATCCATCATTTACTCAACGTTTATTCAGTGCCTCTTCTGTAACAGCCTGGGGAAGATAATAATGAATGAGATACAATCTGAGCACTTACGGGCCTCACAGTTTGGTAAACCACGATAGTCCCTAAAAAAATGAGAGTCTAGCCACGTTAAGACTTCAGTGCTTGGAAGCTGAATGAGTTGCTTTCTTCCCCCATTCTCTGTGAGTTAGAACAGGGACAATGGCTAAATAAAGCCAGCACCAGCCTTGACCTGGGGGTTCTCATCTGTGTGAAGCGACGGTGTGATGACATATGCTTCCTCCTGTTTAGACACACACATGCGGAGCACGTGTTATGGTGGTTACAAGCGGGGCCAGTGCGTCAAGCCCTTATTTGGTGCTGTCACTAAATCTGAATGCTGTTGTGCCAGCACCGAGTATGCTTTTGGGGAGCCTTGCCAGCCGTGTCCTGCACAGAATTCAGGTATGTGGTGGTGTGGAGATGCCCTCGTCATGCCTGCCTTCTGCCCACTCTGCAGTTTTTGCCTTTATGATCATCACAGGGAAGGATTCCGTCGTGCTCTCCAGGTACACGACATACCTTCCTGGGGTCTTGGCAGAAGCTAGGCAGTGTCTCATCGCATATTACTCACCCAACAGGGATTTTATTCACAGTGCCCTCACAGTCGTTCAGAAAGGGCAGCGCATTTGTGCCTTCCATCCGTACCCCTACCTTAATAATACCCATGCTGTCTGCGGTACATGCAGCTGGCTTTGTTTTCTAGTTTCATGATGCTTGCCTCTTGCAGGAAACGACTATTATAGAAGCAGGATTTTACACAGTGGAAAACTGAATAATTTTCAGATTACCTGAGTGTTTCCATTTTTTTCCTGGAAGGCCATTTGTGATTTTTGTTCACATCTACGTGTGGATTTAGGTCTGCTTTTCCTAAAGAAGTCCTAGTGGCACAGGGGTTAAAATGATTGCCTGCTAATCGAAAGGTCAGCGATTTGAAACCACCGGTGGCTTCTCGGGAGAAAGATGTGGCCATCTGCTTCTGTAGAGGTTACAGCCTTGGAAACCCTATGGGATCGCTGTGAGTCAGAATCGACTCGATGGCAGCGGGTTTTTGGGGTTTTTCCTAAATGATTTTATTTAACCTTAGGGGAAAAATATTTTTTTCAAGTTGAGGTAGCATGGCACAGTGGAAAGAGAATTGGGCGATGGATCAGAATTCTGCTCTTGATTCCCCAGGCAGTAAAAAAAAGGTACTTAATGTGGGGTTTATGTTTGTTTAGGGTTTCCTCTCACCTACTCTCAGAAGGATTTGAGATGGCTTACATTAGCAAATATAGTCATAAAATGGCATAATATGGAACAGGAATCCTTAGTTTTCTCATCTGTACGATGAGGGAGTTGTCTTTGGTAATCCATGATGTCCTCTCCAATTGAAAATTCGTCCTATTTATAATGCCAGAAATAATTGACTGAAATGAAAGCAATAGACTGTCAACATTTGAATGTCATTTTAAGGTAGGTTGGCAGTTGATTGGAAGAGCCAAAACTTAAAATTCAGGACCCTTGTGCATATAGTTCTTTGCTTTTGTATTTTCCTCTGGTCCAAATATATCTCCAAAGAGTTCTTATGATGCATAGGAAAATGATACCAGCTTCTAAAACGAAAATGAAGGGCAGTAAAGCTAAGAATCTTTTCTAAACCCGAGGCTCAGTTTCACTGACTACCGTTTTATGTTTGAACGCACTCACACAGAACAGTTACACGTGCGTAAGTGGTTTCACTCAGTTTGGTTTTCCTGACCTCGATGGATGAAAGTGTCAAGCCATGAAGGATCTGAATGTAGGCTATTCCTCACTTCAGGAGAGAGGGGGAGTTTTTAAAAAACACTGAAAATACCCAGGAGGGTTGTCTTCAGTCACTTTATTGAGAAACTAGCCATGCAACATCTAAAGTCCATCTTTGCCCTCTGGAAGTTGATCAAGCTGCATATGAAGATATTTCTCACTGGCCAGTGAGGCCGATGCACTTTGTTCAGAAAGTCTTCTTGCCCCTGAGCCTTCAAACAATAGCATTTACTCTTGGAATCAGTCAGCTAAGCCCAGAGGAGTGTAGTTCTGGGGAATATTCTCATTGTGTCCCTCATACCGCTGTCTATGTGGCACAACACTGAGTTAACTCATAGCAGCATCTACCATTTATTAAGGATTTGTGCTTCCCTAGCCGTTGTGCTGAGCACTCTACATGGTATCTCATGAAGTCCATACAGCTACCGTGTGAGGTGGATATCATTATCCCCAGTGTATAGGTGAGGAAACCAGCAAAGGTAAATGACTGGCTCCCAAGTCCCCCAGCAGTGAGCCCGGCAGTCAGCACCCAGGCCCACGCAGATTGGAATCCATAACCAACAGTAGTCTAGTGCGATCTTGCCTAAATGCGAAACAATGGTGGCAATAGTTTACTTCCATTTAGGCTTTGCACTAACTGTAAAAGTGCTTTTTACAAAACTGGCATGATTTTGTTTTTCCTGTTTGATTATGAACAGTATTTCACTAGTATTTTAATCAATCGCTGATGTGAGAGAATACAAAGGAAAAATTTCTTTTTTGCTTTCAGTCCCTGGCTTTCAAACAAGCAATACGGTCACCTTCCCATTTGTTTCCCTTTGGCCCCTTTTAAGATGATTTAAAAATTAAGAGATTTCACAGTTTTCTCCAAATTCACGTTTGTTAGAAGACATAGCTCTGAAGGGTTGAACCTGAATTTTGGCTATATAGCTCCTTTGAATTTACTGTCATCAGGAATGCAATTTTCTGGCAAGCAGAAATGTGAGAACTTAAACTCTGCTTCGATAGTGAGGTGTGGTCAGCCTTTGTAGAAAGACCCATCCATCCGTAATACCCAGTTCTCCCCTCCACCTAAGCAAAAAAAGAAAAAAAAAGCAAAGAGGACGCAAATTTGACCACGAGACCCTGGCTGCCAGAAGTGATGGGCAACTAAGGGGGCACGTGAGTTTCCTTTTCTTGGATAAAATGTGATTCTAGTTAGTTCTCCATTTTCATCATTTATTCTTATTGTTTGACTTGTATGTAAAATATTATATCAATTTGAAGAAACAGAAGTTTAATTCCATCACAAATTTGGGAACATATTTGATACACCTCAGTTTATTTAATAAGATCTTACAGTTTGAACATTAAGCAATACTTTCTTTCCCTGTGGACTTATCACAGGGAATGAAGGTAGTATCCTGACATATATTAACCTTCAAAAATACACGTTAAATGCAAGAGTAAATGCTTTGCTGTGCTTGTGACTGGAGATTAGAGAATTTGCAGAGAAATGAGAAAATGCTAAGAACTGGATTGTTCTGAAAAAAAAATCTCTCACCAAGAAATAAAATTATTCCCACGATGGTGGGAGAAAGTGTTATTAACAGTTAAGAAACCACGTTTTAACAGCCACATTTCACTGTGCGTATAAAGTGCCCCCGGTGGAAAAAAAAAAAAAAAAAAAGCGAGTTGAGGAAAAACACCTTTTCTGAGAGTGCTTTGCGCAAGGAACTGCTGTAACTTGCCCGTATCCTTAAAGTCAGTTCTCCCGTGATGTGCAGCTTTCAAAATAGGGCTGGTGTCATGGTGACTCCCCGGGAGACGCCTGCTTTCTGTTACCGCTTGATCTCAGTTCCACTCACTTTGGAGGAAACTGTGTGCAAAGACCAGGGCAGTGCCGACCTGTTCTGCAAACAAGGGAATCATTTATTGTCTGTTAATTTATTGCAGCGGAGTATCAGGCGCTCTGCAGCAGCGGGCCAGGAATGACGTCAGCAGGCAGTGGTAAGTCTCCTTTTGAAATTTACTACCTTAAACATGTGAGACAGCACTGGGCCTTCCTGTGGGTTTCCAATGGTCCCTTTATACCTGACAGTTGGTGTGGCCTGACCCTCTCTCTGGCCATTGCTGTGTAGTATACCTGGGACTCCAAGAAGCTCCCAGTGGCAGTGCAACCATGGAACAGTGGGCCTGGGGTTGCTGGGTGTGGAGGATAGTTACTGAAAGGGGTAGGTGCACTGCCAAGGTGGTTGATGGGAGACTGCAGATGACATACAATGACTCTGGTTTGTCATTCAGGAGAATAGGTAGCCTGGCTCTCCTTTGGGTCATCTGCTATCAAGGTTATGGGCTCATTGAACTGTTCCCATCAACATTCTGAATGATTTCTTAGCTGTGACATGCTCAGTCATTGTAAGGTGGCAATAGGGAGCCATCTTAAATTTTGTAGCAAGCAGTGAAAACAATTAACTGAGAGTTGGAAGAGAATGAACTGTTGAAGTATAGGAGCTAGAACCAAAGAAATATTGGTGGTGCCATAAAAGGAATTACAGTTAAAATAGTAAAATGTAGTGTGAAAAATAGATGACAAGAAAGAGGAAGGGATCATCTTACCAGTATAAAAATAAATGATTTGATTCAAGAGAGTTCTAAAAAAAACATAGACTGGCTGAATTGATTGTCCATTCATTCAACATGACTATTTCATCATTACGTATGAGCAGAGACTAGGGAGGCAATGTTTGGAGGAGGAAAGAGAAGAAGTAAGGAAATTTATAGTGAGTAAGGAGTTAGTGGGGAGTAAATAAGTTGTGATACAGACCTGGAGAAGAAAAAAAAAAAAAATTAACCCTGGTCTATAGAAGAGTCAGGCACTTGGATTTGAGACTACCTATCTGCTGACTGCCGTTACCAATCAGCCTTGCCCATCACTTGGTCTGTGGGAACACAGAAGGGAGATGGACATGTGGTCAGAGCAAGGGAGCCTTGTGCACAACAGGTGGCCTATTCCAACGAGTAGGCCTGCTAGAAACATTCCCAGCCAAAATCGAGAAGGGGCACCATATGCTGTGGAACAGTGCGAAGTTTAGGGTGAGTGAACAAAAGATTCGCATTTGAAGATAACCTTGAGGGTATGGTTGAACCTAGTAAATTTTGAACTGTGAGAGCGACATCATCAGCTTGTTTTTAGGACGTTAAGTCTGTCGGGAGGTGTGGAAGATGATTTGAGGTGGGATGGGCTGGTGGCAGGAAGACCATTCTTGGGGACTCAGGCTCTGGGGTTGACCCACTTTTCCATCTGGGTGCTGGGATCAGGAGAAGTCCAGGAGGTCTCCTTCACTTTTATTAAAGATTGGAAATCTTTGTCGTTCTCACTCAGAAGCCAAGTTCTTCTCAAGTACTGGTGGAAGGAATATTTGATTCAGTATATTATGTAGCAAGAAAAAGGGATCAAACTTTCTGGTCAAAGTGAAATTTTTTTTTTAAATGAGTCCCCAAATCATTACATTTATTGTAAATTTTTAATAGCTCATTTGATTTTGATTATATAATGTTGTTGATTTTGAACATTCTTGTGGTGCAGATATAAATGAATGTGCATTAGATCCTGATATTTGCCCGAATGGAAGTTGTGAGAATCTCCGTGGGACCTATAAGTGTATCTGCAATTCGGGATATGAAGTGGACTCAACTGGAAAGAACTGTGTCGGTAAGAAGTTTCACTTATGTTCTAAGGCACTTCGTGCATAACACACTGCTTTCTCTGTCACTGGAAGGAAACTGGCTTTGAGTAGCTTAAAGGACTGAGGAAATGGGATGCTTTACACTTTGGGTGTCAGCGTGGCACATACATGTCTCGATTAACTAAAACTTACGTAATAGAATTCTGATAAATTATTAATAATCATATATCAGATTCACTAGTAAAAGAGAAGCTCCTCACATGTATAAAATGCAAAGATTCTGAGCCGTTCTCATATTGCTACAAAGCCATACCTATTTTTATAGAGAGAGAGAAACAACTCTTTTCCCAACTGCATAAGTCTAATAATAGACTTCTTTCTCACATTTTCTTTTTATTGTTTTAAAAATACATGTAACATAGCATTTGCCAGTTCAACATTTGTCAGGTGTACAATTGATGGATATCAATTACATTAATCAGGTTGTTCAAACATCACCCATAACCCTATAATCCTCGCCAAACTTCCCATCACCGTAACTGTAGACTCACTGCTTCTAAACAATGGCTCCCCCTTTCCTCCTGCCTCCCGCTGTTGATAACCACTGACAAACTTTGGTCTCTTTTCATTTGCCTATCCAACCACTTATTAGATTTAATCAAAGAAAATCCAGCTTATTTTAGGTAATTACTGCTCCCTGTGAAGTTTAACTTGTAAATACCTTTCTGATGTTCTAGCAATCCTTGATAAAAGCACCGACCAGTAACTAGATAAATCATCTGGTTGGGAAGAAAATGGTCAACATGGTTCCGTCGTTTTCTCTATAACATTCTAGTTGCCTAGGTTAGTATCTTCTTAAATGCATTGACCTCATGTTCCTGAAAGCTGGGCTTCTAAAACTGGGACATTCCTATGCATGGGAATATGGCAGGGTATACCAAAACCAAATGTAAGATGGCACATCTTTTTCATTTGGAGACAAAATACACTTTACATAAAAGCTAACTTATTTCCATGGAGTAGGTTGCAAATTAATAATTTTTAAGATAAAACAGAAGACTTAAAAATATTTTTTACTTTCAGGAAGTCATTTAGGACTCTGGAGTTAGAAGCTTACTCTCTTCTGCTCTCAGTGGCATTTTAGTGGCAGCACTTTGAAAAGTACCGCTTTAAGGTGATAGTCCTTGGAACATGGAGTTATTCAGAGATGCTGCAGGTTGAGATAAACACAAATGTCCTTCTTTTCGTTCTTTCAATACATAATCTAGCAAGCAGCAGCTACTTTTCAGGCGCTGAACTCAGCCACTGCCATCCACACATCAGAGAGTCACCGTATGTTCTGACCAGTCACCCAAAAGAAGAAAAGTCCCTATCCCCATATGTCCTTGGGTTTCAGGTCATTTTATTCATCAGGGTCCCTTCCTTTACCATTTATGGTCCTCAGGTGGTGGGAGTGTGTGACATTCTTGAGCCCTTCCCAAAACACTTTCTTCCTTGGATTGGACAAATAATGCATTAACTTCTAAAAGGGATGGGATTAAATAACACAGAACTTTACTCCCCCCGAACAATTACTGTACTATATCAAGCTACAAAAAATGACCATCCCTGGAGCGCCCATGAGCTGTCCCCTGACCTCTTGGCACTATACACATTCTTTCCAAAGCTCCTCCAGCCTACCTGGCTATTTCTGACTCCTTTCAGGAATCTTTGTACTCCAGAAAGTACCTTGGTCTTCTATAGTTCTTCTAAATCGCTTGCAATGGCCTTCATTCAAATTCAACTTTTTTATACTTGGCTCTCTTTCCTTTCCTTTCTTTTCTTTCTCTTAGCTCTTCCTCCTACAAAGTCTGTGTTTATCTGGATACTCTGATACCAGTATTAAGAGACTGTGGGCACCTTTTTCTAGGTGGCATGTGATGAAGTCTAGATTCTATCTATGGCTCTGTCTATGTACAAGTGAAGAATAGAGGATGGATTCTGGAGACAGAGTCAAGAGGAAAGTGACTCTAGACTTTCTAAAAGGAGCCCTAAATTGTTTTGCTCCCTCCGGCTCTCTGCGCCCCTCTCTGGGTTATTCTGTAGGTTCCCTGTTGCCAACCCCTCAGGCATTCTCTAGAACTAGCCCTTCCACTGTTTGTCATAATTTTTACTTTTGTCTTCTGTTGAACTGCCTAAAAGATGGAATATGGCAGGAGTAGTCCCTCCTGTACAATATACAGATCTCTGATTTTGCAGCTGGCAGCAGAGTGCCACAGTGGGCCAGAGCTTAATAGATAGCTTTTCTGTTAGGGCTGAGGGTGATGTCACAAAGTAGAGATGTCAGTTATTTTAGAAAAGTAGAAATCTTACTTTCAATTTTATTTTTGCCTACTTTCCTTTTGAACATGCAGCATTTGCACACATATAAAAAAACAACTAACAATAAATCAAAGCACGTTCTCTGCCCCAGTTTAAATCAGCTTTCCTCTGCGTTTCAGACTAAACCTGAAAATTGGGAATGCAAACAGGTCAAGGAGCTACAAACTTGTCATAAAACCATCTTCTTTTGGCTGCATGTTTCTTTCTCTTTTTATTGCTGGCCTAGCCCTGGACCTTCCTTCTTTGTAGTCAACATTGACTTTTGAGAAATGAATTCTTCATCTTTCATGCCCATAATTTTAGGGCGACTTTTTAGGGACAGTTGTTGTTTAAGCACACACGGTACTTTCAAACTAGACTCGACTGAAAACAGGTTTTACCATTCCATTTTTCTTTAAGAGCCTCTCTTCATTGACAGACAAGAAAAATCATTATTTATTTGGGCAGTACAGAAAGACCCAGGGATGTTTTAACGTCATCCAAAAATCAACCCATGGGAAGCTGAAAGGAGAGTTGGGCAGCGGTGGGAATTATTTCTTCAATGCTTTTAGTAAGAGTGCCAATGTCGGATCCATTTTCATCAGGTTAGAGCCTGAGTGCGTTCAGAGGTGCAGACCTGAGTCATAGACCTAGTCCAGCCGTTGCCCACGCAAGATTCCAGTGACTGGCTTTTTTTCTTTTTAATAATCTTAATGCTAAATTCCTCAATTGAGCTTCCAGATTCTTCTGACATTATCAAAGTTTAAGAATTAGAATATTGACTCTTTCAGAAAGTATAAGCATTCTGTATGTCCTTTTGATAAAATTCTCAGCATACCATTTGCTCAAACAATGATGTACCTACAGTAAAACCTGCAAAAGCCAGAACCTGTGTAAGGCAGAAATCTGTCAGAGAAGGAAAGCTCAAATATTTTCCACTAAGAGAGAGCGACAGAAAAGTGGTTAGGCTGCACCTTGCAAGCCCTGGAAAAACAAGGCAGTCCGATCAGGTTCCAGCTCTCAAGGTTTCACTACGTGCTTGATGTCATATATATATATTTCATTATACTTAGGTGAAGGTTTACAGAGCAAAGCAGTTTCTCATTAAACAATTAGTACACATATCATTTTGTGACATTGGTTGCCAACCGCATGACATGTCAACACTCTCCCTTCTTGACCTTGGGTTCCCTATTACCAGCTTTCCTGTCCCTTCCTGCCTTCTAGTCCTTGCCCCTGGGCTGGTGTGCCCCTTTAGTCTTGTTTTGTTTTATGGGCCTGTCTAATCTAATTGTAAGGATGGTTCAGGACTGGGCAGTGTTTCATTCTGTTGTGCATAGGGATGCTATGAGTCAGAACTGACTCAACAGCACCTAACAACAACAACAACAATCTTTGGATAAAGGGTGAACCTCAGAAGTGACTTCATTACTGAGCTAAAAAGGTATCCAGGGGCCGTACTCTTGGAGTTTCTCCAGTCTCTGTCACACCAGTAAGTCTGGTCTTTTTTTTTCTTTGTGAGTTAGAATTTTGTTCTTCATTTTCCTCCAGCTCTGTCCGAGACCCTCTATTGTGCTGGACTCAGTCCGATGGAGGCTGTGGTACTTGTGGTCCATGAGTCCTTTGGACTAATCTTTTCCTTTGATTTCCCATATTTTAAGTACTTCATAAACTGTTTGCTGATTTGAGTGTAGTTCCTGCTGTGAAGGCAGGCAGTTCCGCAGTGCTGAATTTGTGTATCCTTACGTTAGGGTTACTAACTTGACAAATAATAATCTAAGCAGTATGTCTAAATGTGTGAGGAATTTCTTATAGATGTATAAGCTATTTTGTGGGCAGTAGAATATAGTTTAGCCCAAAGTGATATAACAAACTGTATAATTTCCACATTTCCTAAATTATCTAAATAATACATATCTAAAAGTTGGGTTTTGGTTCAGACAGGCATATAATTAAGCTAAAACCAAGAGATTTTCCTCAGATATCTGAATCACAAATTTACGTTCCCCAACTTTATTGGACAGTTACAAACTCTACAGATTGCTTCATGCTTTATAAACCTGACCCAAGAGTATTCAGATTACCCTGAGGAAGAAACACCCATTCTAGAACTAACACATATCAAAGATAGGCTGCGTTTTCTGAGTATTTATTTGGTTCCTTACATCAATATAATTAGTTCCTTTAATTCTGGAACAATGAAACAATTATATGAAGGTCAATGATTTCCAGCGAGGCCAGGTTTCCTTCCTGCTAAAGAAAGAAACTCAAAACCCACTGCTTTCTAGTCAATTCCAACTCATAGTCAGGTAGTCTCTGGTGACTTTGGTCCTTGTCGACACCTAGTTTAGATAATCAGGTAAAGCCTCTATTTTCGTAAAATTAGGTAGTTTAGGTAAAAACCAATGGTACAGGAGTTTTGCTTCGTTTGCTTGAATGAATCTAGTCGTTATGACCTTAAAGACCTAACTTAAAAGAATAAAGAAGTTGAATGCAAAGGATGGACTCTTTTAAAAGTTCGTTTTCATTTACTTTCCAGATATTAATGAATGTGTATTGAACAGTCTACTTTGCGACAATGGACAATGTAGAAACACTCCTGGAAGTTTTGTCTGTACCTGCCCCAAGGGATTTGTATACAAACCTGAGCTGAAAACCTGTGAAGGTAAAATACGTGTTTGTACTTACACTTTGTACTTTGCCATCTTTTAGAATGCCATTACCTACTACTACTGCCATTGCCATCAAGTCCACTCTAATGCATAGTGACCCTACAGGACAGAGTAGAACTGCCCTATAGGGTTTCCAAGGAGCCCTGGTGGATTCCAACTGCCCGCCTTTTGGTTAGCAGCTGAACTCTTAAACACTGCACCACGGGGACTCCAAAATGCCATTCAAACCAAACCAAACCTAGTGCTGTCGAGTTGATTCCGACTCATAGCGACACTATAGGACAGAGTAGAACTCCCCCATAGAGTTTCCAAGGAGCGCCTGGCAGATTCAAACTGCCGACCCTTTGTTTAGCAGCCATAGCACTTAACCACTACGCCACCAGGGTTTCCAAAATGCCATTAGAAAACTGTAAAACATCTATTTTAGACAGCTATGCCACTTCAGTTCAAATTCTGTGGTTTTAAATGGCGCTTCTAGGCACTTTTTATGCTACTTAAAGTATTTACTTGCTACTGGCATTTTTATTTGCCATTTATTTTGCATTAAAATGCCTTTTAAAATAATTCATTTTACATTTCCCTGAAATTGGCATTTTATTTGCCATAATTTAATAGAAGAAGGAAATATGTATATGCTATTTCAGTTAGTAATTCAGAAATCACATTTATGTGGGCTCCGTATTTTCGGAATAAAAAGATTGAGTCATATGCCAGATTCTACACTATGGAGATGTGCTCGGTTACAGTTTTTGGCATTTCAACTAGTCTAGAGAAGAACTATCCAAGCCAGGTTTCCTATCTAATAAAGGATATGTGGTAGCAGTCGAGGCCAAAGTTTAAGTATTCATTCCTGCCCAAGACCAGCTCTCAGCAGTAATGTAAAGCTCTTTCTGTTTCAGACATCGATGAATGTGAGTCAAGCCCTTGTATTAATGGAGTCTGCAAGAACAGCCCCGGCTCTTTCATTTGCGAATGTTCTTCTGAAAGTACTTTGGATCCAACAAAAACCATCTGCATAGGTACATATCGTTCTGAGAATGATTTCCCAGTGTTTATCAATGCTACTGCATTTAATGCCAGCGTCTGCTATGGAAGAGTTTACATATAAACAAAATTTTAAGTGAATCACTGTTCCGTGTTCATGTTGCTCTTCTTTTTGTAATTCCAACGTGCATATTTGGTTGAATTTTTGGTGTGGATTCTATTAAATACCTGTTAAACATTCCCTCCCTCTGCAGAAACTATCAAGGGCACTTGCTGGCAGACTGTCATTGATGGGCGGTGTGAGATCAACATCAATGGAGCCACCTTAAAGTCCCAGTGCTGTTCTTCCCTCGGTGCTGCCTGGGGGAGCCCGTGTACCCTCTGCCAAGTTGGTAAGAGAAATGGACACACACGGTAGCTCCTGTGCCCCTCCCATTGACTGCTGATCGTAGAGAGGGGAAGGGGGAGCCCTGTGCTTAGTTCATTTTAGGTTTACATGGTGGTTTTAAGAGATTTTATCCTGAAGACTTCAATGAAACATATTGCTGAGTAGGAAACAAAGAGAGGTGTCAAGGATAATAATTTTATGTGATTGTCTTAATTTATTATTTCCCATCACCATGTCATGATGCTTTCAGCTGGTGTTGGTTTCTTAGAGCAGTAGTGCCTGCTGGCTCACTAGGGAGCCTCATGGTCGGGGGTCCTGAGCTTTTTTACAAAAAAGAAATTTATGTAAAGAAACCAATATTCTTGCCTAAACTTCATAAGAGTTTCTGCTGAACGTCTATATCTGTTGTGAAGCTGAAGTTTGAGAGCCTTGCTCATGCTGATGTTGATTAAATGTCTAGATATATAAGGTGCTTTCAGTATGAGCACTATGGGGCGTGAGGTCTCCAAGTTCTCCATATTCATATTATGGTGAGCCTATAGAGTGATTCCTATTTTAGGCCTAATAGCAAGAGAGAAATCTTAGCTATCACTTTAGCATGGTCTATAGGGTGTTGTAGATATTTTAGAGGAATTAAGCTTTATTCAATGAGACATTTCCTTATTATTCTTCCTCACCTATACAATCTCAGAAATACTTCATTGTCTCGGACTTACTCATAGCAGCAAAATCAAATTCACATTCCAGGTTCTCTTTTGTGTTTCTTATACTGTATCATAACTACAAAGTCTGGATATTGTTATTTCATATTTGTGTTTGTTTTGGGCTTTTTACAGATCCCATATGTGGTAAAGGGTTTTCAAGAATTAGAGGAACACAGTGTGAAGGTATTTCTGACTATTTATAAACCCTAAATTTCTGTGTGCGTGAAGGATGCTTGTGTTAACTTGGACTAGATAAAGCTGTTGTGTAGCTTGATGGTGAGAAATACGCAGCAGAGAGAAGCCATGAGGAGAGCTGCAGAGCAGAACACATGTGACTGTCACAAGCATTGCCAGTGGCAGATCACTAGGGCCAAAGGATAAGGGGCTGAAAATGTTTCAGGCTGACCATGGTGCAAAATGCTATCCATCAGGAAAAGAAAAAAAACAAGTTTTTCATGAAGCTGTAAAATTTGCTTATTTTTAGATTGTTCTTTTTTTTTACTGTTACATGGCCATAGGTGTTTTAGAAGGACACATTCTGCTGCCCCGTTGTTGAAAGTCTATGTGGATTCCTTCAGTTTCCTGTGGCGCTTTCTCACAGCGTCCCAGATAGACATGGGTCATCCTGACTAACACAACCTGACATGACACAGCAGCTGAAAATTTTACAGACAGCAATTAGTTCCATATGTGGGATGAAATGAAGTGTTTTCTCTGCTAAAATAAAGAGGAACACCACAACCCCCACCCAGGCTCTTGCTTTCCAAATGATGACTGAATCCTTTGGCCCTTCTCTGGTCCAGACCCACTGTTAATAACTTATCTGACCCAGCAGCACATTTTCGTGTACAAATGGCCAGGACAAAAAGACCCAAAAAGGTGGACCCTTCCCCCCATGTATTCCCCTTACAAGAGAAGATTTAGAATATTTTTTCAATGTTCCTGGAACATTTCTTCTAAATAGAGGTACCATGAGAGTAAGTTTCTTAACCAGTGCTCCTCATTTTTGGCATTGGTAAGTAAGTGCCTGTCTTTGAATTAACTTGATGGTGAGTATTTTTCCATATTAAGTGCAGAGAACATACTACCCTCCCTTCAGTGAACTGGGAAAGACTGGATGTTTGAGAGAGATTGGGTGGATGATGAATGAGTAAACATGACCATCTTCCGATTCTCCTTAACCTAAGGTGGGGCTGCCAAGGCTTTGACAGAACAGCCAGAGACCAAGCTAAGTTCGAACTACCAGTTGCCTTCAAGTTGACTCTGACTCATGGCGACCCCGCGTATGTCTGAGTAGAACTGTGCTCCACAGGGTTTTCGATGGTTGATTTTTCAGAAGCAGGTTGCCAGATCTATCTTCAGAGGCTCCTCTAGGTGGACTTAAACTATCAACCTTTTGGTTGGCAGCTGAGCGCTTAACCATTTGCACCACCCAGGGGCTTTAGTTAGAACTCGTTATGTATTTTCTGTGGACTTCTTAGACTCTCAAAAGATGGTCTTTTGACTGGACCCACGTGTTCCTCAGTGGGATTTATTCTGTGCACACCTTTGAGCTGTGTCTCCTTTGCTGGTTTGAAAGACTCTGTGTTTGTTGCTGTTTTTCTACTTCCTTGCAGCCACCTGGTCTCATAAAGCTAGTTAGATGCCCTTTGCTGACTTTACCTGAGATGTCAGCAGTACCCAGAGTGTGCCCCAAGAACTCACACCAGCTCCCTGTCTCTGCAATTTGAAAGCTACTCCCTGAGACAGGTGGAGGAACTCTTATACCTGTGGTTATTTATTTATTTATTTATTTTATAGGTAGGCTTGGTATGGTTGCTATTCCACCATCCCAGAAATTCTGTGTGAACTCTCTGGAGGCAAATTAGTTTTGTGAACTTATTAGGCTCAAAGTGACCTTGCCTGCTTGTGGAACAATTATGATTCATGAAGGGAATAAAGTAGAGAGATGCTATACAGATATTTCAACTAAATGCTTTTTTTTCTTCACAGATATAAATGAATGTGAAGTGTTCCCAGGAGTGTGTAAAAATGGCCAGTGTGTTAACAGTCTGGGGTCGTTTAAGTGTGAGTGCCCCAGTGGGATGACTTTGGATGCCACAGGGAGAATCTGTCTAGGTGAGTACCGAGCTCATGATTTTTCTAATCATCATTTTCTTAAAGATTATTAAAAGCTCCACTAGCAAGGTAGAGCTGAACATTTAGCTTAAAGCACAGACCTACACCCCCAAGTCCAGCCTTTCCATTAGGATCCAGGGTGGTTTCCTTGACAAACAGTCTTTCAGACTCAAGTTCTTCACTTACTCTTTATGAAAAGAGTAGGTGATATGTTAATGAAGAGAAACTTTGGTCTTTTCGTGACGTGTAACTACCACTACTGGTCATTAGTCCAGGGCTCTGAAATCTGCCCTTCATACGCCATGGACCATAGGTTGTGGGTGGATGGTGGAGATAAGAACAACATTGAGCGTCCTTGGAAACTGTAGCCCATGCCTGCTAGGTCCTTGCCGTGTGGGTATCAGGTGATGATGCCACAGCACAGAAGAGTGAACTTGAGGAAGCCCAAGGCTGTTGTCACTGCCAGTCATGGCAGGTTTCTAACTGTTGGAGCCCAAATGGCAATGACGTAGGAGAGGCTGGACACAGCCTAGAGCCATGAGACCTTAGAAAGCCGCCCTATGTGTTTGTGGTGTCAGCAAGTTTGAGACCCCACCGTCATGCTTGTGGGGTCTGACAGACTTATTCTGGTACTACTACTGTGACTTCTGACAACGAGGAGATGCCCTTGCATCACTGTTTTCTGATCCATGACTGGAAATATTACTCAGCTGTCCTGCATGTCTGAAACTGTGTTACTCTGAACTGCGTCCTTGGTGAAGACCACTGTAGTAGTTACAAGAGTGGTATGTGGCTAAGGGATTTGGATGATTTACAAGTTAGAGCTAACAAACCTTTAAACACAGAAATTTAAGGTTTATAGTGTAAGCACTATGAAATAGAAAAGCTGGAGTTCAGAGCTGAGGGTCTTTTTGTAAATAGGATGTCAGTTAATCCCATTGCAAGTCTTAGTTTCTTTGTTTAGGAGGAGTCAGAATTTACTGAGACCTGTCTTCTTAGGTTCTTCACTTGAAAGATCGCTCAGTGCTTAATTGGTGATTCATTTTAAATTATCCATCTGCTTATTGGCAACCTGAGTGTGAAGTTGTCCAAGGCTTCAGAAGCTCTCTGACGTGAGAAAAAGCTCAGGCACTCTGGGGTGGCCAATGGCCACAGCGTGTCGGAAGAAGGGAGGGAAGATAATGCCTTTCATGTTTATTACACTTTACGATTTTCAAATGCATATGGTAATCCAGTACCCCCTTGAGAGATGGATCCCAGAACCCAGTGCCATCGAGTCAATTCCGACTCATAGCGACCCTATAGGACAGAGCAGAACTGCCCCACAGAGTTTCCAAGGAGCACCTGGCAGATTCGAACTGCCGACCCTTTGGTTAGCAGCCGTAGCTCTTAACCGCTACGCCACCAGGGTTTCCTGAGAGATGGATAGGACAGCATTTTTCAGCTGTGAAAATTCAGGTCCCGGGGTTAACAATTTGCCTGACACAAGTGACTTCTTAGTCATAGGGCAAGACTAAAATCCAGGTGGTCTGACCCTTGTTCTGTTGCTCTTTCTACTCTTCCTAATAATCCCTTGACTTTGGGGTTATGGCTGGGTATATCCTATGTGTATCCTGAAGAGGATTTTCTTCTTAAGTAGGGCAGTCCTCCTATCAGAGTTTACCATTTCACCTCATCAAAAAAGTGGGTCTGAGGAAAAGGTGATTAAGCTAGCTAGCATGTGCTCCAGCAGTGAAGAGTGCGGTTTGTGTACAGCTGGAGCGGGGAAGTCAGGACATCAGGGTACATGCATCCGTAGTAGACACGTCTCTACAGAGAAAATGTCTCCCAGAAGAGCATGATGGGATTTCTCAGTATACAGCTCCTTACGTAGAACTGTCAAAAAGTGCCTAAAATTGAAAGTGAGCTTTCCATAAATATGAGGTGCAGATATGGCTGACAAAGAGAAGAGAATCTTTATTAGGCAAAAGAGCCACCACAAGGCCTGGATTTCTTTTGGAGGAAAGGATTAATTCTACTCAATAAGAAATAGCAAACTATGATGGTATCACACTAAGTCTAACAAGGTATCGGCATGTGGGAAAACTGAAAACAGAGTAGCTGTCCTCAGCTTCCCTCCATCCCTTCCCACAGACATCCGCCTGGAAACCTGCTTCCTGAGGTACGATGACGAGGAGTGCACGCTGCCCATTGCCGGCCGCCACCGCATGGATGCCTGCTGCTGCTCCGTTGGGGCAGCCTGGGGGACTGAGGAATGTGAGGAGTGCCCCGTGAGAAATACACCCGAGTATGAGGAGCTCTGTCCCAGGGGACCTGGATTTGCCACAAAAGAAATTACAAATGGAAAACCTTTCTTCAAAGGTACAGTCTGCCTAGTGGCTGATTGCTTTTCTTTTTAGGCCAACAGGATCCATTTTCAGGAGGCCAGAGTTCTGCTAATGGAAGAATTACAGTGAATAGCGTCAGTGTGGCCCTCCCTGGGTCATCTAGCAGGCATCTCTGGTTTTGTCAGTTACCTGAGCAAAATGTGCCCCCTGTGCTGGACGCTTTTCCTACGTCTCGGGACTCCGAGTCACATGCTTCTCCTTCGAGCTGTTACTGAGTGTTGAAGCGGATCTGAGTGCTGTTTAAGTCCTAGATGAGAAAGCCTGCTCAGGGGTGTTCTGTGCCGCCTACTAAAGCCATGCAGCAGGGCTTTTATCTGCCGACTTGAAGCACCCCGTCACTGCTCTCCACCATGAGCATACGGGGTTTTTTGTTCTTGATTTTTCCAGTTGCCATTGAGTCAGTTCCGCTCATGGCAACTCCCCGTATCTCACAGAAGAACCGTGTTCAGTAGTGCTTTTGGTGGCTGGTTTTTCAGAAGTAGATCACTAGGACTTTTTCCAAGGCATCTCTGGGTGGACTTGCACTGCCAACCTTTTGGTTAGTAGCCAAGTGAGTTAACCGTTTGTACCACCCAGCGACTCCTGCGTGTAGACAATGGAGGGTAAATGATATGAGAAACCCAGTGGTGCTGCTCTCAGTCCAAGTACAGAGAAATTCATTCCTGTAGTAAACACACTCCAGTGGCTTATGATGTTTTGAATATTATTTTAGTTTATTATGCCACAATCTGAAATTCATGTAAAAGATAAGAAATTAAAGGTTTGACCTAATTCCAAAAATTAATTTGAACTTTTTATGCACAATAATACAGAGCTTGCTTCCTTCAGCACATGAGGAAAAGATAGCTGGTTATTCAGAACTCCAGTTACTCAGAGAGGCCCAGCTGATATTCCCAGGGCTGAGCTGTCTGTTGGCTGCTAAGTGTTACCCTGTGTCTCTGCTTATTACACTTCGTAACCAAATTAGCTTATAAAAATGGGAAGCGAGCCTATAAATATCATGTAATTTACTTTGTGTAGAAAAGTATAGACTTTTCTTTTAACCAATTGTTTGGTCTGAGAAACTCTGGAGTCAAAATTGTCCTGTCTGAAGAAACAGTTTCTAGATGGCCCTCTCAAATATCACTTAAGTAAATTCAAAGGAGCTTGAAAGATTTGCTCCTGAAGGCTGTGGCAATCCATTGCCGCAAAAGGACTTGGCGGTCTTAAGATTTAATCTGCCGGTTCTGCACCTCCTGACATTATGTAAAAATGAACTTACATGGATTTCTTGAACTTTAGGTCTTGCTTTGGAAAGGCCCCTATAGGGCGAAACTCAGGTCATGAAATACGCACACAGAGTCTCCTAGCGTACAAGAAACTCCCTGAGTTATATTAATGAAAGCTTAATGGTATATGGTATTAAGAAAATATTTAAAAAATAGTATACATTACTTTTAAATAAATAAATTATAAAGGATATCTTTGAAATTCTTACATTTTTTATATCTGCAAAAAAGCATCAGAGTGTTAGATGAATAGCCCATTCTGTTATGCACTCAATTGGCTGCTGCGGGGAAATATATTTTAATAATTATCTATGTGCTTTAAGTATAGGCACTGGTGGTTTATAATATTCATTCATTCAGCAAATATTTATTGGGCGTCCACTAGCTATCAGGTGAGAGACACTGGTGGTTCCGTGGTAGAAGTCCCACCTGCCATGCGAGAGCCCCAGGTCTGACTCCCGGCCGGTGCACCTCCAGCACAGCCACCACCCGTCTGCCAGTGGAGGCTCCCGTGTTACTATGATGCTGCACAGGTTGCAGTGGAGCTTCAGGACTGAAACGGACTAGGAAGAAAGGCCAGTGAACACCCATGGGTCACAGTGGCTGGATCCCATTGTGCATGGGGTTGCCATGAGTCAGGGGCCAACTCAGCTGCAGCTAACGGTAACCACAAAGACATGTACCAGGCAGTGTGCTAGGCCCCAGAAGTTCAAATACGCATACTCTCTGCTTCTCTAACAATGCTTTGTAAAATGATGTTTAAAAGGCTGGACATGTTTACAAGGTCATATTTCTTGTGGATCACCACATGTTGTTTAAAATGAATATTTCTAAGTCCTTATAACTTTTTTTTTTTTTTTTACTCAAAAATCGTTTAAGTTTCATAAGTCAAAACCCTCCCTCTCTGTGTGTTTCAAATGGGGGGACTTTGCGCTCCCAGCGGGTTGCTGACAAACTTTCCCACGTTCCGTTTTCCTTGAAGACATCAACGAGTGCAAGATGATCCCGAACCTCTGCACACACGGCAAGTGCAGGAACACCATCGGCAGTTTCAAGTGCAGGTGTGACAGTGGCTTTGCACTCGATTCCGAGGAAAGGAACTGCACAGGTGCGTGAAAGGGCCTCACCTGGGGCAACGTCACCCCTTAAAGCTCTTTCACATGTTGCCACAGAATTGCAGTGACCCTGCTGCTCACGCCTGTCCCTTGTCTTTGCCCAGACATCGATGAGTGCCGCATATCTCCCGACCTCTGTGGCCGAGGCCAGTGTGTGAACACCCCGGGGGACTTTGAATGCAAGTGCGATGAAGGCTACGAAAGTGGATTCATGATGATGAAGAACTGCATGGGTAAGTGTGTGGCCATCAGACCCGCAAGGGAGAAAGGACTCCAGGAGGCTTCCACGGCTTGTAGCGTGCCTTCCAGGTACTCTCTGGCCCCCCGTGTGCTGGCGTCCTGTCCAGGGAGTCGGGAATCGCGTGGCAGAGGGAGACTGGATGCAGAAGGAAGGAGGCAGTTTATGTGGGGTTGTAGGTGGCCGTGGAGACCAGTTGTGTGTCCTTGAGAAGTGAGTGCAACACCTGCAGTAGACACCTAGGGAAAGGAGAACACTTCAAACATAGGCTTTATCAGGCATCACATTACAGGGCTTCTGTCCAAAATCTCTAGAAAACGAGATTGATGACGCAGGTTGTCTTAGGTCAGGCTCCCTGAAAACAGAGCCTGAGATGGGGCTTCTTGAAAAAGTTATTTTTTTGAGAGAGTGCTCTCAGGGGAACTTGTAAGGAAATGAGAGAAGCAGGATAGGACCAGGGAAGAAGATAAGCAGACTTCGCTGCGTTTTAGTCACAGTCTGACTGCATGGGGAGCTCTGGAGTACGAGTGGCACCAGAGTCATCCCACTTTGAGGCAAGGAGGCCAGGATTTTATGTTCCCGTGTCAGTTCAGTCAGTTTTTGGCCATGAGTCCCCCGCTATGTGGGAGAAGGATATCATATCTCACCTTCCCAGGCATTCCTGGGTGGGGTGAACAGCATTGCTCCCAAAAGGGGGCCTGTGAGCTGTGAGCAGTCAGGACACCCAGCCAACTGGGGAATAGATGTGCTGGCCTGGCAAAGGGGATCTGGGCAGGACACCCCAACATCTACAACATGGTTCATTTCCGTTTTGCAGATATCGACGAGTGTCAGAGAGACCCTCTCCTGTGCCGAGGAGGCGTTTGCCTAAACACCGAGGGGAGTTTCCGCTGTGAGTGCCCTGCCGGTCACCAGCTGTCCCCCAACATCTCAGCCTGCATAGGTAAGGAGGGAGATTAGACCACTTCCTTGTGGCGAGTTGTTTGCCTCACATTTCCTCCAGTCAGAAACTTAGGGTTGGTTCTCTGTTGTTCTTATTTCCTAAACAGACATCAATGAGTGTGAACTGAGTGGGACTCTCTGCCCCAACGGCCGCTGCGTGAATCTCATAGGAAAGTACCAGTGTGCCTGCAACCCCGGCTATCACGCAACTCCAGACAGGCTCTTTTGTGTTGGTGAGTTCTCGGTCTTATTTTTCATTTTGTTTTATTTAGCCCCTAAAACACTCCAACAAATGTACTGTTGAGTTCTGTTTCCATCACTAGTTACTTTTACTTAATCTGTATTGTTTCCCCGTAAGTAAAATTCTTTTCCTAGTGGCTCATGACCCTTGGACCTCAGCTTCCTTATTTAAAGAGCAGTTACATGAAGGATATAAAATGTGTTAGCTCTGACAGTTGTCGTTTGCCCCACGCTGCTTTGAATAGTGAGTGGTAGTGTATCCTTTGCCTGTGCGCACGCACGCCATGGCATATCAGCAAGGGAATACGAATACCCGAAATGAACTAAGCCTGGTGAGTGTGGTGGAAAAGACAGAGAGAGAAAAAAAAAAAAAAAAGCATAAGATGCAATTTCTGCCCTCAGGTCATTTAGATCATTAAAAGTCAGGTAGTTTAGATCTGCTAGAAGATTTCAAGGAATAATTATTGGAAAGAAAACCATTGTATATCACGTCTGACATTGAAATAGGGGCTAGGCCTGGCACTCTTAAAGATGGGTTTTTGTGGGACAAGCATTTTGCTTTGTGGCTGGCCCTTTGTAGGTTTAGTGGTGCTGGGAAGAGTGGCACAGAAAGCCCTGTGGCTTTATTGTGCCCAAAGTCAAAGTTAAACTGTATAGAGACAGCCAGTTTTTGCCTGGTTTGGGGTATAAACCATGTGGAACTGCCAAGTCTCACATGGTTTCCACCCAAAGCCATAAATCAGCCCAAATTCTTCTGAAACATGGCCCAGGACAGCTCAGAACTCCAACTCAGGTTCTAGAGAAGGATTGGAGCCTCAGCCAATCAAACTCAATTTCAAGTTTATAACTGAACCTTTGACCAAGAGAATTTTGCCCATGTGCCGGCGGCTATGGTAGTTGAGATTTGTTCTCATAGCACCCAGTACTTCTCGTGCATAGCATGCGCCATGCTGAGTGTTGTGTAATCGATGTTCATCTCGCTCCCCTGCTTCAGTGTAAGACTTAGGAAGTTAAGGGTGGTGTTTCTCTTACTTGTTGTTAGATTTTTGCCTCTTAGCACTTAGTAGATGTGCAGTTAATATCTGTTGAAGAAATGAAACAGTGACTTTTGGTTGCTTTTTGTTTGCTTTACTTGACTCATGCCTGGAAATTTTAAATATGGGTCGTGATCATAAACACAGAGAAAGGTGATGTTGTTCTCATTTCTCCTAGACATTGATGAATGCAGCATAATGAACGGTGGTTGTGAAACCTTCTGTACAAACTCTGAAGGCAGCTACGAATGCAGCTGTCAGCCAGGATTCGCACTCATGCCTGACCAGAGGTCATGCACTGGTGAGTGGGTTGAAGCCACACGTTGAAATCTCTCCATAAGAGCTCCCTAACTATAGTCATTCAGGGCCTGGGCTTTGGAGTCAGTTAATCCTGGGTTCACATCCTTGTTTTGCCACTTAGGTTAGCAGTGCATCCTTGATCAAGATACTTAGCATCAGATTTCTCATCTCTACGATGGGGTTCAGATTGCATGTATGAAAAAATATGTATAGCTTAGCATACAACCTGGCATGTGCTCAATAAATGGGGTTTAAAATACATTTTCTTCATTGATCAGAATTTTAAAGAGTCTAATCCTTTGGTGTAATTCCATGCTGATCAAGGTGTGATCCTGGGACCAGCAGCATCAGCATCACCTGAGAACATGTTGGAAACACAGACTCTCAGGCCATACCCTAGTCCTGCTGAATCACAAACTCCTGGGCTGGATCCCAGTAATCTGTGCTTTAACGAGCCCTTCAAGAGATATAGATGCATGCTGATGTTTGAGAAGCAACGTTCTCATTTTTACCTCCGTTTGTATCGCCCTGGGCTAGGAGAGCCACATAGTCGTCTAGGGGTGAGAAACAATGTGGGCAATACAGATGGTTATTCTGGCTAAGGTTAAGAAAAGAACGTGGGTTTAAAAGCCAAAATTATTTGACTAACCTAGAAAAATCTCTCTAAAAAAATGCTAGATATAAATTTGACTATGAAAATGAAATGTTGACAATAAATATTGTTACTAAAAGTGCTCCTAAGCACGTTTGTGTCAAGCAATTTTCACCATAAAATATCAGTAAAATAGAAGATGTTAGACCTTATGCATTTAGAATTTGACAGTGAGAAGAATAAGATTTATACTAATTTTGAATGGTAAATTCATAATAGAAATAAAACTACTGATTAAATGATGGAGTTTTAAGTCTGTACAGGCCCCTTGTCCTTGAACAGTATGTTGTGAATATTGAAAACGGTTCTTTCCTTTTTCACCCAGAGAAGATAGCCTGATTGGGTAATTTATGTAAAGCTTCATTTGTAATTGAAAGCTAATGGTTTTATGCAAGTAGGCTGAGTTTATTTAGCTTGGATAAGTTAACTTTTCCATCATTGAATAATGGAACCAATAAAACATGTGGCTATTGGTTTTTATCCCTGCAGATATCGATGAGTGTGAAGATAACCCCAATATCTGTGATGGCGGTCAGTGCACAAACATACCTGGAGAGTACAGGTGCTTGTGTTATGATGGGTTCATGGCATCTGAAGACATGAAGACTTGTGTGGGTAAGCGAAGACAGAACTGTCAAATTTGTCTAGTTATTTACAAGCATTGTTATGCTATATAAAGCTTAGATGGGTTAGTTGATAGACTGATACCAAGAGAAAAGTAAGGAGCATAGGATTAATGTTTTAAAGTCAGCATTCCGAAGAGCAAGTGTCTTTTGATTGTGTGATGGTCTTGTCAGATATGTTATGTTGGACAAGCTGACCATTGGTTGACTCCAGATGGACATTTTTTTTTCCTATACATTATTTACTTAACCGTCCTTCTGCTGTGACTAGATCTTAAGCTTTTAAAATGTTTGACAAAAAGAGAGCAAAATTTATCTCTGACAAGAATGCAATAAACTCTAGAATTGATTGTATTTTTTGGATAGTTTCTATTGCTATGTTTTCAAGTTTGTTAATCTTTTCTTCTGTAATATCTAAATCTCCTTTAATTCCATCCAGTATATTTTTTATCTCAGACAATTGTAGTTTTCATCTCTAAAAGTTCAATTTGAGTCTTTTTATATCTTCTCTTCCTCTGCTTAATATGTTCAATTGCCCTCTAATTTTTGAACATATGGAATATCATTATAACTATTTTAATGTCTCTGTCTACTAATTCTATCTGTGTCAGTTCTGGATCATTTGAATAAATTGACTCCCGTCTTCATTTTGGGTCGTATATTCCTGCTTTTTGTAATGCCTAGTAATTTTTGGTTGGATACCAGACATTGGACATTGTACATTGTACCTTGTTAGGTGCTGGATATTTTTGTATTCCTAAAAATAGTCTTGAACTTCATTTAGGAATATAGTTAAGTTACTTGGAAACAGATGATCCTTTCAAGTCTTGCTTTTAAGCTTTTAAGCAGCAATTAGTCTAGGGCTAATTTCGCCCTGTTACTAAGGCGAGACCCTTCTGGTTACTCTACCCTGTGCCCCATGAATTAGGAAGTTTTCCAGTCTGGCTGGAGGTTCAGGCACAGTTCCAGACCTTTTATGAACTCTGAGGATCATTCCCTTTAATCTTTTTGGTGGCTCTTTCTCTAGCATCAGGTAGTTTTCCTTACATCCATGCACTGATTATTACCTAGTTGAATAGCAAAGAGGGACCTTTTGCGGATCTCTCTCTCTCTGTGCATCTTTCTTCTGTTGTTTACTCTTCCCTGTGAACTCTAGCTACCTTGGCCTCCCTAGATTCCCAACTGTGTCTCTAACTCAGAGACTCTGCCAGTCTCTCCCTGGGGTTCCCCTCCTCTGTCATGGCCTCCAATGTCTTCCTACTCAGTAAGTTGAAGACAATCGTAGAACTCAGTTTCTTTTCTTTCTCTCATGGATCACTATTTTTCATTGCCTAGCACCCAATGTCTAGAAAACTGTTTTTTTCATGTATTTTGTCCATTTTTATTAGTTGTTTCAGGCAGGGAGGCAAACTTGGTTCCTGCTACTCCATTTTGGCTGGAAGCAAGAGTCTGGTAGAATTGACTGACAACCTTCACTGAATATTTGTGAAGTCTAAGAAATTAAAGTGAATGTCATAAAAAGTAAATAGAATTTAATTTGGGAAAGAAGTGAAGGTTGTAAGCTGCCTGCACTAAAACTATAAGTCCATTTATCAATTCTTTTACAATATAGAAACTAATTTGTTAGTGTCATGTAGACATTATTAAAATTTTCATCTTAAAACAGAGTATGCTGTTTTAAAAAGTTTTGTAGACTCTCACACAAACGGGGCAAGAGATGTTCTCCACCCTGCCTGGAGCTGAGTCAGTTTTTTTGATGGTTCGATCCCTTGTGATGGCCCAGATAGAAGCAGTTTGCAGGATCAGCCTGTAATATAGAAAGTAAATGTAAGCAGTTGGGCTCCTAAATGTTATAACTTTCTTTCTCATTTATTTTATCTCAGGAACAAGTATTCAAAGACATCAAATAAATATGTATTAATAATAATATTCATGTTTTACAGATGTCAATGAATGTGACCTGAATCCAAATATCTGCCTAAGTGGAACCTGTGAAAATACTAAAGGCTCATTTATCTGCCACTGCGATATGGGATATTCCGGCAAAAAAGGAAAAACTGGCTGTACAGGTATTGAACGAAATATATTAAGTGGTTAAGAGAGAGTGCTGGCATACTTATAGATGTATATAAGTTTTAAACCTGATAGCATACTAATTGCATTTTGTATAACACTTTAAAAAATTAATTTAGCATCCAGTTCCTTCGAATTTGTCATACTTCGGATTGGATCTAAGCTAAGGTTTTTCTTTTTTTTTTTAAATATATATTGGACACTGTAAATATGGTACCTATAAAATCTAAATGAACACTCTAAAGAACACATTTTATGCAGGTAAAATAACATTTTATATTAAAGTGATTAATATGTTAATTACCAAACATTCTTACCCTTTATTAAAGCAAGCCTTTCCCAATGGCCTTCACAGCCAACACTTCATCTAAAGTTTTGTAATTAAAATTACTGTTTAAAGAAATACATCCTACAATTTATATATTCCATCAATCCTCATCAGTCTTCCAGATTCTCTAAGTTAGTGTGCTTTTGATGTATTATGTTGCTTTACGTCAAGGAAGTCTTCGTTCATGGGACTTAGCAAATCTTAAAAAAAAACAAATCTTACGAAAATCATAAGCAAATCTTAGCATGTGATAATTAAACCATCTGTAATTGTAATTGTCTAATAATACCAATAGCACATAAGAAAAATTTTTCACAACATTTGTGGAAGACTGTCCTATTAAACGTCAAATGGAAGAAGCCACTCTGTAAGAATGACATTTTTTGTAAGTGTTTCATTGGTATTTTCAAGCACAGGGGAATGATAAATACATGGAGGAATATAATAAAGCTTTCCTGCAGTTATTTACATTGGCATAATACATTATGACATGTAACATAATTTACAACATAATGGAGACCATAAAACCAAAAAAAAAAAAAAAAAAGCCCATTACCATTGAGTCGATTCTGACTCATAGGGACCCTACAGGACAAAGTTGAACTGCCCCCATAGGGTTTCCAAGGAGCACCTCATGGATTCAAACTGCCAACCTTTTGGTTAGCAGCCATAGCACTCAGCCACTATGCCACCAGGGTTTCTTATGGAGACCATAGTGAGCTTGAATTAGGTGTATGATTTCATCCAGATAACAGACTTTAATTCCAAAAGCCAGTTTGGCAAGCCCTTGTGACTAAAAACAAACATTAAAGTATTCATAGATTGGCAGTGTGGTAAATGTACAGATTTACCTCTCTCTTAATCCTATCAACATATTTCAAGAAAACCCCAAAGTATAATTACTATCATTTCAAACTGGCCAGTAATGCTAAGTTTAAAATTTATGGATACATAAGATAATGGAAATAATATGACCATTGACTCAAAACTGACAAATTCTAACCAAATTATGAACTGCAGCATGAAACTAGAATGTTTTTGTGCAAGGTGGCTGGAGGCCCACGCTGAAAAATGAGTGACACAGTGTGTAAGCTCTCAATACCCCTGTGAGCTCTGGTGTACAACATAGGTGCTTAGCTTTGTGTGCGATTGTCCTTGCTTTACTTTTTATTTTCCACTGTAAATATAGTGCTGGGGCAAGGATGGTGGTCTGGTAGTAATGAAGAGGAAGGCAGGACAGTTCCATATTGTGTTTTACCTAATAGAGGTTAATGCCACTGTCTGGCCAACTTGAGCTCATTTTAAATTCAACTCAGAAAGCATGATGCTTATCAAGCGAGAAGTTAATCTAACTGGACAGTCTTCATTCTCTGTACGAAAATGGTCTCCAGAATTCCATGCTCCAGATTTCAGCTAAATAGGGCATGTGCAGAGGATGGTTATTTTAGACTTCATACCATGAAGAATGGACTCAAACCTACCAATGATCATGAAGATGGCCCAGGACCAGGCAACGTTTCATTCTGTTGTACGTAAAATCTCCATGAGCCAGAGCCAACTTAACAGCAGCCACCATCAACAGCACCAAGAGGACAGCTTAAATTGTCATGCAATAGTAGTATGGTTTTAGGTAGATGACATATAATGTTTATAAATCCCAGGCACAGTGCATGGCATACAGTGTAGCTAGTCAATAAATATAGCTGTTGGGTGGCACAGATGGTTAAGAGATTGGCAGCTAACGGAAAGGTTGGCAGTTTGAGTCCACCCAGAGGAAGGCCTGGGAATCTACTCTGAAAAATCAGCCATTGAAAACCCTATGGAGCAGAATCAGCCATGGAAAGCCCCTGACACACATGGAGTTGCCATGAATCAGAATTGACGACAATTGGTAAAAAGAATTGCCTTTATTAAATGATACATAATGGACACATTGCCTAGAGGCCATTTTAATTAAAGACATAGCTTCTAGTCTACCAAATATTCTATACTGCTGTTTCCTTGTGCATGACTGAAATTGGTTTAAAGGAGGAGAGTCTTACTGTGTAGAGGAGAAGGCTGGCCTAGCACCGGTGAGTGCACAGGTGTGCGGGCTGTGGCGAGGAGAGCTGTGCGCTCCATGTTGGATGAGGTGATGCCAGCGTACATTAGAACAGCAGCCTTTCACAAAAGGCCAGACACTGTATGATCCCACTTGTATGAAGCGGGCAGATGTACAGAGACCAGAGCCTACTAGTAGTTACCAAGGGTGGAAGGGAGGAGGGAAGGGAGGGTGTTAGCTTAGAGGGCACTGAGTTTCTGTTAGTAGCGGTGGAATAATTTGGAAATGGATAGTGTGGATAATTGCACAATATGATGAACAAAACCAATGTCATCAAATTGTACATGTAAAACATTGAAATGGAAAATTTTGTTATGTATATTTTACCAAAATAAAACAATAATAATAATAAAAAAAAAGAACAGCAGCCTTTTAGTGACTCATATGAATAGAAACATAGATTTGAAGTCCAAGAAATGCTTTATCCCTTCTAAGGGTCAACATTCCCCCACCTTTTAAAACGGTGACCTAAAATGATGCTCCTGTTTGATTGAGTCCAGTTAGCATTGCAGGAAGAAGTGAGTTTCACAGCCCCTTTGACGTCAGAGTAGCCTGACATGTGACGTTCTCGTCTGAGGGCTAGAACCTGGGTTTTAGCCCCAGGTCCTGCACCGGCGCATGGGACCGCCAGGTGGTTTGCAGTTCCAGCAGTGCTCCTTAGGGTGAGCAAGCCCGCAGTGATCTGTGGAGGAGGGGTGCGCTGGGGAAGGGAGTGAAGGGGCCCCGTAAGTACTGTTACTAGCGACCAAGGTCTCACATTGCTTGAAATGACCGACACAAGTAGGAATTGGCAGAAAGTCAGTGTACTTAAAAACAAGTTTTTAAAAATCCAGGCCAAAATGCTTTTTAATCCCATGTAACTAGGACTCTTTCCACCTGCTTTTAACTTAACATTAGTGTCATTCACAGCTCAGAATACCATCAGGTTACCTTGGTGATGGTCACATTAAAGACAAGTGTTTACAATGTCCCAGGCAACTGCTATAAACAGAGATAGGTATCTTGCCTAGTTGGATAAGCAAACCACACAGAAAATAACCTAGAATTCTGTTTTAGTAACAGACAAAAGATATATATCTATATATATAGATATAAAAATATAGATATATTTTAATGAGTAACCTACGAAGGAATTATAAAAATATGTATGCTATTTCATAAGCAAGGAACTTTGTTTCATGAGAACTTAAAAAAAAAAAAGTCCTCTGCGTTCCATTACAGCTTTGTCTAAATATTTCGGCTCCCTTGTCATTACTGATTGTTTCCATTTTAACAAATAAACATGTTTTTTCCCCCGATCACTTTAGCAGTGTTCAGAATCCACCCACTGACTTACATTCCCAACCCACACTGATGTTAAGGGTTTCTTTTTCTCCTTCAGCCGTGTCCAGAGTCGTGGGTATATTGACTTTTATGGAGGGAGAGCGTACATTTGCTGGGAATGGAGAACATAGTTCTGCCTTTGAATTAAGGAGGCTGGATTACAATTTTCTGTGGCCAGTATACGATTCTGCTGCTCATTCTACGTAGTTGTAATTAGACAACAAATTGGAAGAAGGAAAACTAGGGCACTGCTAACTGCCATCCTTGGTGGGTCCTGGCTTTCCACAAGCTAATTTGTAAGAACTTACCTAGAATCTGCTTGGCTGCTAATCAAAAGGTCAAAAGTTCACGTCCATCCAGAGGTACCTCAGAAGAAAGGCCTGGCAATATACTTCCAAAAATTTAACCATGGAAAGCCTACTCAGACACACACGGTGTCGCCGTGAATCAGTCACATCAACAGCAACTGGTCATTTTCCTCGCGTTATGTGATCACTGTCAGTTAGTGGAGACGGCATGCCATTAAGTGGTATAACATCAAAAGTGTTTCCAGTTAAGATGTCAGGATTTCTGGGTAATTCCGTTTCTCAAACTATCTGGTTCCTTTCACATGAGGAATGTGGCTGGTGGGTTTCAGTCCATGGGAGAGAATCACATACTTCAAAGCATCCCAAGTCAGTGAGAATCTGCAGGCATTTCCTTCCAGCTTCTTATCACTGCTAATTCCTGGCCACTGGCTGTCAGCCTGTGAAAACTCCATGGGTGTTCAGTTCAACAGTCTTGGCTCAAATTGGGACCCAAGTTAAGAAATCCAAGTAGCCTTCACGTTTGGCCTCTCGGTTTACTCTAACCCCGTCTCCTCTAGGCTTAAATCAGTGGAGGAGATTCCTCAGCGTGCTAGCCGTGCCCAGCTGGGGCTTATGTTACTGACGCCCAGCTCAGGGGGAAGACAGGTGTTTGTGCTGGTGACACTGTCTTCTCCAGGCTTCCTGTGAGCGGAGGCAGGTCCGCTCAGAGCACAAGCCCTTGCTGGGATGTCAGACGCACGCCAGACACGCCCAGAATCTGTGCCCAGCTCTGCTCAGACCACGCCCTTGCCCTTCAAGAGAGCTGGGCAAGTAGAACCTTTGAGAGCCTCTGGGAGGGAAGTTCGGTGGGGGTTAAGGAGGCTGCAGTGTCAGCCTTAAATTTGAATTTCTCTGCTTTTCTTGGCTTGGGCTTATTTTTAATCTTAAAAAGGAATTTTCTGTCTGGAGCAAACTTGTGAAGGAAAGGGAACATTTGTACAGAAAGAGATGTTCTTGGCAGGCATGTGCCTGTTTCCTTCGTATTGAAGAGCAGAGTATTTGAAGACAGCATTCTTGTTTGGTTTCCTCATGGCTCAGTTTCCCCTTCTCTTTGCATATCGAAAGTGTAAGATATTGAGATAATGGCTTCTCCAAATACTCACGAAATGGAGAGCTGAATCCTGGCTCCATAGTCACTCTCTCCTAGCACCCCAGAGTCCACAACATACAGTCTCTTGCAAATATAATTTCTTTTCACCTTGAAAACGTTACAGTAAATTACAAACACTTTCTTGCGTTAGACATTTATATTAGCATATATTAATTATTTTTGAGAAGGAGGGCAGGAGGCTCTTAAAGGGAATGGTAGTTTTCTTAATTGCAAGATGAAATATGGAAGGTAAAACCATATGAATGTCGGGAAACCTGTGAAAGCTGGGACTTGAAGGTACTGCCTCGTTTTTCCGGGTCTTGTAAGTTTTTCGCCTTTGACAGGGTGCAGCCTTAACCACTTTTCTATTGCTTTATATAGGGTGGCTATGAGTCGGAATCGACTCAATGGCAGTGGGTTTTTATATTTAAAACAGAGAAACCAAACCCATTGCCAGTGAGTCGATTTCGGCTCATAGCGACCCTATAGGACAGAGAACTGCCCACAGGGTTTCCACGGCTGTAGTCTTTATGGAAGCAGACTGCCACATCTTTCACCCAAGGCGCAGCTGGTGGGTTCGAATTGCTGACATTTTGCTTAGCAGCCGAGGGCTTTAACCATTGTGCCACCAGGGCTCTCTTTTAGTGGAAAATATTTGAGTTTCCTTCTCTGACAGTTTTCCGCCTTACACAGGTTCCAGCTTTTGCAGGGTTTACTGTATAAGGTACCTTTGGTCATTAGAAAATTGGAAAAAAAGATTACAGCGTTGTTAGATGATAGGCTGTGATCATTCTTGAAACTTAGCAGGGATTAGTAAATATTCCTATAAACTGTCAATAAAAAAACCAATATTTTTAAAACTCCATGAACAAGGACTTAGAATAAAGTCCTGATGTACCCAGAGAAACGAGCTTTGATTAGGCAGCTGGGGTACCAGGAAACGATGCCAGGCTGCTGACGGGGAAACTGAGATCTGGGCTGGCCTGGCTCTGCCCCTTCCTGACCACGGGGCCCTTGCAAGTCTTTGCACCTATGGGGACCTCGGTGTCCTCTTCTGTGAAACAGAGGATTGAGATCGTGGAATTCTAAGTTTCTGCCACCTAGAAAATTTCTTGATTTTATAATACCTGGAGGCTTCAATACTTACACAGCTGAAGCTCCTTGTCTCCTAATTCAAGACCATGACAAATAAGGTAGGGAAATTATGTCAGGATGCCAGAAAAGTGGTGGGTCACTAACTCCAAGGTGAGTGATTATCTGAGGAAAAAAGAATGTGATCCTACTTGGAAACAGGCCAGGTTGTTAGGTCAGGTATGGGAAGGCTTACTTTCTTGAATCCCAGTGCCTACAACCACTGTTATCCCTAGGTTGGCCTTTCTCCTCATCCTCTTAGAATGTGTTGTGCTCACTTATTTGGTTGATCGAAGCTCCTAGTTGCACGTCTAAAGCTGCCTTGTATGTGCCTCCCTTGACCTGCCTTGTACCTCGATAGGTTCACATGGCTGCCAAGGTTACATTTAGAATCACCTATACAATACAATACATTGAAATCCCTGGTGGCAGAGTGGTTAAGAGTATGGCTGCTAACCAAAAGGTCGGCAGTTCAAATCTACCAGGCAGTCCTTGGAAACCCTATGGGACAGTTCTGTTCTGTCCTATAGGGTCACTATGAGTCGGAATTGACTCAACGGCAATGGGTTTTTTTTTAATACGCTACATTGTCATCATAAGGCGATTCCTCCTGGCCTAGTTTCATTTTACAATTGTTAGTGATATTTTTTGTAGGAGATATCTGTCATTGTTTTGTGTTTTTGCTAAAAGTTAAGAGGAAGCCAAAGATCCCAAGACCCATGTCAGAGCTTCAGATGGGACAGTTGGCAGACAGCATGTATCCAGACACTTTCAAATCATTTAACTGGGCTTCTTAAGTAAACAAAAGGGTAAACATAAGTTGCTTGCTCAGTTTCTTTTTCATGGCACTGTTCAAGCGATCACTAGAAATTCTTGTAACACTTTGCCAAAATAAACTTCCTTGACTTAACTTCTGTGTTAGGCTTTGGTTTCCATGTAGAGTGTTAATATCATCTCTGTGAATTCTCATTCTTAGTTAAGGAAGAGCTGGTTATGTGTCTTCCACTGAATAATGGGTTAATGTCAGGAAACAAAACTTAGGTCCTTCAGTGTCTTTCTATTCTTTTCCATAATACTCTTATATTACAGAATCTATTTTGACTAAGTTTGGAAATAGAAATGTGCATAATGCAGTCTTTTAATAAGGCCCCTAATCTTGTATTCTTTATTCTGACAAAATCCCCATTGGACTGACTTGAGTTTTACACAAAATATGCTAGAAGGCTTGGATCTCTGATGTGCTATGACTCTAAGAAGCTAGAAAAGAGGACGGTTCACATACTGCCTTAAGTAAAATTCTGTGCAAGTCCTTGAGTTAACAGTACCTAAAGTAAAGCTTTTATAAAAATAAAGCACAATTGATTTAATAATCCAATGCTTTAAGTTTAAGAATAAAATTTACTTAATATATAGAATATATATATATAGAATATAATCAAAAAAGTCTTCTAATATGCCAGCAACATTATATTCCATCATCTGCATGTGAAAATCGTCTGCACTATTGTGCTGTAATTGACTTAATAATAATATTGGGAATAGAAACATATGACCATGAGTGTTAATACCAACTGGAAGGAAACTTACTTTGCTTTGCTGGACACTTACATTAAAATAATGGAAAACCATTAGAGCCAATAATAGCAGTAGCATCATACTGTTCTTTCTTTATGAAATGAAACTTAAAGCTGCTTAGTATATGTATATAGTATATATGTGAATGCTAAACCGGTTTATACTGTACTGTGGGAAGTGTGAAAGCCAGTCAAAAAGGTACGTGTACTAACCTCTTTTTAAACCACTGGCTGTTTTATCAGACATCAATGAATGTGAAATTGGAGCACACAATTGTGACAGACACGCCGTATGTACCAACACAGCAGGAAGCTTCAGATGCAGCTGCAGCCCTGGGTGGGTCGGGGATGGCGTGAAGTGCACTGGTGAGTTGTTGGCAAATAACAGCAATTGTCTGTTGTCATCTGCGTAGATGGTAATAGCAACATATTAATTCTGTAAAGAAAAATTGTGTTAGTAATTTTAAGTGTCATGCTCCCTTTTAATAACTATGGAACATTTTTCTTTAAGATCTGGACGAATGTTCCAATGGAACCCACATGTGCAGCCAACATGCAGACTGCAAGAACACCCTGGGATCGTACCGCTGCCTCTGTAAGGAGGGGTACACAGGCGATGGCTTCACTTGTACAGGTAGGCACGTGCGGAGGCAGCCGAACCATCCACGGAGAACCCGAGTGTCCACACCTTTTAGACCATCGATTCTTTTCTGGAAGCTGGACCAATTATAGACAACTTTTAACAGAAAAAATTAATTGTTTGAAACTGGATCCCCCAAAAGGAAAATTTGGGCCAAGTCGATTAAAGAGACCTCAGAAGCTAACTGTGTCTATATCTATCTATGGCCGTGCTCCCGCTTCTTTGCCTCAGCCTTTATAGTGCTTATTTCTCACTGATGACTTGTTTTCCACACCAAATCCAAGAGTGAGCTTGCTAATAGGAAGCTGTGTAAGGAAAAGGGATTAAATAAAGTAATAGTTTAAGGATATTCTGGATCAAGTCAATAGTTTATATATTTTTTTCTCACTAGTCATCAATATCACACACTGGTATGAGTAAGAGTTTCGTAACTGCCTTGTATGGAATTCGTTTGCTTCTGGTTTTACCATAGATTGGTGGCATTTTGTTCTCAGTTCTAATTAATAGTTGAGAATTAGCATGAATTGCTGCATCTATTTAAGATATGTGATTGGATACCTGTGACTGCATAAATAACTTTTAAACACATTCACACTTACATGTACGTGTACGCACAGGCAGTAGGGTTTTGTTAGGGCTTTGCTATTCAGTAAGATAGTGAGGTCCATTACTCGTTGGCTCCTGGGTAGAACAGATGCTCATATGACTTCGATAGCATTCATTTATCCCGAGCACTTTGCTAAAAAGGAGTCACTTACGCACAAAAGAGGTTAAGGCTCATTAAGTGATTTACCTGGAGTGTTTTTTTTTTAATATATTGAAAGTTTCGTCATATTTGAAATTGGTTGCTACCTAGCCCAGTGAATTTTTGTCATAAACTTCCCATTACTTAAAAAAATGTTCAAAGTTTTATGTCTTAGTCATGTAAAGTTCATGTGTTTGATGGCTTTAATGCCTGCAATTAATAGCAAAACTAGGTAGAGATCAATCAGACAGGAGGCTTTGGTTTGCTGTATAGTTACTGTTCTCAGTTTGTTTTTTTTTTTTTTTTTTTTGGTGCTTAAACCTGAGAAATTGGCACAAGCCATAGCATGTTATTTCCTGTCACTGAGGTATCCTCGTGTGGCTGACCCTTTTTGAAAAAGCCTTAGTCTAATGGATTCCGTAGGCTTATTGCTCATTTTACATCATTAGAAGTGATTTAGTCCCATGTTCCTTGAATATTCAGTGTAATATTAGCATTCAAAACAGAAAAACAACTAAGTTTAAACATGCCCAATAGAAATGATGACAAAACATTGCGCAGTCAGGAGGTTGACAATTATAACTGTCAGACCTGAGGAACTGGAAAAATCCCAACTGAGGAAGGTATCTTGTGTCTCCTTCTGGCTGTAGATCTTGATGAGTGCTCAGAGAACCTGAACCTCTGTGGCAACGGTCAGTGCCTCAATGCCCCGGGAGGATACCGCTGTGAGTGCGACATGGGCTTCGTGCCCAGTGCAGACGGCAAAGCCTGTGAAGGTAACCTTGTAGGGTGGGGTGATATTTGGTTATTTAAACATTCCTGAAGTTTTTTCTTTTCCTTTTTTTATTGAGGTGTGTTTTGGCTTTACTTCTAAGCTGGTCAGTTCAGCTTGTGGAGGGGTCAGGTCCCCAGCTGGGCAAGTTATCTTTGTGCAGAGAAAAATCTCAGGTCCCTGGCCACAGCTGCATGTCTGACCCCAGCTAGGTGGCCTGCAAGTGTACACCCACTGGTCGAAGCAGAGACAGGACAATTGAGTGTGGTTAAATCAATGCAGCTCATTTGTTTCCATTGGTGGGGAAAAGAACTCAAAGCGTAGGTCCTCTGATAATGTCCTGTTGGAGAATTATCTTTAAATATGGAAACACCGTTTTTAAACTTTGTCATGGCATGGTCTCTATAATTTAATATAACAACAGGGAAGATGGTCTTCTCCATATATAATGTCCTTGTATCTCTCACAATGGTCTCTAAATATCTAACATATGTGAACATGCAGCAGCTTTTGCAAATCCATCTAGTGTGGAACCCCTTGGTGTAACGTCATATGTCACCATATTTCTCAGAGTAAAGCTCTGTCTTTCTGAGAAGTGTTGCTCAGACAGGAAATGTCCTGGAACTCTGTTGGCTGGACATGGGACCCATTAAGAAATGCAAGATCCTTTTGTATACCCACACTTCTCAAATTTAAGTACATTATTCCTCTTTGAAAAGAATTAGTGACTATAATGAATTTTTAAAAAATTCAGCAGAAATAAAAAAGTGATAAGGACTGAAAGTGAATTAGTTAATAGTTGTTCCTTGTTAACAAGACATTAACTTAAAATCAGTCTTTAATGTGTACTAATTCACTCACATGTATCTATGTAAATACTTTTCTTTGTTATGGAACCACCGGGCGTTCTTGATATAGTTTATGCTAGATATGCAGAGTTTGATATAAAATTCCTGTGAGGCAAGAAACCAGATTTTTCTCCTCGTCACGGGCCTAATGCCTTGTTTATCCTTCTTACTCTGAACATCCAAAGAAAATGGGTCCCGAGGCACCTCTGGTGACGTAAGTCGTCACAGGGAGAGCGTCGCTTGCTTCTCCTGATGCAGTAAGAGAAGGCTTTGTTTGTCTGCTCTTAGTGTAAACCGCTGCTGGCACAGTGGTTGTGGCTGTTCAAAGCCCATCTCAAGGTTGAAAATGTGCCTGCGTGTCAATCACACAAAGTTAACATGATGCAATGATAAAAAAAATAGAGGCCTGGAAAAAGCTTTTACAGTTTTTATGTCTCTATCAACTGTCCTGGGGGTTCAAAGGATTAAAAAATGAAGTTACCACAAAGCCTTTGTGATACTTCAAATTTTATTTCACAGCAAAAACAGTGAATATATGCACAAAAATAACCAAAAATTTTAGCCTAAGGTGACCTGTTTGGCTCTTACTTCACAAAAGTAGTGAGGACGTGTGTTAAACACGGTCAAGGAGATATGCACGTATAAAGTAGTGAGGACCTGTGTTACACACCGTCAAGGAGATACACACGTATAAAGTAGTGAGGACCTGTGTTACACACCGTCAAGGAGATACACACGTATAAAGTAGTGAGGACCTGTGTTAAACACTGTCAAGGAGATACGCACGTATAAAGTAGTGAGGACCTGTGTTACACACCGTCAAGGAGATACGCACGTATAAAGTAGTGAGGACCTGTGTTACACACCGTCAAGGAGATACACACACATAAAGTAGTGAGGACCTGTGTTACACACCGTCAAGGAGATACGCACGTATAAAGTAGTGAGGACCCGTGTTAAACACCGTCAAGGAGATACACACGTATAAAGTAGTGAGGACCTGTGTTGAACACTGTCAAGGAGATACGCACGTATAAAGTAGTGAGGACCTGTGTTACACACCGTCAAGGAGATACAGACACATAAAGTAGTGAGGACCTGTGTTAAACACCGTCAAGGAGATACACACGTATAAAGTAGTGAGGACCTGTGTTGAACACTGTCAAGGAGATACGCACGTATAAAGTAGTGAGGCCCTGTGTTGAACACCGTCAAGGAGATACGCACGTATAAAGTAGTGAGGACCTGTGTTACACACCGTCAAGGAGATACGCACGTATAAAGTAGTGAGGACCTGTGTTACACACCGTCAAGGAGATACGCACGTATAAAGTAGTGAGGACCTGTGTTACACACCGTCAAGGAGATACAGACACAGAAAGTAGTGAGGACCTGTGTTAAACACCGTCAAGGAGATACACACGTATAAAGTAGTGAGGACCTGTGTTGAACACTGTCAAGGAGATACGCACGTATAAAGTAGTGAGGCCCTGTGTTGAACACCGTCAAGGAGATACGCACGTATAAAGTAGTGAGGACCTGTGTTACACACCGTCAAGGAGATACGCACGTATAAAGTAGTGAGGACCTGTGTTACACACCGTCAAGGAGATACGCACGTATAAAGTAGTGAGGACCTGTGTTACACACCGTCAAGGAGATACAGACACAGAAAGTAGTGAGGACCTGTGTTAAACACCGTCAAGGAGATACAGACACAGAAAGTAGTGAGGACCTGTGTTACACACCGTCAAGGAGATACACACGTATAAAGTAGTGAGGACCCGTGTTAAACACCGTCAAGGAGATACACACGTATAAAGTAGTGAGGACCCGTGTTAAACACCGTCAAGGAGATACACACGTATAAAGTAGTGAGGACCCGTGTTACACACCGTCAAGGAGATACACACGTATAAAGTAGTGAGGACCCGTGTTAAACACCGTCAAGGAGATACACACGTATAAAGTAGTGAGGACCCGTGTTACACACCGTCAAGGAGATGCGCACACATAAAGTAGTGAGGACCTGTGTTAAACACCGTCAACGAGATACGCACGTATAAAGTAGTGAGGACCCGTGTTACACACCGTCAAGGAGATGTGCACACATAAAGTAGTGAGGACCTGTGTTACACACCGTCAAGGAGATACACACGTATAAAGTAGTGAGGACCTGTGTTACACACCGTCAAGGAGATACGCACGTATAAAGTAGTGAGGACCTGTGTTAAACACCGTCAAGGAGATACGCACGTATAAAGTAGTGAGGACCTGTGTTACACACCGTCAAGGAGATACGCACGTATAAAGTAGTGAGGACCTGTGTTACACACCGTCAAGGAGATACGCACGTATAAAGTAGTGAGGACCTGTGTTACACACCGTCAAGGAGATACGCACGTATAAAGTAGTGAGGACCTGTGTTACACACCGTCAAGGAGATACGCACGTATAAAGTAGTGAGGACCTGTGTTAAACACCGTCAAGGAGATACGCACACATAAAGTAGTGAGGACCTGTGTTAAACACCGTCAAGGAGATACGCACATATAAAATAGTGAGGACCTGTGTTAAACACGGTCAAGGAGGTACATATAACCAAGTGCCCAGCACACTGCTTGGCATGTGACAGTGACCTAGTAAAAATAAGTCCTCAGTATGAGACTTCCCTACACATTACAAAACGTCTAAAAGTCTATAGAAGAGCCTAGATGGATTTCTTCTTTAACAGAAAATACATTAAATTTCTCCCTTTACTTTATCCCTCCCCCAAGATATCGACGAGTGTTCCCTCCCGAACATCTGTGTCTTCGGAACTTGCCACAACCTTCCTGGCCTGTTCCGCTGTGAGTGTGAGATAGGCTACGAGCTGGACAGAAGTGGTGGGAACTGCACAGGTAAGAGACCTGTCCACATTAAAATGTGCTCCCAAGTCCCCAGGATCCCGGCTGGTGGGGCCTGACTGGGACCACACAGGGCAGTCACACAGGAAAAAAGACATGAAGCATTGAAGCTGGGATATCACAGGGTAACTTCCTTAGACTGGGAGCTGATGAGATGTGAGTGAGAGGAGGAAAACATTGAAGATAACTGCAGAAACAGAGTTTGAGCCTTAGCGTCACGCTCCTGACTACAGAAGAATGTTTCAGAGTTCTCCATTGTCAGGATTCCCGGCCCTTTCCTTTGCTCCTTGGGTACATTTTCAAAAAGTTTTCTTTTGAAGGTCATGCTCTGAGATCATGAGTTTTCTCCTTGTATTTTCCTTTGTAATACCTGCTCCCACCTCCCCCCACCCCCTGCCTGCCAGTGGTCACAGCACATGGTACATGGAGCTCAGTGCCCATCTCTAGTGCACACAGCTAACACCCCCCAGCAGTGATCACAGCACATGGTACATGGAGCTCAGTGCCCATCTCTAGTGTCCAGAGCTAACACCACCCAGCCTAGTGGTCACAGCACGTGGTGCATGGAGCTCAGTGCCCGTCTCTAGTGCACACAGCTAACACTCCCCAGCTGTGGTCACAGAGCACCTGGTGCATGGAGCTCAGTGCCCATCTTGAGTGCACAGAGCAGTTTCCTGTACAGCAAGGAACTCTCAGGAACATAAGAAGAACATGCATGGGAAGCTGTAGGCACCCAGCAGATGGCCACTGAATTTACCCTGGCACTGAGTTAAAACTTTGGAAGTCCTTTGCAGTTCTCCTTCCTAGCCTACCACTTTAGTTCAGGGCTACTGAGAAAACAAGTTCCACTCTGTGGGCTCAGGATTTCTGGAAAAATGTGTTTTTCTTCATCAAGCAAAGCCATGTCCCAGTGGCTCTCCAGATTTGGGACCCGTCCCTCCCCTCTGCAAATGCTTCTGGACTAGGGTATGCCTTCACAGGCACACATTCTTCCACTGGTTTTTCCACCAACTATTGTGACCCCAAGCCAGGCCTTCGCCATACCTCAGGGAGTCACTTCCGTGGTCTCTGGCTTTCCCTTCTTGCTTCAAATCTCCATGAGCATCATTATAGCTAACCTCATTTCTGCTAGTCTGGTCCTGCTTATCCAAGCTAACATGTGACTTGAGCAGAAGAATCTTCTGCAGTGGAAGGTTCCCACTGCAGGACGATTGCCAGTTCCAATGGGGAGGGCCTGAGGAAATACTGTCCCCACTTCCCATCACTCATTTGTGAATCGGTATGTCTGTTCTCGAGTATTTCATGAGTTTTTGAAACAGACAAAAGGATTGTACAAGGGTAGTATTTGCCAAAACCCATGTCCTAAATATCTGGAATGCTGGATTTTTGGAATAGAAACAGAAAGGGAGATATTCAGCCAGCATCCAGGAGGGGAGAGAAGAAACCCACTGAGCCTGATGCCTGGTGTGCATTTGCGTGTGGCTGCCCAGGCAAGCACACCCAGTGGGGGAAGCTGCAAAGTACTCCTGAGGGTTTCCTGGGACATCTTGCTCTAATTTTATGCAATAACAAGCCACACATATTAAATACATTTTCTTAAAGCCTGCATCCGAATTTCTGGTTGACCGAGGTCACAGTGGTGTTTGCCTTCAGTTACCTTGACTGGGATACTATTCCTAGTTCCAAAGTTATATTTTATTCTGATGACAAATTTGAATGCTAAATGTGTTCCCAGGGAAAAAGACCAAATACTATGACATATTTCCTTCCTGAGGGGTTCTGTTTCAGAAGTGGAAGGCTGCATTTCTACATGTAATTATAGCTAATAACTCTTACAGTTCTTTCGTGGGGCCCTAGATTGGGCACGAATGTTGTGTGGTGAGGTCTCCCTATGTTGGCTCTGGTGATAATTCTGCCCCTTGCTGTTTGGTTTCAGATGTTAATGAATGTTTGGATCCGACCACGTGCATCAGCGGGAACTGTGTCAACACTCCAGGCAGCTATACTTGTGATTGTCCACCCGATTTTGAGCTGAACCCAACCCGAGTTGGCTGTGTCGGTAAGGTCATAAAAACTTTTCAGAGAAGGATACTGTTTAGTATTTTTAAAGAGCACCAAACGTTCCATTCTCAAATTTTTTAAAAAATCAATCTTGTAAAACTTTAAACATTTCCTATATGTATTTTACACCTCAGGTACCCTTTCTATAGGTAGATTTCCAGTGTACGTTCTTGGGCACTGTTTAGTTTCTTAGTTAAAGTAAATTCTGGTTTTTAAACAGTTTCTGAATAGGTTTGAATTTCCAGCCCTCAAGTGGGAAGAATCTGGCTGACACTTTGTTTGTCCATGGTTGATAGATACACGCTCTGGAAATTGCTATTTGGATGTTCGACCTCGAGGAGACAATGGAGATACAGCCTGTAGCAATGAAATTGGAGTTGGTGTTTCCAAGGCTTCCTGCTGCTGTTCTCTAGGCAAAGCCTGGGGTACTCCTTGTGAGCTGTGCCCTGCTGTGAACACATGTAAGTTGACATCCCCCTGGTTAATATTATTGCAGTTCAGGTCAGGTCTCCTTTCTAGATCCACAGAAGAGAAGCCACGGAGGAGAGAGCAGCCACTGGTCTCCACTTTTAGATCAGGGAAGGGAGATAGATCCTCCTAGCACTGTTGAGGGTCCTCCTCCCTCCTAATATGAGAGAAAATGGCACCCTGTTGACTTGCACTAAAAGATCAGATGGGATTCACTGATATAGAAAGACAAGAACAGGAGGAAAGAAAGGTAAGGTTGGGTAGGTAATGCCTCCCTTCTGTTTGTGAGCAAAGAAGATGGCATTATTTTAAAGATGACTTTCCAGGCCAGGTTATTGACACATGGATTGAAATCTTTCCTCTTATCCATTGCTTAGATTCACAAGCCCATTAATTAGCTAGATTTGGAACACTGAGAACAGATTCAGAGTGTCCCTGAGTGAAGGAGAAGGAATTAATTCGGCAAATAAGGAAAGGAAAATTATTCCACTCTTATGGCATGAGTTGAAAGAAAATTTTATAATGTAATTTTAAGCAGGAAAGAGCTTCCCATTTTTCCATATGGGTCAGATATGGCTTTTTTGGCAAAGGTAAGTGACTGCTATTTACAGGGTATATTGGGATAGGTATAGATTCTGTCCTTGTTGAAGAATCATTCATTCATTTCTTCTAAAAATATTTGTTGAGTACCTAGAGCATTTACTTTGAGTGTACAAAGATGAATTAGACTAGGAGTATACAACCTACTAGGCAAATGTGACCTGAACTTATCAGCTGTAGTTCACTGCAGAGTCCAATAAGTACCTAAGAGAAGAAAGATGAACAGACACATGCCATGATTGTTCAGAGAATGTGGTGTGGTAGAAACATCACACCTGGCTTCAAATGAGGACTCTACCATTTGCAACCCATATAATCTTGGTCAAAGTACTTAGCAAGCCTGAGTTTCCAAATGTGTAAATACCTCATAGGATTAGATGGAAATCACATATTTAAAGCACCCAGCACAGGGATGAATGCTTAGCAGGCACTTCCTCTCTCTTCTCTTCAGAAAGGGAGGTCAGTCCTGGTTGGGAGAAGGTAATGAATACCTTGTGAATTTTTTAATTGGGCTTTGAAGGAATGGTGAGACATGGAAGAGGAGACTTAAAAAGAGTGGGTGATTGCAGATAGAGAAGAACAGTAAAAGAGGAATATAGTTAATTTCATTGCTGCTGAAAGGAGCAAACTAAGATTGTTAAATGCGGGGTCAGCTCCATAGATTAATAATGATTGGCCCACTCCCCCCAAATCTGGATCACAGCTATAATTGGAGTATATACATATATACATTTATGCATATACACATATAATTTCAGAAATCCAGGACAAGGATTATCAATTTTGGAAAGAACACAATGATTACGGAAGAACCGGTTCTAAGAGGCTGATACAACAGATTAGGGCTAGTCTTATGCATGAGTCCCTGCATCTGTTACAGTGCTGGTGTATGGTGCTGAAATAAATGTTACTGAGTGAAATACTTGGATGAAAGAATTAACAGAGGGAATGAAAGGAAACTGTAGAAAGTTGTTTATGGAAACCCAGGGAGTCTCCATTTCCACTGGTAGAACCAGACGAGCAAGAAAGATTTCTAGTCATTAAGGAGAGAAGCAGGATGAGAACCCACCAAGAGAGAACTGTTTTTCCTAAAGCTCTTTTTGGAAAGTGTTTGGGAGACAGGTTATTCCCAAGGAAATCTGTAATTCCCAAGAAGTAGGTCTGAACAAAACATAAATATGAAAAAGGAGTTTGTTAGAAAATAAAAAGGAACTATTAAAAAAGAAATCATAATGGAGATAGAGAATAAACTAGTTCACAAGAGAGTAGGTGGAGGTTCAAAGACTGGGGGCAGTTGCCTTTCATTTGGCACTCAGATAAAATGCCATTTGAAAATTTTAAGTATACATAAAGATGTTAACTTGCTTCAGATGCTAAAGATCCTGGAAAATGAATCTTTTTAGTTGAATATGTTTGTATTTCTCACAAGAATACAATTTCTGGAAAGTTCGATTCAAAAGAACTCAATCTGATTTTTGTTTCAATAGCCGAGTACAAAATTCTTTGTCCTGGAGGAGAAGGTTTTCGACCAAACCCTATCACTGTTATACTGGAAGGTAATTCTATTTCCTTTATCTTAAAGTGTGCAAATTTTGAACTTTCTTGAGTTTATTTAAAATGCTAAAAAAAAAAAAATGTTGTTGGTTTCATTTTGATAGATATTGATGAATGCCAGGAGCTTCCAGGACTGTGCCAAGGGGGGAAATGTATCAACACCTTTGGTAGTTTCCAGTGCCACTGTCCTACCGGTTACTACCTGAAGGAAGACACCCGAGTGTGTGATGGTAAATGGCCCTCATAGGATGATAAGTTCTTTCGAATATTGAGAACTGACCTCAGAAGTCAGCATGCAGTTACCAGGACAACTGGAGAATTTAGCAATACAGCACAGTGGTCTAAACATGAACATAGCCAGGCAATTTTGTCACACGTGTGGCAGTTTGCACTAATGTTGCTGCAATGATGTCATTTCCAATAAGCTCTAAATCTACCTTTTTTTCTAAGAACAGTGGAATTTTGTCCCATTTATGTCTCAAAGAGTTTTCCACATTCTTCAGAAGCTCCATGTTTTATTGGAGTGGCACAAGACTCATTTCATTACTTCTATACTGTGGACGGTCTGGGCTCCTCTTCTCCCTGTCTATCCCGCTCGTCATCTGTACAAATGCTTTAAATGAGCTTCTCTTAGAAGACAGCCCTTTGGCTTTGTGACGTTAATGTTTGCTCCTGTGTATCCTGTGTTGCCGGAAAGAACTGGAATATTGACCACTGTTAGGTTTCAGAGCATTTGGGCCATGGACCAACGTGGGGGAGGTGGTTTTCATCTACATACAGGAGTCACATGACTAGTTAGGGATGAGACCTCTTGTATTCTGCATGAAAACTATTCCCCCGGCTCTTCACATGACTCATTAAGTGAGCTAGACACTGAAATCATCAATGAGCATTAGCTGAGCATCATCGTGTGAGTGACACAGCTTTAAGACCCAAGAAGATTAGAATCAACCCCTTTTGTTTAAAAGTAAAAGAACCCGCACGCATTGCTATCCAGTCGATTCCAACTCATAGCCAGCCTATAGGATAGAATAGAACTGCCCCATAGGGTTTCTAAGGAGTGACTGGTAGATTCGAACTGCTGACCTTTTGGTTAGCAGCTGAGCTCTTAACCACTGTGCCACCAGGGCTCCTTGTTTAAAAATAGAGGGAAAATAGGTGAAATACCTGCCACCATGTTACCTCACAGATGCAGGTTCCTGAGGCCATTCGTTGATGGCTTTGGCATATATCACGGACTTTGCGAACATATGGAGTACATGATTGTCTTTCCTGAAGGAATTTTGAGAATTATAGCTTTTCCACATTTCCACCTCTGCCTGTCTTTGAGGATGTTATAGACTCATGCAGTAGGAACTCCTGTAAGAAGGCAAGAGTTCATTTTCTAAAACCTTCTTTTCTGAAAATACACATACTAGCACAGATCAGGGGCACTGCAAATTAAACTCGTATTTTTCTTGCCATGGTTTCAAAGTACCCTGTAGATTTTCTCCTCAATTGTCAACATTTATACTGACACTGAGTGCCAGGCCCTCCCAAAGAGTGAAGTTGTTGAATTCACATACCATCTTCTCTTTGGAATATAGATGTGAATGAATGTGAAACTCCCGGCATCTGTGGTCCAGGGACGTGTTACAACACTAATGGCAACTATACCTGCATTTGTCCTCCAGACTACATGCAAGTGAATGGGGGGAATAATTGCATGGGTGAGTCCAAGCTTTTCGCAATAATGCATGTTGAGTCCTCAGCTGCAAAGCAGAAAAACCTTACAAGTCCAGCAATTAGTACTTAATGTTATGTTACTCATCAGACTGAATCTTGCCAGCCCTTCGCTGTCTGTGTGAGAGCCTCCTCCCCTGTAAACTATAAGCTTGGCATTTTTTCACCACCTCATGTGGGTGGTTGGGAGTTTTCTTTAAAATGTAATGTCGGAAAATCCCAAACAACAGTACTTCTTTTGTTTGACTTTTGGGTGTATCTTTATACAATTATATTTACAGCACTGACCTACAGTATTAAAACATCATGGGTCGGAAATGAGAAATTTACTGCCAAATAGCAGTGGAGAATTGTTACTAGGCAACTGGGCAGGGAATCATGGAAAGTTTATTAATGCTACAGCTTCATAATGACTTTTTCTGTGGTACCAAAATGCCAGGGAATACGTTTCTTTAAGTCTGTTTTCTTGTAGCGCATAGATAGCTGGAAAGTTGTGTAGAAGAGGGCTGTTTCTGCCCTGAGTAACGTCCAGTTACCTGGTAGTAGACTCTTGAATTTAATAAAAGAAAGTCACTTTCCTTAGAAGTCTGCTGTGATTTTCCACATTGCCAATCCTTCTCTCTAGACATGAGAAGAAGTCTGTGCTACAGGAACTACTACGCTGACAACCAGACCTGTGATGGAGAACTGCTGTTCAACATGACCAAGAAGATGTGCTGCTGCTCCTACAACATTGGCCGGGCCTGGAATAAGCCCTGTGAACAGTGTCCCATCCCAAGCACTGGTGAGCTTAGTTCTCATTTACCAAAAATGTAGGCTGATCCATTACCTGCGAATAGTTGGGAAAGTCAGCACCATCAAAGGAAGAGAAGGGTGGATGGTTGATCTTCATAAGAGAAAATGGCCTAACTCACAAAGGCAAATAGGAAAATTGACAGCTGATCCTGGTCCTTCCAGCTGAAAATTGAATCACAGGATTCACTTTTAACTTACACGTTAACCATTCACCAGATGTATAGACTCAGCATATCACAAAAAAATATAAACATGGTTATCATTATTATGGATTTCACCATATCACAAAAGACTGGGAACATTAGGCAAACCAATAAGACAAAGAAGTGAACCATAATTCCCATTATTTTTAATGACTTATAGCTACTCTAGTTCCAAAAGGATCCTATGAAGATGCAAGTGTAAAGCAAGGGATAAGCACAAGTCAGATGGCAAACAAGGCTAAGAAAGTTGGAGCAAGGAGCGAGGAAAGTACACAAAATCCAAGCCAGGGTTTCTACACACTTGCCAGAGATGAGCAATAATTTTGGCTCCAAACTTTCTAGCCGCCCATATAAAAATGGAGACATGATCAAGCATAAGACTCTTAATGACCGTAAAGCAAACTCAACAGTGGAGGAAAGCACAACTCTTCTCCATATCGAGACCTAAGAGAAATTTCTCCTTATATCCTCATGGAGAAAAAATATATGTAATGTTATTTGTAATTTTTTTTTAAGTCTAAATTATATCTTTGGAGTAAATGAGGTGAAGACTTTGATACACTCTTCTTGTATCGTACGGTATATGGTATATATCACATATATGATGATGGGCTCATTTAATAATATTATAATTGTGCATTAAATGAACAATTCTGTAGGATACTGATTAACATATTCTGTACTACCTATCTCATTCCCCACAGTGATAAGTAAAATATTCTATTTTTTGTCTGGTACTACTTGAAAATGCATGCAACAAAAGATTTTTGAATAATAGTTCATGACATGTGAAAATGATATCAACTTCAAATTTCAGTGACCCTAGATAAAATTTGGAGCCCTGGCAGCCATGCTCATTTGTTTACAGTCTATGACTGCTTTTATGGCAGAGTTGCCTAGTTTTGCAGACACTGCGTAGCATACAAAGCCTAAAGTATTTAGTATCTGGCTCTTTAAGGAAAAGTCTGCTGACCCCTGATCATGACCTATGGTCTTCAAACATTTTGATCACGCATGCCTGACAATAAAATTCTGAGAGTCATACACATTTGGTGATGTGTGTATTTACATATAAATCTCTCCTGGTGGTATAGTGGTTAAGTGCTACGGCTGTTCACTGAAAAGGTCAGCAGTTCGAATCCATCAGGCGCTCCTTGGAAACTCTATGGGGGCAGTTCTACTCTGTCCTGTAGTGTCGCTGTGAGTTGGAATCAACTTGACGGCAACGGGTTTGGTTTTGATTTTGGCTTATGTATGTATATATATGTGTATGAATGTATGTCCATTTATTTGTATTCAATTACATTTTATTACAACAGTTATTTTTATGAACTGTTCTAATATGTTAAGTATATCATAAAATACACACAAAATTTTTAAAGGATTAGATTTTACAAAGGTAGAAGTTCTAATATTTTCTTTTTTATCTTGGTGAATCAGTGCGCACTGCCCTGCAGACCACTTTGGAGACACCTTATGTACGCTAACGTGTATGTCCAGAAATGTCTGAGCTCTAAGAATCTACAGATTTCTTCTTCGTGTTCAGTAGTGATCAAATCCAGTCATGGCTTTCCCATAAGCTGTGAGAATTGCATACATTTTAGGAGTCCCTGCAGTTTCTCTAGTTATCAGTGTCAGCTGGTTTGAGACTTGTTGCAAGTGGAGACTCATATATTAAGGAAATAAAGCACTAGGAGAAGAACATGTTATATTTTGATTACGATAATTTCAGATACCTTTCACTAATTTTCACTGGGTTTGACCAGTAAGGCAATGGTCATCATGAGCTCAGATCGATGGCAGACCATGCTAGTTAGAGTAGTGATCTGGGGTCACAGAATCTCAGAGGGAGAGGGCCCTCAGATGGCATTTAGTTCATTCTTTATTATCAACTTTGATGAATTCAGGCTTCAGAGAGAGTGAGAGAATGCTTTACCAAAAGAAATCCAGTTCCAAAAATTGAAGTAATGACCAGGGTTGGTTGTTTGACACAAATTGTCCATTAATAGACCCGATGTCAAGAACTTGACTAGATTTGCTATGTTCTGCCACAAGCTGCTGAGGAAATGGGTTTTGTAAAAAGGGTTCCTCAAACTCTTAAATCCCTTACTGCAGAGTGGAGAGAGCCACTCCTGCCCGTCCCTGGGTCCAGAGCTGAATAATATCCACAGAGAAACCCAGATTCACGCAGGCAGCCCCATCCGGAGCGATGGCGTTGATGTGGAGACTGCTCCCCCTCACTCACACGTCAATACCAGATCTTTCTCCTTCAGTGCTTGTCTGAAGGACGAGGTGACAACTTCTTTAGGAATTTTCAGCTTGACTTTTTCCTTTCAAGTACTTCATAATACTGTGTATATAAGTACAATGAACCTCTCAAAAATATTTACAAAGTAATATCTTTCAGTCCCATTATTGCTCTTTGCTGACCCCTGTCCTTCTGTGCCCTGCTTGCTTGATCCCTGCAGATGAATTTGCTACCCTCTGTGGAAGTCAGAGGCCTGGCTTCGTCATTGACATTTACACCGGCTTACCTGTTGGTGAGTTATGACGGCATTGTTGGAACTTCCTGTTTTTGCCTTTGTGTTAGAAAAAGGGAGTACATGCCATTATTTGCTCAGTTTGATTTTTTTTTTTTTTCTCTTAGAAGGAAGAATTATTAAACAATGCCATTTAGTTTTATTGAAACATCAATTCTTACTTTGAAACAAACTGCAGATACCCTGTTTACCTCCACCTAACTGGCAGCAGCGTTTGTTGCTGATGGTTAAGAGGACTGGAGCGCTTTCCACAAAATTACAATCACCCGACCCCGGGCATCAACAAAGAGAGAGATTCTGGGAGTAGGGCCAGCTGACATTTGATTTGACCGTAGTTCCCAGCCTTTCCTTCTAAGAAGTTTAATAGGACTTTTCACAGCAATCCTTACATGTAGGTGCTTCACCTAAAACCCTTGTTGTGGCTCAGTTTTATCAAACACAGAATCTCCTCAGATCGTGTGCTTTGAGAATTTCAGCTGTGAAATAAAAGTCTTTGCAGTCTGGGGCCCCATCTGGTAGCTGGAGCGGAGACCTCTACATGGTAGCGATGCTTGTACAGAATTCATAAATACTGCACAGTGTTCAGCCAGTGTAGCTATTGTGGTTAGAACCAAATAACACAGAAGTAGATGGAAAGCCATTGCATTCTCAGAGTTTTTCCCTAGTGTGATTTATATGCATCCTTAGATCCTCTCAAGTCGGAGCAGTTGTGTCTAGTCGGAAACATCACCACTTGCTTTGTTCCACCTTATTTCTAATAAGTAAACTGAAATCCACATCAGCCTTTCCAATGACCTTGTTTAAGAAAACAAGAGTCTGGTCCAGCAATCAGCCTGGCTACCTTAGTGCCAAATCCATATGGCTCCACAGTCTAGTCAACGTCCAAAGAAACTTCATGGTTTGGAAAGAAAAACTGCTAAATGACATTGGCATGAAACACCTGGCCCTCACTGCATTGTTTTTCTCTTCCCAAAACAGATCTTTTAATCTCCCTAGAATCTCTGATCCAAAGATAAGAGGTCTGTAATAGTCATGGTTCTCCACGGACAGGCCAGGCGTACCCCAGCGACGCCTGCCCTGCAATACTGGCAGCGAGCAAAGACACAGAACAGCATTACCAGCATCCGTCGGTAGAGCTGGAAAAGCCCTCAGACATCATCTAGTCCAAGTGCTCTGCTTTACGCTTAAGGAGGCAGAGGCTCAGAGAGGGCAAGGGACTCAGCCAAGGTCACCTAAGTAATTAATAACAGACCTGGGATCAGAATCCAGTCCTGACTCATGGCTTGCTTTGCCTCTAGCTCTTGAAAACTGGAAATGTGATATTTAGCAATATACTTATTGTTACCAGATTCTACCATGACAAAATATTTAGATGACTGAAGAACTTTGTTTTATTTAAGCTTTATACTCTCCTTCTGAAAGGTCTTAAGGCTGTTGGCTATGGAGTCCATTGTAATGGGGTTAAAACTATAGCACGTTTATTAATCTTGTCTTAAAATATAAACTCCAAGTTGAAGTTCAAATAAAATCCAGACAGGAAAAGAAAATGTATTTTTTAATATATCCTTTTGCTATTTTGTGCCTAACAACAGCTAGAAATTTGACTTAGACTGTTATTGTTAAACTTGATAATAATACACGCTACTTACACTTAAAACAAATGAATATGAATATAATATTTCATATTTTAACCCACAATAAAAGAATGGCATTTGAATTTTTTGTTGGCCGATACATAATTTGATGTTACTTCTCAGAAATTTTTTAACAACTTCAATTCAACAAATGTGAAAAATCTAAAAACGTAATCGCCTATCTTCAAAATAACAGTATACCCTTTAAAATTCTAAGCTGTTTTTCCATTAAAATAGATCAGTTTGCCTTGGAACAAAAGGAAGCCCTTTAGAAAAGGGTCTAAAATAAATCTACGGCCTATCAAATTTCTCTCCTAAAACAGGTTGGTTTTAGAGTGTGATTCTTCTGAAATTGCAGCAGCTCTGGTGGGCTCCACTTGGTCTCTGACCCTCTCGCAACAACTCATGCAGACAGAGTACCACGTGGGGCTCCTGAGACTATGACATCTAAAGGAAAGTGACAGCAGTAACCAAACTGGGTGCATTAGAAAGACCTGTGACGTAGACCAACGTTTTACTTCTGGGGTGTGTTGCCTGGCTGTGTCAAGGAGCTGACGGAGGATCCAGGATTGCAAGCACTTTGATAATGATCCTGTGAAGACTGTGTGACAGTCATGTGGAAAAACACACAGAGGGCAAGATAGCCTGTTAGCAGATTCCCGGTCCCAGGTCCTCACCCACCTCTTGGCTGTGTAGTATCTGGCAAGCTTCATCCTCTGGCTGGGCCTCAGTTGCATCATCTGTGTAGGGAGGCTAGTCACTGAACCTAGGGTGGCTGTGATGATTCAGTGAGTAAACACAGGTTAAATGCTGTAGAAATGCACCAGGCACACAGCAAGTTAGTCACTATTAGCTGTGATGATTCAATGAGTAAATACAGGTTAAATGCTGTAGAAATGCACCAGGCACACGGCAAGTTAGTCACTATTAGCACTGTTACTACCATCCTAGAGGACATTTAAATGGTCAGGATTTAGCCAGGCTGGTGGGGAGCAGAGGCCTGCCCACCAGGCTCCCGCACTTGCCAGCCAGCCCTGCTTTTGCCACTTTGGTCCTGGCCCTGCTCTCAGTTGTACTCTAGCCCTGTTTTAATGCTCACCAACTCCACTTCCAGACACCAGTTCTTTATTTAACAGATTTAGATTGAGCACTCAGCACGCGGTGCAGCAGCCAGGCCCAGCCCCCAACCTTAGGGAGTGCACAGTCTGTTACAGCGTCCTTTCTTAGTGCTGAAATGGTCCTCACGGGCAGCCTGGGCCCAGCTTGCGTCTCCAGTTTGACCCACCTCCTCTCTAAAGCCATACGAAGGAGGAACGGAGAGTTAGAGTGGAATTTGAAAGATCAGAGTTGACTATGACCATTTTGGCTTGTCTTCTGTTCTTCACCAGTTCACTTTTCCCGTCCTAGCCAAACACCACTGCACTCTTGGGTAGAGAGGCCGCTTACACTTGGCAGTTACCTTTATACTGCTCATCGGGTGCACAGTGCCCAGTGGATACAGCAATGACTCCTACCTCTTTGGAGCTGCCGTTCTGAAATAAAGCCAAAAGAATAGACACATGAGTGTCTGAAAGTGGCTTAACTATTTTAGAGTGTCTGAAAGTGGCTTAAAGAGTGTCTGAAAGTGGCTTAACTATTTTAGTTTGCTGTTCATTGATGTGGCCCCACTTCCACACTGCCACATACACACAGAGCACTGAGTTAGAAGCAGCTGACTTTTTACCCAGTTCCACCACCCTTAGGTGCGCATGCACACACACATACAGACACACACAGCACCGAGTTAGAAGCAGCTGACTTTTAACCCAGTCACCCACCCAGGGACCATATGCGGTGCTGATACTCATATATGGTCGCTGTTTCCAGATATTGACGAATGCCGGGAGATCCTCGGGGTCTGTGAAAATGGAGTGTGTATCAACATGGTTGGTAGCTTCAGATGTGAATGTCCAGTGGGATTCTTCTATAATGACAAGTTGCTGGTTTGTGAAGGTAAGTGGTGTCGTGACTGTGTCCTATGCAGAAATGAATCAACTGATGAGTTGGTTGACCACATACATGTGGCAAATTTCTCAACATTGAAATTTCAGAAATGCATCAAGCTCTGGAAATTGTGAGACATGGTGTGGAAACTTCATGTAAGAAAGTCCCACTCGCAGTGGGAAAACCAGGATGTGCGAACACACACACACACACACACACACACACACACACACAATGTATTAGATTTCTCAGCTGATACGGAAAAGCCTTCAGTTCCTGAGTGTGTCAAAGTGAGCATGAGTGGGGGGCAGCCATCCTTAGCTGAATCTCCAAGTCATTGTTCTCTTCCAAATGGAGACTTTGCTACTCCCAAGTGAAAACAAGGTTAATGCAGATATTCCAAACACATGAGAGAATTCCATGCGGCAGGAACAGCAAATCTGATTTTATTTGAAGAAAGCTGGCATGGATGCAAATGGTACTTTTTCATTATCAAATTGCCGTCCCGTTGTCATGTGTATGTTCTGAGTCTGAGCAGCCCTCACAGCGCCTGGTGTTTTCCCTCTACCTGGGGAAGATGGTGTCCTTTTACAGTTTAGTGAAGGGATGTTACGGCTATTAAGTACAGCATGTGCCTTAGGGTAGCTGGAATATTTTTCTATCTAATACTGAAACTTGGAGTTCTAGACCATGAGTAAAGTTAAGGTCATAACCAGGTATTTGTTACATCCTCCTCACAAGGCTTTTTATTATTACTGTGGCCAAGTCAACACATGTCCCTGGCCTGGCTGGTGTGGGTATGGGGAAATAGAGCCTTCCTAGGGAGACAGCCATTCCAGATCTTGGCACCAGCCCCCAGGCTTTGGGAGACGCACCAGCGATCAGCTGAATGGATAGGAAGCGTGACTTGGGAGAGAAGGGACCCCATGGCAGATGATTTCATAGTGCTAAGGTTGGCTGCCTCCCTCACAGCCATAACCGTCCTCCTTTCATACATGCCTCAGGATCCCTGCCACCTTCACATAGTGTCTCCCTTTCTTACACTCAGAGATCCCCCCAGTAGTTACGTTACCCAGGTACTTATATTCGTTTAAACAGCAGCCCTTGGCCAGAACCAATAGCAAGGCCGCACATGAGCACCAAGTCAACATAGACCAGGACACACACCTGAGGTTGGACACGTACCTCTGTACCGACGTAAGGTGCTTTGCTTCCAGGGTGACACTCAACGGATGTTGAGATTAGTAAGCGCTCCAACTTTTGGTTTCCCTTTGAAGAATATTCACCTTCAGGGCGGATGTTGAATCCAGGGTCTGCTGTTTTGCTGTACTCTTCGTTCTCAGAGTCAGAAAATGAAGGTTGATTTAATATAAGCCTCAGCAACACCAAGTTTGGAACAGATTCCAGAAGTGACTTAGAGAGCATCCCTAAATGCCTCTCCCTCTCCAAGTATGCATGTAGTCAGGTGTCAGCTGGCGTGCACAGAGAGGCTCGCCCACGACACCGTTTGGCTTCTCCAGTGACACGAGCTACCCTCAGTGTGTTCCTGCACACCCTTCCCATCTAGTGAAGGGAGGGTGCTGGGCCCGCTGGAACCTGAGCAGGCAGACTTCTGCTGTTGCACAGAGAGGCACGACCTACCCGCGTTAGACAGCGCCACTCACTGGCGGAGCGAGTTGCACACACACTAAGAGGCATCCGTGAAACCTGGTCTGGTGGATTTGCCGCCCGTTGTGGGAACTTCTTTGGCTGAGCCAACCTCTGTGTGAACACACAGCAGTGGTGCTGAAGGCCACTGTCACCTGTATTACAGGCTAGCCCCCATACTGGATTTAGACTGAATTAGATTGTTTCATTGCAGCCGGGGTGCGGGGATAGGGGGAGGGGAGGTAATTGGCCCTGTGGTACAGCCTGGACTGTGCAGCAACTTTTATGGTGTCACAAATGAGAGTTACATTAGGTACACATTTAAAAACAAAGAAAGAAGAGGTAAACAAACTACCTTGTGAGCATTGTCCAACCTCTGGAGCATACATTATCTGTTTTATTCTTTTCTTTGGTAATTAGAGTCGGGCTGTTTTTAGGAGTGTGATGTGTAGCGTGCCATGCAGTGTTGCCTTGATGGGGCTGCCATGTTGCAGTGGTCTAGGCAGCAGCTCTGCGGCCTCGCTGCCCCACTCAGGGCCACGGCCCAGGAGCACCGCCTCCGCTGGGAACTTGGGAGAAACACAGGAGCCCAGGCCTTTCCCCAGCTGTGCTGAGTCAGAGTCTGCACTTCAGCAGGCTCCCAAGTGACTCCCATGCGGACCTTATAACCTTCCAGACAAAAGGAGCCTCATGAATCATAAAATCCCGGGGCTTTTTGTAAATACAGGTTAAGATTTCCTGTGGTATTATTCTATGCCCACATCAAGTCCTGGCCCTGGCAGCTGAGTTTCAGGACTTTTTTTCTAGTCATGAGTGAGTATCATTAGAGCCCATATGTGGTCATAAATCAAGTACTCACATTTATGAAAAATATTAGCTAGGTGGAAAATTTAGAAAATGGATTTTGAGTCATTTATTGTTTTTCTAATAGAACAGATCAAAATAAGAAGATATACGTGTATTTTTACGTGAGGCCTCTCTGACTTGACACCGGATTCTGTTCTCCTTTGAACTTGATCCTCTCCTGCTTGCAGATATTGATGAGTGCCAGAACGGCCCAGTGTGCCAACGCAATGCCGAGTGCACCAACACTGCCGGCAGCTACCGCTGCGACTGTAAGCCTGGCTACCGCCTCACCTCCACCGGCCAGTGCAACGGTACGTAGTTCACCCCGGCCGGCTGCGCCACCGAACAGCTCCGTCTCCGTAGCTCCGGGTAACTGGGTTTCTTACGAGATGGCTAGGTTGAAGAATAGGTGAAGTAAGATTTAGATGGCTGAGTTCTAATAACTAAATCGGGAAAAAAAGGCTGAAAAGTCTAAATACTTTCCAAAAAAGAAGTAAATCGTGTATATCAATAGATTTCCTGTTTGCCTGTCCACTGCCTCTCCCGCCCCATCACCACCCCGCACACACACGAGGCAGCGACGGTTCAGTGGTAGCATTTTCATCTTCCATGTGGGAGACCCAGGTTCGATTGCTGAACAGTACCCCCCAGGCACAGGCACAACCTGTCTGTCAGTGGAGGCTGGCATGTTGCTATGATGCTGAACAGGTTTCAGGGGAGCTTCCAGACCAAGATAGGCTAGGAAGAAAGGCTAGCAATCTCCTTTCAAAAGTGAGCCGATGAAAACCCTGTGGATCACAATGCCGCATTGTCCAATCTGCAACTGATGGTGGGGATGGCACAGGACTAGACAGTGTTTTGTTCTATTGTACACGGGGTTGCCATGAGTCAAGGCCAACTGGGCAGCTGCTAGCAACACACACACAAACACACACACTCTCTCTCTCTCTCCCCTAACCAATACTCAGGACCAATTTTTTTTTCCTTCCACATAATCCACATTAGGTAAGTGAGATTGTGGCCATCTCAGCTACGCATCCCAAATATCTCGACAGTTGAAGCTCTCCTGAGCTGGTACAGATTAATAGGCATAAGTCAGAGACAGCAGCATCATTTTTTTCTCCTAAATATCTTACAGATGAAAGATCACTCACTGAGGGCAGCAAATATTAACTGCCCTTTGGTAGCTAATGTATCACCTGCAGGAAAATCAGAAGCTGTGTCCACTGTGGCTTACATTTTTTGCTGTTCACTTTTGTCAGGGATATAGTAGAAGTAAGGATGGGCGTGTTAGCAACTGCAGTTTATGAAAAAGTCATGAAGCATCAGACTAGTGTTATCAAAATTAAAATAGTTGGTGTTGCAGCCAGAAGCAAACTAATACCTGGCAATGAGTTAAATGTAAGTTTTTGAGTAACTATAAATCACTGTATATTCAGAAAGGTGGTCAGGAAGAATGTGTTATTTTTGCCGAGGGCTCCTTTTGCAGGGAGTTCCTGGACGTTTATGCATTTGTGAATGAGACAACGCTAGGGAATGCAGTAAGATTCTCCTTAGATCCCTTTGCCCTTGCCAGCCAGTGATGAGATGCGAGGAGGCGTACTACCCTCCGTAGGGCACGTTGCATTGTTTTATGAGACCTTGGGGGGAACAGGATGTAATAGCAGAACAAAACATCACTTTGAGTATGGAGACTTGTTTTGTTGAGCTTAAAGGAACATGTGTAAGTGTTTAGCATTTTGTCAACAGAGCTGTTGTTATCCATTTATTAAAAAAACAAGACAGGAAGAGAGGGGCCGTCTCGGATATGAACCACAATACCCTAGAGCAGCTTGGCCTTGGTACCACTTCCCTGCATTTTATTCTTAATTCATATTTCTTTGAAACTGGGTGAAATAATTCCGGTCAAAATAAGGAATTGCTGATAATACGGAACGTGTCATTTCACACCACTTCTGCTCAGGCAAGGAGTGGGAAGGAGCTGTTTATACACCAGGATGAGAAGTGTAGGCATGACCTGCTGGGGATTAAGCCCTTTCGTATTTTCTTGTAGTAACATTAATCTATGTAAAACAGGTCAGGCATCACCACTGGTAACAGTGGGTAGTGTGATTTGTAGCTGAAAGCTCCATTTTCCTCCTACACTGAAATCCTCAGCAGAGGGGGAATGTCCTTGAATTTTGTAACTGGTCAGTCTCTAGAGCTGAAGAGGGCTCTGGAAATGGCTTCATTTACATCTTTCTTTTAAATTTTTTAAAAAATGTCTTTAAATGCTATCCCGTACTTGGCATTTTTCAGGCATGTTGCAAAATATTTCTCTCCCCCTGTGTTTAAGATGAGAAGAGCTAAAACTTTCTCTCCATCATAAGATTTTTATTTGAACTCATGCATACATCATTTCAAACCTCAAATCACAGCTGGCCATCACGCTGCATTGTTGCTGACAGACTGGAGCGAACAACATGGTATCTAAGGCCAGAAGGCCAGTTTGCCCTCAGGGGCTGGACCGTTAGAGCAAATGCCATCCGTTCTGAAACGCCTTGCCCAGCTGAAGACAGACAGGTTCTTCCCAACTGCTGTGTGTGGTCTCCTTTCTCTCAGCTACCCAACCTCAGAGATCATCTCCTGGGAGTTTAGGGTAGAAACATAGTGTTCTAGTTTCTGTCAAAACAGAGTAAGAATATCACAATTAAATTCTCTAGAATTGTAACTGTTTCCCCAGTAAAACCTCAAAGACTCCTTTTTTTCATTTTTTTAAACCATCATGAAGTAGGCATTGAAGGAAAAAAGAAACCCTAACTGGGGATCCCTTTCTAAGAAGATCCTTAATGCCCACCATATCCTCATGGGACCCAGACATAAGAAAGAAATGGTCGGCATACCCCTAGCCCCAGTGCTGTCTGAAGGTGTCCAAGATTTGGGCCAACTACACTAGGCCCCGAGACACCCTTTGTCAAGATCAGCTGCCTTCACTGAGCATGGGAATAGAAATAAATTTCCTCTGCCTGTCCTGGGGAGCAATTTGCTGATTGTAAATCCATTCTTTCAAATGGGAATAATCATGATTCGTTGGGTTAACCAGCATGTCTGCAGAGGCTAACAGTAGCTCCTGGTCTGCTGTCACGCGGCCCCATCCTAACGACAGACTCTGCCTCAACCGTGTGATGACTCAGCTCTAAATGGCCTAGGTGTGGGAAAGAGGGAGTTGCAACAATGGCAGCCAGGGCACATGCAATGGAGGGGATAGTCACCTCTCCGGCACAGGCAGGGTTGCTGTGTCCAGGGCACATGCAATGGAGGGGATGGCCACCTCTCCGGCACAGGCAGGGTTGCTGTGTCCAGGGCACATGCAATGGAGGGGATAGCTGCCTCTCTGGCATAGGTGGGTTGCCCTGTGCAGCTAACAGTGTCCCTTCCCAATTGCTGTTTTCTCAGCAGGCGGGGCAAGCAAACAGCAAGTTGAGACTACTCAGCCAAGGGGAGGGCACTGCTATTCCCCACAGCATCTACAACACAAATGGTCTTCTGCTGTTTGCTGTCTCTGGTGACAGGAAAATCAGGGTGGTTCAGTGCTCTTTAAACGATATTTCCTCTAAACATAGATTCTTGAGAGCTTTAAAAAATTAGAGACAAAAGTAGGCACGTAATTATGTCATTTGTGGCTGCCCCTTAGATAATCAGAGTTCAGGAGAGCAGCACAGACTCAATTGATGATAAGTATAATTTGGAGTTTAAAGATTGGCAAGAGCAAGGTGAGAGGTCCTTCCTTTGAACAAATATGAATAAAAAGAAAGAAACATCACTAGGATTGTTAGATACCAAAAGGATCCATGTGTAGACATGAAGATGTGGTTAGGATGGAACAAAAGGCCATAGGAATAAGACACAACAATGAGGTGAAGCTTAAACAAGGGACAACCGTGGGTTGTCCCTCAAGAAAACTTATCAGTGGAATTTGTTTGACTTTGATACAAATACCTAAGAGAAACCATGCAACTCCATGATTTAAGGCACCAAATCTAGACCTGACGTAACACACTAGTTAATTCCACAGGCTGGGACATTGCATAGGCAAATAATCAAATAGAGAAGCTTCCCCAGCTTAGGTTTTTTTTTTTTTTTTCACCCCATTCTGCTTCTAAGTTGTCATACCTTTCAGAACATGTTTTCAGTACTGCCCTGTTTTACACTGTTTCATGTGTCAGACAGGATATGCCCAGTAAATGGGAGTAAGTTTTGACCAATTTTGAGACAAAAAGAAATAAAATGCCAGTATCTGTTTTACTGGGTTAGTTTAGAACTAGGATTTATCCTGAGTACAATACCCACAAGTAAGGTATTCAATTAGATTCTCCCTTCTCATCTTCCACTTAGGACGCTTAAGGTGTTTTTATTTACAGATCGCAATGAATGCCAAGAAATTCCCAACATATGCAGCCATGGACAGTGTATTGACACAGTTGGAAGCTTCTATTGCCTTTGCCACACTGGCTTTAAAACAAATGCTGATCAAACCATGTGTTTGGGTAAGTACGTGATTATCATTTCATTTTTTCTTCATATCGTATTGAAAAATTCATTTGAATCTAAACACATTTGAAATTTAATGCTAAGCGTCTTGGTAGTTTCTTGGCTATTTACAAAGCAGAAACAAAGACAGGTGCAAAGTGTTGAGGTCCTTTGGCGTGTTGTCTTTTATAATGTGGACATGATAAACACCTTCTTTGATGATCGTTTGACTGCCAGCTCCAAAAAAATGTTTTACCAAAGGAGGAAGACAATAAGTATAAAATTCAATTGTTATTAATGCTAAAAGCTTATTACTCTTTTACAATATTTGCCACAAAATGTGGGTATGCGAGACAAATTTACGTTTAAAAAAAAGAAAAAAAGTTAAGGAACACCGTCCTAGGGGAAACGGCTCAGGATTTAAATCTCTCCCTTGATTTCAGTACTAAATCAAGGTGCTGATTTAGAATAAACTTCAAATGCAATTCATCCTTTTCTCCCTTCCCTTCTCGCCTTTTTCTACTTGAAAGCAACGTCCTTTAAGTCTTTTGGGGTCTTGACAAACACGAATCAGTTTCACAGCTGGAAGGAGAACAGTCACAGAGGAATGTCTGACGTGCTTGCCTTTGGCTTTGACTGGATTCACCCACTAGGGGACGTTCCTACAGAGTTTTGTCTTCCGGGGCAGATAAGTTTTAAATGAAGGGGGCCTAATCAGCTGTGTTCGTCACTGGGGAGTAGCCCCTTCCTCTCTGTGAAAGCTGCCCACCTTCTCCTCCCCTGTCTGAATTATGCAGAGCCCCACCCCTACCTCACCAAAGAATTTCACCAGCGTGCCTAAAAATGAACCAAGGCAGAAGTTCTTGAATGCTGGCAGGCTGACTTTTCAACCACACACACACATTGGAGTCACTCTGGGGTCAACCACAGGTTCTTAACGGAGCATCACAGATAGTCTATCTTCACATCCACAATTTGAAAGGAAAGAAGGTAAACCCCCCCCCCCAAAAAATCCTTCATGTCCACAATTTGAAAGGAAAGGAGGTACCAACTGTAAACACCAAGCCTTGCTGCCTTAGATGTTACCTTCCACTCCTTCCTCCCTCTACCTTGCTCTCAGGAACCAGCAGGGTTAGCTTCCGTTCATTTCCTCCTTAGCATAATGTACACCTGCCCTTTATAAGACACACGTTAGTTACTGTGGGGAGATGCAAAGGCATACACGATGCCAAACAGCTTTACAAAACTATCAGAGAGAAAAGACACACAACCATGCAAGCAGGCAAGAGAAGACCCAAATTAAGTGCCATCACGTGGAATAGCTCAGAAAAGTGAGAAAAGTGACCACTGACTGGCACGGTCATGTGTTTTGAGGAGTGGATTGGGAAAAAGGAAAAGATGTCTAAAATGCTAGGTGAGTTAGACAGCGGGGCTGTTTTGTTGCTGACTGCGAAGTAATGTCGGGCCAGTCACGGCCTTTCTGGTAAATTGGAGGGAGAATCTTAAAGGCTGAAATTTGCCAAAGGTGGCAGCAGACCAAGAACCCAGATGTGCGTAGAATTTTTTCCATTTTCAAGTGAAAATATTTGAGAAAAAGTGGCAAGGGTGGAGAATTCTACAAGCAAATAGAATAGAATAATTCTTGTCCAGTTCTCATGTCCTTAGCTTGCCTCCTAGCACATGCCAGTCAAGGAAAGGATTCATTCCCAAGGTTTAGACTTGCCTGTTGCTGGCGTCTTGCAGGGAGCTACCACTGACAGGGCTGCATCGGGAAATTATTAGTCTATGTTTGGGAGACTTTGGGAACCCTCAGATTCCTTCTAGCCGTTGGTAAACATGTAACCGTTTTTCTTCCTTTAATAATTGTGTTTCTCTATGACCTTTCTTCCTACTAGACATAAATGAGTGTGAAAAAGATGCCTGTGGGAATGGAACTTGCCGAAACACAATCGGTTCCTTCAACTGCCGCTGCGATCACGGTTTCATCCTGTCTCACAACAATGACTGCATAGGTGCGTGCTGTGTGCGGCTGTGGAGAAGTCGCTTTGTCCCTGTCCTTTGTGACGGCATCGTCTAGTGTGCCAGCTGTCTTTCTTTACTGCATGCCATCACGTGTGCAGAACTTGGTTAAAGGACTCATCAGTTCTAGTGTGCCAATTAAATGTCAAGTGTAGGAACTACATCCAGTCCTTTGATTGAAATCCTCATTAACAGCTATAATTTTTACGTCTACTTCGCTATAAGTAAATTTCAAAATAAATTGAAAAATTTTAAAACATGCAGAAGAGATTCTTTGTATAGAAATTAAATTGAATAATTCAGAAATAATGTGGACCTTCTTGTGCTGATATTCCACTATCACCTTTTGTTAAAACATATAAATTATTGACTCTATAAGATTCCTCCTATTAAAAATGCTATTATTCATACTTGGGGTAACAAACCAAATCTTGTATTATGCCAGAGGCTAGTTTGATATACTTCTAACTGCAAGAATACTTAACAGTACCCTCCACTGATTGTCTTCTAGTAGTTCCCTTTTAGTCTTTAAAAATAAAATTTAAGGCACGATCAAGGCGCAACTCATATAAAATTCTAATATAAATTGTCATTCTCAAATTAGTAAAATTATGTAATCTTGATTTTGATCAGTGCCTGTAGCCAGGTCTGTAAACCATCTGTATGAGAGCAAACGGTCAACACTTACCCTAAAGCTGAGAAGATAAGGGGCAGGGAAACCAGAACACTGCAAATGGAGCAGCCAGAACACAATTAAAGAGAATGTTGACACATTGTGAAAAATGTAACTATTGTCACTGAACAATTCCTGTGGAAATTTTCAAATGGAAACCTAACTTGCTGTGTAAACTTTCACCAAAAACACAATAAAATATTATTTTAAAAAGCCAGGTCTGTTGTTAGGAACTACATCTTATTGAAATTTCTCGTGTTTACTACTGAGCCAGCAAAGGCCGCGAAAATTCAGAATAAGTATTTTTCCCTTTAAAGCTTTTGGTCGTTGCTGGGATTATGACATTTTCTTTGGAATATATCAAAGAATATTTTTTTTGGCAGATGTTGATGAATGCGCAACTGGAAATGGGAACCTTTGCAGGAATGGCCAGTGCATCAACGTGGTGGGGAGCTTCCGGTGTCAGTGCAATGAAGGCTACGAGGTGGCCCCTGATGGAAGAACCTGTGTGGGTGAGTGCACCTAGCGAAGACCCTCCAGACAAAACTCCAGAGATCACTCAAGGAGCCAGGCAGTCTCTATCCTGTCCTTCCGCTGGAAAGCTAGGAGGGAAAAAAAATCAGAGTAGAATTACAATAATCTCACCTGTAAAGACTCTGTTTTTATTTTTTTTAATTATATATATATATTTAAAAAAAAAAAAAAAACCAAACCCAGTGCCGTCGAGTCGATTCCGACTCATAGCGACCCTGTAGGACAAAGTAGGACTGCTATATATGTAGAAAACCTGGTGGCCTCGTGGTTAAGTGCTACAGCTGCTAACCAAAAGGTGGGCAGTTCAAATCCTCCAGGCACTCCTCGGAAACTCTATGGGACAGCTCTGTGCCGTCCTGTAGGGTCGCTATGAGTCGGAATTGACTCGACGGCGGTGGGTTTTTTGTTTGTGTATATACATATGTATATATACCAATAAAAAACCAAACCTGTTGTCGTCAAGTCAACTCTGACTGATAGCCACCCTACAGGACAGAGTAGAACCGCCCCATAGGGTTTCCAAGGAGCGGCTGGTAGATTCAAACTGCTGACCTTTTGATTCACAGCTGAGCTTTTAACCACTGCACCACCAGGGCACATATATATATATACACATACACCCACTGCCGTCGAGTTGATTGCAACTCATAGCGACCCTATAAGGACAGGGTAGAACTGCCCTATAGAGTTTCCAAGGAGCGCCTGGTGAATTCAAATGGCAGACCTTTTGATTAACAGTCATAGCGCTTAACCACCACGCCACCAGGGTTTCCATATATTTATATTTTATATATATATGATAAATATATATATAATATATAAAAATGTATATATAAATATGCCATGGAGACCCTGGTGGCGTGGTGGTTAAGAGTTCAGCTGCTAACCAAAAGGTCAGCAGTTCAAATCCACCAGGCACTCCTTGGAAATCCTATGGGGCAGTTTTACTCTGTCCAGTGGGGTCGCTGTGAGTTGGAAATTGACTCGACGGCAACGGATTATGGTTATATATGCCAAAAGTATCAGTTTTTCCCCTTACCTTTTAAAAATAACTTATTGTACTCACAGACAGAGAACAGTTGATTTTTATAAACAATTGTCATTCCCTTTCATAATTTTTTCTTCAGAATAACTTTTGAAGTAATTTAGCGCTGATAAAATCTTTCAGGTGACGTTAGAATTCTTGATACGCGTTGACTTTTCAGCTCCCACACTTTTCTGGAAATATTTACTGTGTGGTAAAAAAAAAAAAAAAAATTTTGTGGTAGGTAAGATAAAATGTAGTTGTTAGATTGTACTTTTCCAAAAGCCAATAAGGCTTATTCTTTTGAGTCTTTTTCTCCTTGGTGGAATTTTGCAGACTTCATTGAGTTTTATATGTTTCTGTGGTTTGATTTGTTTCTTTGGATTTTAATTGCATGATGGACATCATGCCCATGTGAACTACTTTGTTCTTTTCCTCTTTTCTTTGCAGATATCAATGAGTGTCTCTTAGAACCCAGGAAGTGTGCACCAGGCACCTGCCAGAACCTGGATGGGTCCTTTAGGTGCATTTGTCCACCTGGGTACAGTCTGCAGCATGACAAGTGTGAAGGTAGGAGGGCCCTCAGTGTTTGGAAAAGCAGAGCCAGCCGCTGCACCCGAAGAGCAGCTTTCTGTGACAGTGCCTTCATTTTGGGATACTCTGTCAGAGACAGATCCAGAGGCAGAGAGTGTGACTTCATGACCTCATCCTGAGATGGAGAGGCAGGAATATCTCATTCTTGTGCTGATCTCTGCTGAAGCTGTCTTGCCTACAGGTGGCCATGTGACTCTGACTCTCGTCCAGTATACTTTTATGTAACTCGTAAAAGTGCTGTCTCCTACTTTCAGAATTCCTGAGTTACATGTTTTCAAATGCCAGCGGGTGGCAGCTAAAAATAGCTTCCCGATTCCAGTTACAAATCTTTAATGACCGTACTCAAGGTTCCGTGAATGTGGCTGTGTAGTTTGCCTATGTGGTTTTTGCCTGTACAGTGGTGGACATGTATTACTACCAAATAGATGCTCAGCAAATTTTATAGAACTGCGTTTCTTGCATTAAATGAGTGACATTAATTGCCAAAACAAATATGTAGACTTTAAACAGGTCTGCATCTAATCCATAAAGAGTGAGACTTTCCCCAGCTTTTAATATTGCCAGTGAAAAATGTTACTATATATCTAATTTAAATTATATTCAAGTAGTAATGTTCTAAATGGAAATCATTTATGAAAATCAGGACTAAATGCAAATTATTAAAAGTGTTATTTTAATTTTATTAAGGATTGGCGTTATTTATAATGAATTCCCAGTTCTCCTAAAATGAACCAAATGGAGATGTTTAAGAAATAGAAACAACTTCCCAGATAGCTAATAAATGTGACCATTCTGTAATCTTTGTCCCCACTCTTAATGAGTTGTCACCTATAGGCTAATTCCTACCATAAGATCAAAACCCACTGCTGTCAAGTCGCTGCGGACTCATAGCAACCCTACAGGACACAGTAGAACTGCCCCATAGGATTTCCAAGGCTGTAAATCTTTATGGAAGCAAAACAACAACACTCCCTGCCAAAAAGAAAAAAAAGAAAAAATTAAGCATTTTTACAGAAGTTAGCTTTTCTCTTAAAAGGTTAGATATGGGGGCAGAGGGGGTGTGGGGATAGAGTAACTTGGTTAGCGGCAGCTAATATCCATGAGTAAACCACAGGTAACATAGCCCTGTTCTAAATGCAACCTAGTAATGGTGATGAAGAGGTTGAGTGTGCGTTTTAAGGGAGATAGCCACTTTGCATAACACATTTTAGGCTATCTAAGTGTGGTATTATGACGTTAAGTCAAGATGATGAGTTAATTTCTTAACTTCCCCTTAGTTGGACCTCTGGGAGGAAAGGTGTGTAATATGAAGACATTTTGGTGTGTGTAGGACTCTGCACAAGTTGTGAAAATAAAGAGCCCCAAGAAACGAGATATTTTGTGTTGCATTAAAAATATATATATATTTCCATAAAAATAGCATGGCTTAAAGCCAAGACTTACCAGTTTCTTCATTACAAATTCCTCCTGAAAGTCAGGGAAAAAGGTGGGTGAGTTTGTTAGAATAGAGTGATCATACTTTTCCGAAAGTAGAGTGACCATGTAGTTTATTGACCAAACCAAGACAATTTTTTAAAGCAAAAAGGGTATGATTAATAATTCAGCCAGGCCAACAGGCATAAGCTAGACGTTGTCCTAATGCTGTGAGCTGGACTAGCAGCCCTTTCAAGTAAAAAAAGAAGTATTCATATACTGAAGGAAATATGCTACAATTCTAAATGCATTGTTTTTTTTATCTGTATGATGAAAGAGAAAAATACAAGCAGTACAAGGAAGATATTTTGTGTCTTAAGAGAAATCATCCCGCAGATGAGTTAGGAGTCTCATCTCCAATACCTTTAATTTGTACTTCATTGTGGTATACTTATTTTCGTATCATTGTAAAATTTGTCATTTCAGGGATAGAGCATGGAATACTGAGAAAAGCATGGGAGAGGGTGGAGGGAAATAAATTTGGATCCGAGGCCCAGAAATCTCAATGCGTGACTCCCTGTCAGCCCAGTTAAAATCTCAGGGCTTCCACCTACCCTAAAATGATGATGAAGTGGGACTCAGGAGTTCTTGCTTCTTCCTAGCTTAGTGTTGTACAAATTACTCTTACCTTTCTGATTAACCAAGCAACTCAATCTGGGTAAGAGAGGTTTCTCATAGGACCCGTTAAAAAGCACATGAAGCTTCCATTGCTACCTCAAGAATTGTCAAAACTAATATTTTAAAAGGCATCACAACCCGCTAGCCCAGCTCACAGCGTTATGATAGGGGAGACTATAAAGGCATCACAGCCCGCTAGCCCAGCTCACGGCGTTAGGATAGGGGAGGATATAAAGGCATCACGACCCGCTAGCCCAGCTCTCGGCGTTAGGATAGGGGAGGATATAAAGGCATCACGACCCGCTAGCCCAGCTCTCGGCGTTAGGGTAGGGGAGGATATAAAGGCATCACGACCCGCTAGCCCAGCTCTCGGCGTTAGGATAGGGGAGGATATAAAGGCATCACGACCCGCTAGCCCAGCTCTCGGCGTTAGGGTAGGGGAGGATATAAAGGCATCACGACCCGCTAGCCCAGCTCTCGGCGTTAGGGTAGGGGAGGATATAAAGGCATCACGACCCGCTAGCCCAGCTCTCGGCGTTAGGGTAGGGGAGGATATAAAGGCATCACGACCCGCTAGCCCAGCTCTCGGCGTTAGGATAGGGGAGGATATAAAGGCATCACGACCCGCTAGCCCAGCTCACGGCGTTAGGATAGGGGAGAATATTTCAGCGTCCTTGTTAGTGGCAGCATTAGGAAGCTCCGCTGTACTCTGCACTTGCACGTTCTGCATGTGGTACCTGATGGTGTCTCCACTGTGTTCTGACTTTGCTTGACTCATGTTCCTGCTTTTAGATATTGATGAGTGTGTTGAAGAGCCAGAAATCTGTGCCTTGGGTACATGCAGCAACACTGAAGGCAGCTTCAAATGTCTCTGCCCAGAAGGGTTCTCCTTGTCCTCCACTGGAAGGAGATGCCAAGGTGAGTGCCTTTGCAGGCTCTAGACTGTCATTACTCTGTGTTTATTTGTTCTGGTTTTATTTGAAAACATGGCTAAGCTCTGATTCTTTGTGAAAGGGAAGATGAAGAGTTTTCATTCACCCAGAGATCTAATGATTACCGTATGTCAGAAGGTTTATTTTTACTTTTAGGTTAAAGACTCATCCATCAAGTTATGGTTGTTATAGAACAACTTTCTCTGCACTTGAACTTCTCTCCCACTCTGAGAACACAGGTGCCGGTAGGCCAGTTAATGGGGATCACCCATCAGCCCCTGAATATGGCGCAGCCCGGCAAAATTCAGCCACAGGTTCTCTGCCTCAGAAGAGGTTACCTGTATAAATACGGGCCAAAACTTCCAGACAGGAAAATGAAGATTAATTTATATGCTCCCAGAATATTTTTTTTTAGAATATAGTGCCCATCACTTACAAGTTCTCTAAGAAAACAAACAAACAAACACCAGGATTCTTGCTGGGCCCTATTGTTTTCAGGGATAATACTTGTGAATTGTTTCAGCAAGAATTTTCAAGGGCCTGCCAGGTTGACTTTCAAATTAAAAAAAAAAAAATCAACAGGGAGCCTGAACTTAAGCGTAACACAGTATATGATTAAGTTCCAAAATTAACTGGGCTTTTCTAAACAGTGCAGTTGTGTACATCTGTTTACTTATACCCTGGTGGCGCAGCAGATGAGAGCTCGGCTGCTGACCAAGAGTTCAGCAGTTCAAATCCACCAGCCGCTCCTTGGGAACCCTATAGGGCAGTTCTACTCTGTCCTGTAGGGTCTCTGAGTCGGAATCAACTGAATGGCAACAGGTTTGTATGGGTTTATTTACTTCTACAAACCGGTTTCAATGAATTCAAGGGGGATAAAAAAACAAACACACACACATTTCTGCCCCCCCTTTTTTCTGTTGTTTGCATGTTTGTTTATTTGCTTGTCTTCCTCCATATTACCAAATACAAGGCAATGGATATCAAGGTAAAAGCTCTGAATTTAAGAGTCCAAAAATTGGGTTTGGGGTCTCAGCCCTGCCATTTTCAGCCTGGGGCAAACCATTTAATCTTTTGGAGCTTGTTGTCCTCATTTTAAACAATAATGATTTTAAATCTACCCAACTAATCTTACTGAACGTGTGACAAAGCTTCCTTAGTTTCCAGGTCGTTTATAGACTCTTGGCATTGTTATTCTAATTGCCTGGCTACCTTTTTGTTTTTTCAACTGGTCATTTTGTTACCCAGTATTTGGAAGTGTGAAGGAGAGACTTCAGAATTGTCTGATCAGTTTTAATCTTGAAGTAGCTAGCTATCAGAGGCCCACGTGGATTTCAGGTTGTAGATGGCGAGGTGCATGATTCAGACAGATACCCTATCTGTGTAGTACAGACCAGCCAGATACATTCTCACTCCTTGTTTTTGAGCGCCTTTGGCTGGCCTGAGTTTGGAGAGAAAGCAGTGAGAAACCAGGTGTGAATCTGCCGATGTGGCAGGCCAGAGGAAAGGAGGCTATTAATTCAATTTGCACTGGCCTGTCACAGAGCGAGCTCACGCTGCAGGGAGAATCGGCCCAGCTGTGCGCAGCCTGGCCACACGCTCCAGGAGGCAGAGCCAGAACTGAGGAATGCAAACAGGGAAAGTGACTGTTGTAGCTCTGATGAAATTCAGAGGTCATTAAGAGCTCTTTGCAGCCGGACTGGTAAACAGGCACCCTAGCAAATGCTAGTTAAAGTGTGTACAGCTCTCTTTCCCAATGGAAGGCACCTTTGATTAATAAACCAATTCTAGAGAAGCAAGGAGTCCTGGCAGCACAGTGGTTAAGCTCTCGGCTGCGAACCAAAAGGCCAGTGTTTCAAACCCCCCAGCTGCTTCTTGGAAGAAATATGTGGCAGTCTGCTCCCATAAATGTAACAGCCTTGGAAACCCTGTGGGGCGGTTCTGCTCTGTCCTCTGTTGTCACTGTGAGTTGGAATGGACTCAATGGCAATGGTTTTTGGTTTGATCTAGAGAAGCACCACAAAACCAAAAAAAAAAAAACCCGTTGCCATCAGGTCGATTCTGACTCATAGCAATACTATAGGACAGAGTAGTACTGCCCTATAGAGTTTCCAGGGAGCGCTGGTGGATCCGAAGTGCTGACCTTTTGGTTAGCAACCGAGCTCTTAACCACTGCACCACCAGGGAAATCACCCACAGGGCACAGGTTTTGCTAGAGCCAGGGAATGAAGAGCTGAGGTTTCCTGGTAAGGTAACAAATTAGGAGTCAGGCCCCCAAATGAGAAAATCCCACATTTTTGAAGGAACAAATGCAAAGGGACTATGAGGATAGAACCTGGCACGTGAAGGCCCCAGGTGTGAATGAGCCATTCCTGCTTGTGCAGTTCCACGACAGAAGTTTACCACTTGGACTCACTCTAAACTTCACGTGTTCAAGCCTCTATACAATGCCTAGATTTTTTTTTCAGCCAAAGCAGTGGGATGAGGAAGAGGGCAGGGCTGGGAGCAGAGTCAGCAATAAAAGGAAAAAGGATGGCAATGGTAACAGAGCAGAATTAGAGAATGCGTGTATCTAGCTTTAAAAGAAACATTACAAATGGGAAGACAAAGGAGAGAATGAAGTTTTCATATATCTGCTGAGACATTTTTGTAAGTAGTCACTGAATTATATCTTAAGATAGTTGTAGCTATAAACTATAAACAGGACAGATAGAAAGCATTGTATGTGACAATGAACTTGAATAAAGGAAACTACACCACGTTCTCTAAGAAACTAAGTTTGCAAACTTACTTGACACTGTTCTCACTTTAAACAACCATCACAATACCTACCAACCAGTCTTACTGGAGACGTGACAAAGCTTTGTTAGTTTCCAAGTCCTTTTTTTTGGACTCGTGTCATTGTTCGGAAACTCTGGTGGCATAGTGGTTAAGTGCTACGGCTGCTAACCATAAGGGTCAGCAGTTCAAATCCACCAGGCGCTCCTTGGAAACTCTATGGGGCAGTTCTACTCTGTCCTCTAGGGTTGCTATGAGTCAGAATTGACTCGATGGCACTGGGTTTGTTTTTTTTTTTGGTTTGTCATTGTTCTTCTAATTGTTTAACTTCTCACTTTTCAACTGGTTATTTTGTCACCCAGTATTTAGAAGTGTGAAGGAGAGACTTGAGCAAAGCAAAAATTTGGGTGGCAGGCAGCATGCTGCAGGACAAGGATTGACTTTTATTGCCCTTGACCTTCAGAAGAGTAGTTCATTCAAGGATGCGCAATAGGGTCTGGCTCTAAGAGGTGCGGAGTAGAAACTAGAGAAATACTTAATCTGGAAGAGTTGGAGGCCACAAAGGACTGAACAAGTTCTCTGGGGAGCCCAGCTGAACTTGACTTACCAGGACTTGATGAATATTATTGACTGAGAGAGAGAGATACTTTTACTTTAATTCGTGAATCTTTCTCCTCTGTAACTTTTAGCAACTCAATTTTCTTTACATTTTCTCCTTTGTCACGTCAGCTCTGAAAATAAAAGCTGGCAAAATTGTCTAAACAGAAATGCATGGGAGGCTATGACATTATGCTAACAGTGATTAAAAAATGGTGACAGGAGAGAATAAAAGGCAGACCTGGTTAAACATAAAGAAAGGAATTACACAAAATAGATATGAAAGCATTTCCTTAAAACCTGCAGATGTTAGCCCCCGTGTAAGGAGAAGCAAGTTTTGCAAGGCTTTGGAAGTCAGCCTGAGGAGAAACCTTTACTCCAGGCCTTTGGGCGAACTTGCCTTTTAGAGTCACCCATTGGTCTATAAGAAGTGGAAAAGCCAGTTTCCAAAGTTACGTCAAGCAATGTTAGAAAATTTTCTATGGACAAGAACCCATCTTCCATGTTTGGAGTCACCAGGCAACAGTTAATACTAAAGGGACATATTCTTTGAAAGAAAGACTGTTCTCCCTCCCAGCCACCCATCTCCCTGCCTTCCTCTCTGTTGAGCTAAACAAACTTCCACTGGACGTTCGACATTGCCCGTGGCGCTGGTGTGTGTTTGTGTACACGTGCACATGTGCAGTCCGCAGAAAGCCACTTATGCCTTTTGCAGCCAGGATCTCAATGAGTAGCTGCCTCGGTGGCTGACACGAGTGTCCTCTTTTTGCCAGCCCACAAAGTTGCCACCTTTTTATTTGCTCTGCTCTTGGGATCCAGGGTTTTCCTCTGTTTCCAGGGCTTAAAAAAAAAAAAAAAAAACTAGTGCCATCGAGGCGCAAATAAACAATGTGATGTGGTATCACAGTAAGTACTAGAATTGTGTGCTCATAAATGTTATCCAAAACACGTACAGGCAGAGCCATCAGCAAAGGGGTCGTGCGCACGATTCTGTCTATGAATGTTCCGATCCTGAAGTCACTGATGGATGCCAGTTTTAAAAAGTTACGGTTTTGGATTTTATCGTTCACATAAGGTTATTTTGCAAAATTGACGAAAAGGAGAAACGATGTTAAAGTCATATAGCCGTGTTCATCAGATCTCACTCCAGAAGTCACCCATGACTTTAATGATGGGCTCAGTCACCAGTCGGTCACTTAGGGAGCATCACGATGGCTGTGAGAGGAGGATACATTCCACACAGCGGTGTTTTCCTATTCAATATTGTTCAATGACAGTGTAGCAGGAAAACAACTGGAGTATCATGAATTTGTGTTGCAGACTTGCGAATGAGCTACTGTTACGTGAAGTTTGAAGGAGGGAAGTGTTCATCACCCAAATCCAGGAATCACTCCAAACAAGAATGCTGCTGTGCGTTGAAGGGAGAAGGGTGGGGAGATCCCTGCGAGCTGTGCCCCACTGAGCCCGACGGTATGTCTGTCACTGCGCTTCTCTCTGGGCCACTCAGGGTACAGGCTGGCCATGAAACAAGTAAGGCTGTGGGCCTTAAGGATAGCACACAGATAACACACCACACCGGTTCTGTCAAGTCAGTTCCAACTCATGGTGACCACATGTATGTCAGAGTAGAACTGTGCTATGCAGGGTTCATAATGGCTGAGTTTTCAGAATTCAGTTGCCTGGCCTTTCTTCTGAGGTGCCTTCAGGTAGACAAACCTCCAACCTTTCAGTTAGCAGCTGAGTGAGTTAACCGTTTATTCCACCTGGGGACTCCTAAGGAGCCCTGGTGGCTCAGTGGTTAAGCTTGGCTGCTTACCAAAATGTTGGCGGTTTGAATCCACCAGCTGTGCCTTGGAAACCCTATGGGGCAGTTCTGCTCTGTCTTATACGGTCGCTATGAGTCGGAATGGTCTCAATGGCAATGGGTTTTTTGATTTGGGGATTCCTAAAGGTAAGATGGAAACCCTGGTGGCGTAGTGGTTAAGTGCTACAGCTGCTAACCAAAGGGTTGGCAGTTCAAATCCACCAGGTGCTCCTTGGAAACTCTACGGGGGCAGTTCTACTCTGTCCTGTAGCGTCGCTATGAGTCAGAGTCGACTCAACGGCAACGGGTTTAAAGATAAGGTAGTTTAAGTCTAATTAAAGTGTTCACTACAAATTATTTTATCTCAGGAGCTGGGTAGTTATTTTTCATTATGTTATAAATCAGAGCCTTCTAAGAAGTAGACATAACAGCTTTGGGAGATTTGTTCGCTTTCTCTGGCTTCTGGGGTTTTGTTGCTCATCCTTTCTCAGTATGTGCAGAGTGTGGCAATTTGGCTGCCACACAATGCTCGGGAGGAGCCCATGGCTAATTGCCGTTGGTATATCTATAACAAGTGTGCATCTCCCCCACAGAGGCCTTTCGCCAGATCTGTCCCTACGGAAGTGGGATCATTGTGGGACCCGATGACTCAGCAGTTGGTGAGTGACCTGTACCTGATTCTTAGCATGTCTTAATATTCTCAGCCAGCCTCTTCCTCACCCTCTCTCCAGTTGTTATTTCTCCACACCTATCTTGGAGAAGTAAGTACTCCTTTTTAGCCTTTTCATTTGGATACCAGTTGTATGTTTAGATATTCTGTTGAATCACACTGAAATGATCATGATTTACTTTTGTGTGTTCTTTTTAAAGTACCCTGTTATTCACCATTCTTTCCTCCTTTGCTTAAGACATGGATGAGTGCAAAGAACCAGATGTCTGCAAGCACGGGCAGTGCATCAACACTGACGGCTCCTATCGCTGCGAGTGTCCCTTTGGTTACATTCTAGAAGGGAATGAATGCGTGGGTAAGTAAAAGTCAGTCTCTTCCACTGGGATTTACAGATTGGAAACTAAGCTGTATAGCATTTCACTAAGAGGTGTAAGTGCCAAGATAGGACAGATTTAAGTCCATTCCTTCAGGCAGCATTCATTCAACAGTACTAGCTGAGCCCCTACCATATACCAGACAGCATGCTAGGCTCTGGGGACACAGCAGTGAGTGACGCGGACATGGTCCTACTTGCGTGGACCTTACAGTCTAATAGGGGAGACAAATACTGGGCACATTTGAAGAGGCAGTGAAAAAGAAAACACTTTAATGAAAGTCTTTGTGAAATTTTTTTAAAGTTATTTATGGTCATAATTATCTTACTGTCGGTAAAGAAAATAATTTTCTGGATTTGATCCCATTTATTTATTTATTTTTTTTAGTAATATGAAGGGCTATGCACCCAGTATAAATTATCCTTATTTTAATCCTGTTATTAAAATGTGAGAAAAATAAATAACAGCTCTTATGGTTGACCTTTGACCTCCTAATCCATACTAACTCTGCGTTGGATCCATGTATGATGTTTATTTATCCGAGCACTCCAAAGCAATTCAGTGTAACTGTATTGATAATGGCATAAATACTGAGGGTATTCATGTAGATTACAAAGTGTTCTTTCTGTACAAGGAACCAGGCCATGAGGATTTTAGCACCAGCTATAGGGTCACTATGAGTCAGAATCAACTGGAAGGAATGGGTATGCCTGTGGGGGAGCCCTTGTGGTGCAGTGGTTAAGAGCTCAGCTGCTAACCAAAAGGTTGGGTGTTCAAATCTACCAGCTGCTCCTTGGAAACCCCATGGGGCAGTTCTGCTCTGTCCTATAGGGTCACTATGAGTCGGAATCAACTCGATGGCAACGGGTATGTCTGTGGGAGCTTAAGCAAGTTCATTGTCTTTCTAGGCCTTAGAAGTAACATTTTGCAGTGAACTAAATTATTTCTAATTATTGCCTTTGCAACTCTAAAAATCAGTGATATCATGCTCTTTATTAACTTGAAGGAGGAGTGATATTCTTGACAATGAAATTCAATTTGATGGTAGAACAAAAGCAGATGAAGCCAGTGCTTCGTCTTTGGATTTTGAGTTAGTGTTACCACGTGCATGAGAAAGAGCCTGCTCCACCACATCTTCTAGCCTTCGCTTTCTCGCTTCAGAACCCCCAACGCAAGACATGACCTTGGACGACAGTCCATTACTCCTCTGTCTCCTCGATAGCTGAAATAATAATTATTTTTCAACAAGGAAAGATATTCTCCCCATGGGATGTGCCAGAGTAGGAACTGTGAGTATTCTAGATGGATATGTTAGGAGGCATAGAGACTTTTTTGGTCTCCCTGGTAAGACTTATTTTCTCTCCACAGTTGTTTAGAGAGATCATACTCTAAACATATTTCTTTCTAGCCTTTCTTCTGCATAATGTAAACCATATGGTTTCAACAGAACCAACAAAATCTGCTTAAATCTTGATTTTATCCAGTGTATTAATTTTGTTTAACCTCTGGTCTCTTATTTTGCGTAAGTTTAGTCTTCTATTTTATGTCTGGCAAAACTCCATCGTGTATACAGCTTCTTGGAGAGTGATGTAATGTAAGGCCTAACTGGATATGTATGTCTAGCTTTAAATAAGGGAAAACTTTTGACTGGGAAGAGGATACTTGTTTTAACCCTCAGACCAGGTATTCCCACTAAAAATTTGCTTCTCCATGGGAACTCCTGGAGAAAGGCACCGTTTTGGCTAGAAACCCAGGTGCTATCAGTGTCACTGCCACTTAGTGTCCTTGAGGAAGTCGAATTTCACAGCTATAATCTGTGATAATAAGACACGCGTGCCATTTCTCTCAAGGACAGGATGAGAATAAAATGAAAGATAACAGATGAGGGTACTCTATAGAATAAAAGGTATGATCTGAGTCCAAGGCCATTTTATCTCAGTTTATCATTTTTGAATACATTTCTGGTCACTTGCAGATACAGATGAGTGTTCCGTGGGCAACCCTTGTGGAAATGGAACCTGCAAGAACGTGATTGGAGGTTTCGAATGCACCTGTGAGGAAGGGTTTGAGCCTGGTCCAATGATGACTTGTGAAGGTAAGCCTCTTAAACACGGAATAGTTGGTTGCGTGTTCTACCGTGTGGACAGCAGCTGGTTGATAACAATTCTTGTTTTAATTACCACTCCGGCGTATAGAATAAGGAACACCTGGGCCTGATGGGCCATTCTGTGATTTCTGAGGGGTTTCCCCTCTTCAGGAGGAGTTCAAGGTAGATGTAGGTGGCTCGTGGCTCAAGTTACACAGTATTATCACACAAAAGGCTTGTGGGTGTCTCCCTACTGCCTAAATTGGGGTACAACTCCCTTCCTATTTATGCTCTCTTTTCTCCTTTTTTTATTTCCCTTTTTTTCTTTTTCTTTTCCCATGCTCTCTTTTTCTTCTCTCTTTCTTTTCTTTTCTACTCATAGAAACATCTGCACGCAGGGATAACCACCAATACCCTGTAGCCCTCTGGGGCCAATCGGCTAAAAAGTTGCCCCTGAAAACTGTCTATCAATATGCCTGGTAGGATGTACAGGAAGAGGGAAAGGGGAAGGAGTATCTAGAGCACTGATTCTCAAAGTATGGTCCCAGGAGCAGCAGCATCAGCATCACCTGGGGACTCGTTAGGAATGCAGAATTTCAGCCCCACCCCAGAACTCCTGAGTCAGAAACTCTAAAAGTGGAGCTCAGCAGTCTGTTTTAATCAGCCTTCCGTCTGATCCTGGTGTGCTGTCAAATTGAGAGCCGCTGGTCTAAAGGAAGAACGAAGGGGGTGAAGGAAGAAGGTAAAATTGTCATTAAAGTGAGCTTTTCATTAAGAGATGGTCCATTCTAATCCTGTCTTTCCAAAGCATGGTGCGATGGCTCCAAATATGAAATCTACAACAAAGCTAATTTTTGTCTATTAATAGTGAAGTTATTCCCATCTATTTAAGGCTAGAACTGGGCATCTATGTGAACTAAGTAGTCCTCTAAGTGTAAAATGATCCCGAAGCACCGTTTGCTCAGCCAGAGGAATCACTGTTATTTCTCAGGCTTCCTTTTCATATGGGCCAGGTCGAGGGAGAGTGGTTAACAGTATATTTGAGGTCATCTTCTGCTCTGACAACAGTTGACTTGGCAGCTGTTTGGGCTGAATGGGGTAAAATTGGTCCCCACTCCATGTGACTTTAAAAAAACCAAACCCATTGCCGTTGACTTGGTTCCAACTCATAGTGACCCTATAGGACAGAGTAGAACTGCCCCATAGGGTTTCCAAAGAGTGACTAGTGGTTTCGAACTGCTGACCTTTTGGTTAGCAGCCAAGCTGTTAACCACTGCTCCACCAGCGCTCCGTGTGACTTTAGGGAGGTGCAGATGGTCAATTTGAGGCTCTAAAGCCAGAGTTTCAGAAAAGTCTCCTATACATAGGGTGACTTATAATTTGTCATCCACCTAAATAATAGTAATTACACCAGTACAACAAGCATAGACTGTACTAGGACCAGGATGTGTGGTCATCCTACTTATACCCGTCATAAAGTAACCAACTCATTTAATAATTCCCTTGAAAATCAGAGACTGCTTGGATCATCCATGTTCATAACAGTGAAGTATTTCAACTTTGGGGAAAAGTAGACTCCTTATGTTGTTGACACTCATGTTCCATTGTTTTTTCACTACCATCTGCTATAGATATAAACGAGTGTGCCCAGAATGCTCTGCTCTGTGCCTTCCGATGTGTAAACACTTACGGGTCATATGAGTGCAAATGTCCTGCTGGATATGTTCTGAGAGAAGACCGGAGGATGTGCAAAGGTGAGACATACAGGTTCGAGGTCATCTGAGCCGGGGAGCCTTAACTCTTTCTCTCATGGGCAGATGACACCTCCCTCCAAGCTTTCATTAGTGGAGGAGAGATGGGAGTTGGGAGATACTGCTGTTGTCCATGGACAGCATGGGGTTGTCACTGCCACTTTTCCCCCTAAAAAGTAGCTTGAAGCATCCTCAAGCTTGGTCAGATCCTTACTAATTCACTGTGTATTCCATGATTACAACATGCCGGGCTGTCTGCTAAGTTGCATACATTTAAATGAGAAAAAAAAAAAAAAAAACCTTTGCCAGCGAGTCGATTCTGACTCATGGCGACCCTGTAGGACAGGGTAGAACTGCTGTCCTTTTGGCTAGCAGCCGAACTCTTAAACACTGCCCCACCAGGGCTCTAAGATGTGTATATACAAAGGGGAAAAAAGGACATTTCGTCACATTCAGGAAGCTCGATGTGAAGACGTCAAGACAGATATAAATAAATAATCATAATGTAGTATGATACTATGGTGGTTACACAGACAAAGTGCTCTGAAAACACAGGAAGAAATGTAAATACTGGAAAGAAATCCCCACCAGTAAAGGATGTCCTGGGATAGCAAGTGGAATCTACTTTAGCTACTCAAATTCCATTAAAATTCTTATTGAACACCTGAGTTTTCAAAGCACTGGACTAAGCTCCATGATACGACTTGGTAAATCACAGAATGGGCCCTCGAAGAGCTTCTGATTTGCTTCTCCCAGGGTCTGAAACCAGCAGATACCTCTTCTTTCCAGATGACTTAAATACAATTTTGCTTGAAGGTGGGGAGATTTCCCAGGAGAGAGCTCCTCATCACATGCAGGATAAAATCCAAATGTCTCAGCTCACAGCATGTAAAGGGTAAGGGTAATGAAAGAGGAAAATGCAATAGGGCAGAAAGTACATAAGGAGGAAGACCCACCCCACCCCAGAAAAAAGGATATGAACGAGGACAGACCCAGTAGAGAATAAGACATTTGTGGATGTTTATCTTTTCATCAGAATATAAAAACTAAAACTTGCCTTATATGATGACTATTCTAATATTAAATCATATCAGTTAATATTATCACATTAAAATGACATTGTTATGTTATTGTTACTATTATTCTACAGTGGAACCTTTGGTTTATTATAATATTATACTACAATTATAATGCTTTTCTCATTATCATTTTATTATGAAAGCTTTATGTAAGATTTTTTAATTTAGCTCGTCAGAAGGTATTAGAAATCATGCTTCCTTGAAGAGGTTATCAGTTAGTTAGGGAGAAAGTTCTTTATCAAGTTCAAAGATGGTTAAAAGACTCTTTTCCACTCTCAGGAGGCCAGTGCCCAAAAATGCAATAGGAAATGAAGCCAACACCAAAATAACATAAATGAAGATCAGTTATTACTACCACTTTTTGTTTAAAAGGAGGGAAATTACTGCAGCTTCTTTTGTAACTGTGTGATTGTACTCTCTTTACAGATGAGGACGAGTGTGAAGAGGGAAAGCATGACTGTGCTGAGAAGCAAATGGAGTGCAAGAACCTCATTGGCACCTACATGTGCATCTGTGGCCCTGGGTATCAGCGGAGACCTGACGGAGAAGGTTGCGTGGGTAAGTGAATCCCTGACAAAGGAGCTTTGAGTGAGTTGGATGTGACAAAGGACAGAAAGAACTTAAATTCTGAGTCCTCGGTGCACTGTATTCTTCTTGGCTAGAGCCGTTTTGACGTCATGTCACAACTTTCCATGGAGGTACCCTTGTCTCTTGATTGTCCGTGAATCGCACAAGCACTGTCATTCTCTCCCTTTGACCTGGCCTTTGCCTATTTTCCTAGCCTACGTCCTTTCAGGATTGGGACACCAGGCATTTCTTCTATTTCTGCCCTTCACTGTCAGTAGTAAAGGCATAGAGGAAATGTATTTTTTGGGAGGTCACTTCTCTCCACCACATTCTCTCTATTGACCCAATTTTGTTACTAGCACCCTGACATTGAGGACAAATGTCAGGTCTCTTTTAACTGGTAGTCTCTCTAAACCTGTAGGATCTGCCTTCAGAGAAGCTGGTGGTGTCTAGGATGGGACCCAGGAACTGACGTTTTTTAAGCTCCACAGGAGATTCTAATGTGCATCCAGTGTTGAAGGCCACAGCTTTAGACCAGAGGTTGGCAAATTATAGCCCAGGGCTAAGTCTTGCTCACCAGCCCACCACCTGTTTTTTGGAACATAACGATAATCATTTACGTATTACCTGTGGCTGCTTCCATACTGCAACGACAGAGTCAAGCAGTTGCAACAGAGCCCATAAGCCCCACAACTATAAAATGCTTATTATCTGATCCTTAAAGAAGGAGTTTCCTGACCTCTGCTTTAGACAATAAATATAAAAGAAAATTATTAGAAAATTCCCACAGGCATCCTTTTTCTTTTTAATAATCAATGGGATCGGAAAGACATATTTTATGTTGTCATTTGAGAAGATTCTGAACAATCTCATTGTCCCCTTAGAATATAAGAGACAGAATTAAATAATAATCAAAGAACAGACTTTAAAAGCAGAGAAAAATAAAGTTTGTGGATTTCTGATCCCACACTAGATCTTCCTGGATCAGTGGTTCAGCAGTCACTTAGGGACCTTGGGTCCCACCACAGATACTCTGATTTAATTGGTCTGGGGTTGGCCTAGGTTTTTAATACTGTTCCAAATGTTACCTTTAGACTCTGCCTCTCGTAACTGAGATCTCTGTCTTAGAGACTCGGAACTATTCTTCACTGAGGGGAAGCACCTAGGCAAATTACTTTATGGCTTTTCAAATAACCTCAGATAACTGAGTCTACAAAGTATCTTTTCTGATCACAATCCTATCAAAGTAGAAATTAACAACAGGAAGAGCAAGAAAAAAATCAGTTACATGGAAACTGAATAACACCCTGCTTAAAAACAACTGGGTAGTAGAAGAAATCAAAGATAGATTCAAAAAATTCCTAGAATCAAATGAGAATGGAAACACATCATAACAAAATCTTTGGGACACAGCAAAGGCGTGCTCAGAGGCCAATTTATAACAATAGATGCACACATCAAAAAAGAAGAAAGGGACAAAATCAAAACATTAGCTACACAACTTGAACAAACAGAAAGAGAAAAGCAAAAGAAGCCCAAAGCCACCAGAAGAAAAGAAATAATAAAGATCAGAGCAGAAATAAATGAAATAAACAATAGAAATACATAGAATCAAAACCAAAAGTTGGTTCTTTGAATGGATCAACAAAATTGACAAACCATTGGCCGAATTGACAAAAGAGAAACAGGAGAGGAAGCAAATAACCCAAATAAGGGATGAAATGGGGGACATTACAACAGACCCAACTGAATTAAAAAGGATCATGACAGAGTATTATGAAAAACCATACTCCAACAAATATGAAAACCTAGAGGTAATGGACAAATTTCTAGAAACACACTACCCATCCAAACTAACACAAAATGATGTTGAAAACCTGAACAGACCCATAACGAGAGATTGAAAAGGAATTAAAAAAAAAAAACCAAAAAACTCCCAACAAAAAAAAGCACTGGCCCAGATGGCTTCACTGGCCCAGATGGGACTGGCCCAGATGGCTTCGCTGGAGAATTCTACTAAACATTCAGAGAAGAGTTTACACCAGTAGTATTCAAACTATTTCAGAACATATGAAAGGAAGTAATACTTCCAGATTCATTCTATGAAGCCAGCGTAACCTTGATACGAAAACCAGGCAAAGACACCACAAAGAAAATTACACGCCAATATCTCTCATGAATATAGATGCAAAAATTCTCAACAAAATTCTGGCCAACAGAATTCAGCATCATATCAAAAAAATAATACACCACGACCAAGTAGGATTCATACCAGGTATGCAAGGATGGTCGACATCAGAAAATCAATCAACATAATCTGCCACTTAAATAAAAGAATCACATGATCATCTCAGTTGACACAGAAAAGGCATTCAACAAAGTCCAACACTCGTTCCTGATAAAAACTATCAATAAAATAGGTATAGAAGGGAAATTCCTCTATATAATAAAGGGCTTCTATGCAAAACCAACAGCCAACATCATTCTTAATGGAGAAAGGCTGAAAACATTACCCCTGAGAACAGGAACAAGGATGCAATTTGTCACCACACCTATTTAACATTGTGCTGGAAGGTCTAGCTAGAGCAATAAGGCAAGAAAAAGAAATAAAAGAGTATCCAAATTCGTAATGAAGAATTAAAACTGTCCCTATTTGCAGATGATATGATATTATACATAGAAACCTCAAAAGACTCCACGAGGAAACTACTGGAACTAATAGAAAGATTCAGCAGACTAGCAGGGTACAAGGTAAACATAGAAAAATCAGTTGGATTCCTATACACCAATAAAGAGAACAATGAAAAGGAAATCAGGAAAACAATACCATTTATAATAGCCCCTGAAAAAGTAATATACTTAGGAATAAATCTAACCAGGGATGTAAAAGACCTATACAAAGAAAACAGCAGAACACTACTGAAAGAAACCAAAAGAGATCTACATAAATGGAAAAACATACCGTGCTCGTGGATAAGTAGCCTCAACCTCGTGAAAGTGACAATTCCACCTGAAGCAATTTATAAATACAATGCAATCCCAATCCAAATACCAACAACATTTTTTAAAGAGATGGAAAAACTAGTCATTAGCTTTATATGGAAAGGGAAGAAGCCCCGGAAAGTAAAGCGCTGCTGAAGAAGAATAAAGTGAGAGGACTCACACTACCCGACCTCAGAACCTACTATACAGCTACGGTAGTCACAACAGCCTAGTACTGGTACCACGACAGACACACTGACCAGTGGAACAGAACTGAGAACCCAGATGTCAATCCATCCACCCGCGGTCACCTGATCGTCCACAAGCGCCCAAAGTCCATCAAATGGGGAAAGACAGTCTTTGTAACAAATGGTGCTGGCGAAACTGGATGTCTATCTGCAGAAAACTGAAGCAGGACCCGCACCTCACAGCATCCACAAAAACTAACTCCAAATGGATCAAAGCCCTAAATATAAAGCCAAAAATTTTAAAGATCATACAAGAAAAGGAAGATCAACGCTAGAGGTCCTAATGCATGGCATTGACAGGATATAAACCATAACCAACAACACAAACTCCAGAAGATAAGCTAGATAACTGGGATCTTCTAAAAATTAAACACTAATACTCATCAAAAGACTTCCCCAAGAGTGAAAAGTGAACATACAGACTGGGAAAAAATTTTTGGCTATGACACATCCAACAAAGGTCTAATCTCTAAAATCTACAAGATAATCCAACACCTCTACAACAAAAAGACAAATAATCCAATTAAAAAATAGACAAAGGAAATGAACAGACACTTCACCAAAGAAGACATTCAAGCAGCTAACAGATACATGAGGAAATGCTCAAGATCACTACCCATTAGAGAAATGCAAATCAAAACCACAATGAAATACCATCTCACCCCACTTTTATTGGTACCAATCAAAAAAACAGAAAATCACAAATGTTGGAGAGGCTGCAGGGAGATTGGAACTCTTATGCACTGCTGGTGGGACTGCAAAATGGTAGAACCATTTTGGAAAACAATATGGCACTTCCTGAGAAAGCTAGAAATATGATCCAGCAGTGCCACGCCTAGAAAAATAAGGGCTGTCACTGGAGTAGACATACGCACACCCATGTTCATAGCACCATTGTTCACGATAGCAAAAAGATGGAAACAACCTAGATCCCATCAACAGATGAATGGATAAACAAACCGTGGTACCTACACACAATGTAGTACTGTGTAATGATAAAGAACCATGCTGAGAGGGCAAGGCCAAGACCCTTCTGGACATCTCTCTTACAACGAAGACACAAAAAAAGTGATACAATTATATTTATGACAAGGAGCCCTGATATCAAAGACAAAGTTAGAAAACAGACTTAGCGGCAGGGGAAGGGAGAGACAGTTCAGAAGCAGAGAGGAGTTGCCAGATCTGAATCTCCAGGAGACCCTCAGGCACCATTCCCAGGAGCGACTGCAGCGGGCTACTGGTAGCTTTCGGCCTCAGGGAGAAACAGCTAGCTGCACAGCCTACTCATACCTCCCGACCAGAGAAGAATGGTGCTCTCAGCAAAAGCTAAGTACTTCCTTATATTTTACCATGTCCCCAACCCCCAAGCCAGCTTCAGTGGCTTTTGATTTCCCTGGGCCTGAGATAGGTCCAGTTGAGCACTCTGAGCCATTCTTTTGGCCTTGTAGAAGGAATAAATTCACAATTAGGGGAAAAGATAATCTGCCAGTTCTACTAACCTGGGGAGCTCAGGACAGAATCGACTCCTGTCCAGGCATAAACAGTCCATGGACATTGAATACCTTTCCCCCCTGCATGGACCTGTGTGGGCCTGTTTCAGGAGAATAGGCCCTTTTTGGCAGACTGCATCTATTTGAGCTGTGTGGTGGAGAGGTGGGTGTTTGATGTTTGACATTGCTTTGCCTATTAAACAAGGTCCTCACCTACCCTCATCAGGGATCTAAGGACTGGTAGCTCCACTCAGGTCAATCAAACACTTGGAAACTGAACAATTCCCTGCTCAAAAATGACTAAGTTATAGAAGACATGAAGGATGGAATAAAGAAATTCATAGAATCCAATGAGAATGAAAATAGTTCCTATCGGAACCTTTGGGACATAGCTAAAACAGTGCTCAGCGGTCAATTTATATTAATAACTGTACACATCCAAAAAGAAGAAAGGGCAAAAATCAAAGAATTATCCCTACAACTTGAGCAAATAGAAAGAGAGCAATGAAAGAAACCCTCAGGCATCAGATGAAAGCAAATAATAAAAATTAGAGCAGAATTAAATGAAATAGCAGAAAAACAAGACCGAAAGATAGTTCTTTGAAAAAAATTAACAAAATTGATAAACCATTGGCTAAACTGACAAAAGAAAAACAGGAGAGAAATCAAATAACCCAAATAAGAAATGAGATAGGCGATATCACAACAGACCCAACTGAAATTAAAAGAATCATATCAGATTACTATGAAATATTGTACTCTAACAAATTTGAAAACCTAGAAGAAATGGATGAATTTCTAGAAACACACTACCTACCTAAACTAACACAAACAGAGGTAGAACAATTAAATGAACCCATAACAAAAGAATAGATTGAAAAGGTAATTAAAAAACTCCGAACAACAACAACAAAAAAAACCCTGGCCCAGATGGCTTCACCGCAGAGTTCTACCAAACTTTCAGAGAAGAGTTAACACCACTACTACTAAAGGTATTTCAGAGCATAGAAAAGGACAGAATACTCCCAAACTCATTCTATGAAGCCACCATACCCCTGATATCAAAACCAGGTAAAAGACACCACAAAAAAAGAAAATTACAGACCTATATCCTTCATGAACTTAGATGCAAAAATCCTCAACAAAATTCTAACCAATAGAATTCAACAGCATATCAAAAAAATAATTCGCCATGACCAAGTGGGATTCATACCAGTTATGCAGGAATGGTTCGACATTAGAAAAACAATTAATGTAATCCATCATGTAAATAAAACAAAAGACAATAACCACATGATTTTATCAATTGATGCAGAAAAGACATTTGACAAAGTCCAACACCCATTCATGATAAAAACTCTCAGCAAAATAGGAATAGAAGGAAAATTCCTTATCATAATAAAGGGGATTTATACAAAGCCAATAGCCAACATCATCCTAAATGGAGACAATCTGAAAGCATTCCCCTTGAGATTGGGAACCAGACAAGGGTGCCCTTTATCACCACTCTTATTCAACATTGTGCTGGAGGTCCTAGCCAGAGCAGTTAGGCAAGATAAGGAAATAAAGGGCATCCAGATTGGCAAGGAAGAAGTAAAAGATCTCTGTTTGCAGATGACATGATCTTATACACAGAAAATCCTAAGGAATACTCCAGAAAACTACTGAAACTAATAGAAGAGTTTGGCAGAGTTTCAGGTTACAAGATAAACATACAAAAATCAGTTAGATTTCTCTATACCAACAGAAAGAACATCGAAAAGGAAATCACCAACTTAATACCATTTACAGTAGCCCCTAAGAAGATAAAATACTTAGGAATAAATCTTACCAGAGAAGTAAGGGAGCTATACAAAGAAAACTACAAGACAGTACTGCGAGAAATCAAAAGAGACCTACATAAGTGGAAAAACATACCTTGTTCATGGATAGAAAAACTTAACATTGTAAAAATGTTTATTCTACCAAAAAGCTGTCTATAGATACAATGCAATTCCAATCCAAATTCCAATGACATTTTTCAGAGAGATGGAGAAACAAATCACCAACTTCATATGGAAGGGAAAGAGGCCCTGGATAAGTAAAGCATTACTGAAAAAGAAGAACCAAGTGGGAGGCCTCACTCTACCTGATTTTAGAAGCTATTATACCGCCGCATTAGTGAAAACAGCCTGGTACTGGTACAACAACAGATACATAGACCAGTGGAACAGAATTGAGAATAAATAAATCCATCCACATATGAGCAGCTGATATTTGAAAAAGGCCCCAAATCTGTTAAATGGGGAAAGATACTCTCTTTAACAAATGGTGCTGGCATAACTGGATATCCATGTGCAAAAAAATGAAACAAGACCCATATTTCAGACCATGCACAAAAACGAACTCAAAATGGATCACATACCTACATATAAAATCTAAAACGATAAAGATCATGGAAGAAAAAGTAGGGACAATGCTAGGAGCCCTCATACATGGCATAAACAGTATACAAAACATTACTAACAATGCACAAACACCAGAAGAGAAACTACATAACTGGGTGCTCCTAAAAATCAAACACCTATGCTCATCCAAAGACTTCACCAAAAGAGTAAAAAGACTACATACAGACTGGGAAAACGTTTTTAGCTATGACATTTCCGATCAGCATCTGACCTCTAAAATCTACATGATACTGCAAAAACTCAATTACAAAAAGACAAATAACCCAATTAAAAAATGGGCAAAGGATATGAATAGGCACTTCACTAAAGAAGACATTCAGGCAGTGAACAGATACATGAGGAAATGCTCATCATCATTAGCCATTAGAGAAATGGAAATCAAAACTACAATGAGATTCCATCTGACTCCAACAAGGCTGGCATGAATCCAAAAAAACAGAAAATAATAAATATTGGAGGTGTTAGGGAGAGACTGGAACACTTAATACCCTGCTGGTGGGAATGTAAAATGGTACAACCCCTTTGGAGATGGATTTGGTGCTTTCTTAAGGAGCTGGAAATAAAGCTACCATACAACCCAGCAATTCCACTCTTTGGAATATATCCTAGAGAAATAAGAGCCTTTACAAGAACAGATATATGCACACCCATGTTCATTGCAGCACTGTTTACAGTAGCAAAAAGACGGAAGCAACCAAGGTGCCCATCAACAGATGGATGGATAAATAAATTATGGTATGTTCACACAGTGGAATACTACGTATCATTAAAGAACAATAATGAATCCGTGAAACATTTCATAACATGGAGAAATCTGGAAGGCATTATGATGAGTGAAATTAGTCAATTGCAAAAAGAGAAAAATTGTATGAGACCACTATTATAAGAACTCAAGAAATAGTTTAAACAGAGAAGAAAATAGTCCTTGATGGTTACAAGAGTGGGGAGAGAGGGAGGTAGGGAGGGAGAGAGATATTCGCTAATTAGATAGGTGACAAGAACTATTTTAAGTGAAGGAAGAGACAACACCAATACAGGTCAGCATAACTGGACTAAACCAAAAGCAAAGAAATTTCTCGAATAAACTGAATGCTTCGAAAGCTAGTGTAGCAGGGCGGGGTTTGGGGACCATGGTTTCAGGGGACATCTAGGTCAATTCACATAATAAAATCTATTAAGAAAACATTCTGTATCCCACTTTGGAGAGTGGCATCTGGGGCTTTAAACGCTAGCACGTGGCCATCTAAGATGCCTCAATTGGTCTCAGCCCACCTGGAGCAAAGGAAAATAAAGAACACCAAAGACACAAGGTAATTATGAGCCCAAGAGACAGAAAGGGCCACATAAACCAGAGACTACATCAGCCTGAGACCAGAAGAACTAGATGGTGCCTGGCTACAACCAATGACTGCCCTGACAGGGAACAGAACAGAGAACCCCTGAGGGGGCAGGAGATCAGTGGGGTGCAGACCTCAAATTCTTGTAAAAAGACCAGACTTAATGGTCTGACTGAGACTGGAAGGACCCCATTCCCAAAGCCCAAGGATCCCATTCCTGAGACAGGAACCATTCCCAAAGCCAACTCTTCAGACAGGGATTGGACTGGGCTATGGGATAGAAAATGATAAAAAAAAAAAAAAAAATGATACTGGTGAGGAGTGAGCTTCTTGGATCAAGTAGACACATGAGACTATGTGGACAGCTCCTGTCTGCAGGGGAGATGAGAGGGCAGAGGGGGTCAGAGGTTGGCCAAATGGACACAAAAATGGAGAGTGGTAAGAACGAGTATGCTGTCTGATTAGGGGGAAAGCAACTAGGAGTATATAGCAAAGTGTATATAAATTTTATATGAGAGACTGACTTGATTTGTAAACATTCACTTAAAACACAATTGAAAAAAAGAGCAACCCTGAATCTGTGAAGCATCTCACAACATGGATGAATCTGGAGGGCATTATCCTGAGTGAAATAAGTCAGTCACAAAAGGACAAATATTGTATGAGACCGCTTGTGTAAAAACCCATGAAAAGGTTTGCACCTTGTAAAGAAACAATCTTTAATAGTTACGAGGGAGGGGAGGGGAGGGGATGGAAAAACACTGAATAGTCAATAGATAAGTGGGAACTTTGGTGAAGGGTAAGACAGTACACAATACTGCGAGCACGACTTGTATAAGGCAAGGTAATGGAAGCTCCATAGACACATCCAAAGTCCCTGAGGGACCGAATTGCTGGTCTTGGGGAACATCTAGCTCAATTGGCATGACACTGTTTATAAAAAAAACTGTTCTACATTCTACTGTGGTGAATAGCATCTGGGGTCTTAAGAGCCTGTAAGCGGCCATCTAAGATACTCCACTGGTCTCACCCCTTTGAGAGCAAGGGAAAATGAAGAAAACTAAAGACACAAGGGAAAGATTAGTCCAAAGGACTAATGGACCACAACTATAATGGTCTCCACCAGACTGAGTCCAGTACAACTAGATAGTGCCCAGCTACCACCACTGACTGCTCTGACAGGGATCTCAATAGAGGCAGACAGAGCTGAAGAAAAATACAGAACAAAATTCTAAAGCACAAAAAAAGACCGGACTTACTGGCCTGACAGACTGGAGAAACCCTGAGAGTATGGCCCTCGACACCCTTTCAGCTCAGTAATGAAGTCATTCCTGAGGTTCACACCTCATCCAAAGATTAGACAAGCCCATAAAACAAGACTGAAGGGGCACACCAGCCCAGGGACAAGGACTAGAAGGCAGGAAAGAACAGGAAAGGCGGCAATAGGGAACCCAAGGTTGAAAAGGGAGAGCATTGACATGTTGTGACATGTGTTAACCAATGTCGTAAAACAATATGTGCTAACTGTTTAATGAGAAGCTAGTTTGTTCTGTAAACCTTTGTCTAAAGTACAATTAAAAAAGAAAACTCCTGAGTCCCCAGCTAGTTTCTTTTTTTTTTTTTTAAACCCAGGAGACTGAATTATGGTTTACTTATTCTTAATAATATTGTTGAAACATTACGATAAGATAATCTAGATTGAACCTGATTGAACCTGAAGATCAATGTAGACAAACTCTACCAGGTTGACACTGAGTGTCTAACACATTATTCTGATAAAGTAGGGTAGTAGTTTCTTTCATAAATTGAGCTTTAATTTTTTTGTTTTCTTCACTTGAAATAATATTCCTTTGGGAATCCTCTTCATTTTCTAGTATGAAAGTATTTAAGTTTTATTAAGTGAAAATGTATATAAAATGCTGCCGTATATGTAGAAAAAGCTATCAATTGTGTTTTTAAGAAGGGGGAGTTCCACACACACACACACACAGGCACGTTTTTGTGTTTATATGCAGAATGCATCTCTGGAAAGATACATTAGAAAGTGGTAGCAACATTGGTCACCTCCAGGGAAGGGAGTCTGACAGCTGGAGAGAGGGGAGGGAGGGAGGGGGGACTTTTGCTGAATACCCTTTTGAGTTTTGAACCATGTGAATAGATTGCCTATTTACAAACTAAATTTTAAAAACGAAAGGAAAGAGAAAGGGGGAAAGGAGGGAAGGGAGGGAGGAAAGGAAGAAAAGTAGGAAGTGGGGGGGAGAAAAGAAGCTGTCTTTCTACAGAGTAGCCCAATGATTGGTTTTGGTCCTTTAACTCAACTAAACAGATGAGAATGAATGCCAGACAAAGCCTGGGATCTGTGAGAATGGGCGCTGTCTCAACACGCGGGGAAGCTACACCTGTGAGTGCAACGATGGGTTCACAGCCAGCCCCGCTCAAGATGAGTGCCTCGGTGAGTACCACTGTCCCCTCAGCCTCTGTGCAGACACATGAAACCCAGATCTCTGTTTGAAATCAGAGAAAATGTCAAGATTTGAGGAAGGGCTAAAGGTGTTGGTATTTTGGAGATTACTCAGCGACTCGGTGACTGTCCCTTGGGCTTAGCACTACCCTGCATCTAAATGCCTCCTCTGCTAATTGTGTCATTGAATCACTTGTCTGGAATTTCTTTCTTGACTGCCTTTTGAAGCCCTTGGTGACCAAGATCCATGTCTATATTTTCTCTGCCCCTCTCTCTCCATGACATTAGTATTCCCCCATATTCCTGGGAGCAGATAGGGTTATAACCGTGTCTAGGCCCATGCCTTTCTGCCTGCTTACTGATTTTCTTGTCTTAATCGTTTCCCTTAGATGCCGTCCTTTCTCTCTCACTGCTGCTTCCAGCTTTCCGTTCTCGCTTCTTCTTACCCAGGGTAAAGTGGTACCTCCTTTTTGGTTTTTATATCTGACCAAATTCTTAATATCCTGTTGTGCTTCTAAAATTCCCTACCCTAAACTCCTCTTCACAATCTAACGTCCTTTCTAGACAACCGGGAAGGGTACTGCTTCACAGAGGTGCTACAAAACATGTGTCAGATCGGCTCCAGCAACAGAAATCCCGTCACCAAGTCTGAATGCTGCTGTGACGGAGGGAGAGGCTGGGGTTCACAGTGCGAGATCTGCCCTTTCCAGGGCACTGTGGCTTTCAAGAAGCTCTGTCCCCATGGCCGTGGATTTATGACCAGTGGAGCAGGTATGTCGTTACGTTCTGAAAATACTTGTCAGGGAATCTGTTTTATGAAAACCAGATGAGAATATGGAATCTGCAGTATAGACCTAGGCTTGGTTGTATAGTTGAGGTCAGCAAAATTGTTCGTTGTGGTGTTTCAGACGTTCAAAGCCATGTTGCCAAAATGTCCGTGGTTGACCTGACTAATGGTGTGTGCTTGGGTCTCTGCATTACAAAGAGTCCTCAACTTTCCAAGTGAAAGTTTAAGTCAGCTGTTGATCACTTAGGACATAATTTTTTAGATAAGCATCAAAATAAATGATCATTAAATTCCCTAACTAGTCCACAGGCATGTATTTTAACTCATAAAACTGGCTAAAATATACTGCATAAAAGAAGTATAAACAATGCTGATATCCTGGCGATAGAACACAATTGCATCTGAGAAAGTTCAGGATGTTTTAACTAGAGAAGGGTGAGGAGGTTGTTGGGAACATCTGAGGCAGCTGTGAAGAAAACCCCCAGGTCTATCACTAGTACTCAGCATTAACTACAATTGTTTTTAGTTCCTAAGAGGACTGAGAAAAGGAGAAAGACTTTTTGAGCTCCTTGGGAGGGAATTGGAGTGAGCAAGAAGAAGGGGATTAATGCGTTAATTAAGAAGGATTTATGTTCTTGTTATAAAGATGTGGCTGAAGGTGGAATAACTGAACTGGGTGTGGTGAAAGACAGAACTGGGTAAGATGGAATGACCAAAAGCAATTTATGATTCTTCGAAGAATGTGAAGATGGGGAAAGGGAACACATCTCTTGAAACCAGTGCAGGGGTGCTGAATTGAGTTCTTGAAAAGATCAGGTACACCCAGCTGTTGGCATGAATTGGCAATCAAGGGCTAAAAACTCAGTTGGGAAGTACTTGTATTGGCACCGCACCAAGCAGTATGAAGACAGATGGCTCGAGACACAGGACAATGGCTTTAATGCTAGACAATGCACATTGACCTGCACATTGACCAGGTCTTTCTATGGTGGAGCCACGAATAGGGGTCTCTCATTCTCATCAGGCTGCAAAAACCCAGCCCAGTGAGCCACTCCAGAGTCCTCATGTATCTCTCATTCAGGGAGGAAAGTTGATGCCATTTCCCCCAATATTATACAATTTGATGTTTTTCAGGATTAACTTCAAATGCAACAAGAAGAACGTAGAAATTTTCCCTTCTTATTTTGAAAATGCATGTCAGAAAAAATGAGGTTTCCTTTTGAAAAGGTCCGCTGCTGTGACTAGTTTATGAGATGTTGCAGGAGGCAAGCTTGAGGGCACAGGATGAAACCAGGAGCCAAGTATGTCTAGATGGGGTGGTTCTGTGGACCCAGGGAGGAGACGCAACATAAACTTAGAAGACCAGTTATTTCTAAAGCTTTCCTTTACTGACCTTTGAGTGATTAGTTTATCACTATTGACTAATACAGTTATCCATTTGCTTTTCAACATAGTTAACCATTATATATAAAATTTGTGCTTTTACTCTTTTGGCTTAATGTCTTTGGCTCATAATAATACAGTGACACTTTTTATTAGTATTGACATTGAAGTGACCTCTACAGATTAATATTGTCCCTTTTGTAATCCCTCCTGTTTTAATTTCTATTTGTTGAATCACAGATATTGACGAATGCAAAGTTATCCATGATGTTTGCCGAAACGGGGAATGTGTCAACGACAGAGGATCGTATCATTGCATTTGTAAAACTGGCTACACGCCAGATATAACTGGAACTGCCTGCGTAGGTAAGTGCTCTTTTTCTGCTGGCTTACTCCAGAGTGGAAATTTTATATTATCGCAAAAAAATAAAATCTCCAAACTGAAAATCTAAACAGCCTGTGTAATTCCATAGGAAAATATAAGGCAATGATCAAAGGCTAAGCCTTAAAAGGGAAGTAAAACAGAATTTACTTTTTCTTTCCCCTAAACTTAAATTCTTTGTTAGACCCTGGGAATACTGAGCAAATATTTAGATATCTTTTTAGGTGGGCAGTCACATGTGTCTCTTTGATCATAGATCTGAACGAGTGCAACCAGGCTCCCAAGCCCTGCAATTTTATCTGCAAAAACACGGAAGGAAGTTACCAGTGTTCATGCCCGAAAGGCTACATCCTGCAGGAGGATGGAAGGAGCTGCAAAGGTAAAGTAGACTTGGCATTCAGTCACCATCCACCTGGGCACATCATTGCATTCCTTGTGTCTCTGAGGAATCCACAGGTAAGTTGAAAGACCTGCTCTGCAGCCAAGAGGTGCTTCCTTGGGCTTAGCATCTCACTTAAGCCTCCACATGGCCCACCTCCTGTGCTGGCTGGAGGGAGGCTGAGGCCAGGGAGATTGCTGAGGACCAGTGGCAGCAGCCATCCTCAGTGCCTGCCCCACCGGGGCTATGTGAAGGGATCTCAGATCCTCAGGACCAGCTCCCCAGGGCTTGGGTAGGGTGGACCCATAACTGATTACCTCCTCACTGCCTCCCTCATTTTGTCTTCTGCTTTCTATTTATTGCATTTATGCAGTCAGTCTATTCACTAACCATACAGCCCAGGTCTTCTGTCAAGTCCTGCCTCAGGATAATCAGTGGCATGATTCCCAAAGAACATTGTGCCTAATTAAACATCGAGTCTGAGTTTTATTCTGCAAAATAGGGCCATCCCAGCCCTCTGGGAGCTTACCTGAGATATAAACATGACAAAGAGTTAAGAAAGAGCAAAACTCTCTGCAGAAATTCCCCCTTGACCAGAAGTTTAGTTATCCTTTGCAAAGTTCCTTTGGAATAAATTTATTCTCATAAACGTTCCCTCCTGTTGACATTTTCCTCAGCCACCAGAGCTTCTATTGAGCGAGTAGGACATGTGAGCCACTTCTTAAAGATGATTTGGAAAATGAGATATTTAGAGAAGGAAAGGTAGACCAGATTGCAGAATAAGAGCAAGAGTGTTTTGCCATGAAATTTTGAAGGAGAAAAAAGCAAGTACGGGAGGGTGACGGGCGGGGTGGGGCGGGTATGGAGGGCAGTAAGAAGTCAGGCCCTCCCCCTCTTTCCTGTGTCTGCTGGAAGAAAGAGGGCTAAGAGGCACGGAGCGCAGGCTGACCAATGGACCCTTGCCCCAGGCTTTCCTGCCCAGCACTAACCCTGGAATTGGGAAGAGGAAGTTAAGATACCTCCTCAAAAGGTCTGACCATCGTAAATGACATGTTGTATTAGCTTCGTTCTTCTTAAACACAGAACTTCTGCACCCGCGGATCATGGTGTGTCCTGGGCAGTGTGAACCTCCAACTGAGAGCCATGAATTGATTTATGTGAACAAAGACCCAAATTTGGGAGGGGGCTGCCTCTCAAAGTGTGTATTGTCGGTAACAAACAAAACAAAATGACAACATTTTTTGAACCTGTGGGGACACAGAATCTTCAGAAGTTTCTAGGAACTAAGATGAAAAATGGAAATGAAGTATATAGTAGTCAGTATGTTCTTACACAGGGTATAAGAAGCATCAATAACTCTATATGGTTTTAGGAACATCAAAAGTAACTATATGATTTTTACAGACCCACATACAACATAGGCCCCTTTCTCCTGTTTTTCTCCTGAGTTCTAAATTCCTCCACATATGTGGCGTAAATGACTAAATATAAAAACGGGTGGTACAGACACATGTAATGTTGGCACTGAACGGAAAGGGGCTGGAGGGGAGGCTGTGGGAAGTGTGAGACCGGCACCTAGCCCCATGGGAGCTGGGTAGGACCCAGATAAGAGGAGGGGAGAAGAGACCTGAGAGGTGAAAGCAGCAAGTGTTGATGTTCCTATGTAATTATGAAATAGCGTTGTTCCTGAAAAGTCGCTGAGCCGTCTCCCTCACCTGTGCGTAGGTGAGCTTCGGCAAACACATGATGATGCCCTGTGGGTCACGGAGGGGAAGCTGCCCTGCTGGCAGGAGGCCCAAAGTGGTCAGTCTGTAGAAACAGCACCCCTTGCCCCTTCTCCCCTGCCAGGGCAGGTCTGGGGGCTCCGAGAAAGCTGAGCAGAGGGTTCGCGTCCCCCATCTGTGGAAAGGGCACAGGGCTGGCTCCGTTTTCAGAGAAGTTGGCACTGGGAGAAAAATGGGGATGTTCTCTCAGTTTAGGTCCACACCAGGTGTTACTGTAGCCGGGCAGCTTGGCACTGTGGAGTTAACACAGTCACTTAGCAAAAGGAGGACTGATCTGCAGCTCCCAGCCCGGCTGGGAGGGGCGGTGAGTGGCGAGCAGCTGAGTTTGTGAGGAGATGAGATCACAATAAAGAAAGAAAGGGGCCTGGATAAACAGTACACAGCTTGGGGGAAAGGAGAGCTGATTTTTTAGCTAAAAGCTAACCTAGTATCTCCTGATATTTTTAAATAATGTTGGGGTCGGAATGAGCCTAGACCCTGAGGCAGTGAGGAAAGAGGCCAGTTCACAGCAGAGGGCTTGTCGGATGGATGCAGGGACTTTTTTAAAGTGCTGTTAGCTTATCAGAATAAGTTTTTCTTTCCTTGTTTCCTCCTTGATTGCTCAATTTTGTTTAATCCAAAGGAAAAACCCTGACCAAAGAAGCCAAATTTTTTTTTTTTTTTTTTTTTTTTTACAACCTTAGTGGGACAGATTAAAAACAGCAAGCAGAAAAGACCTAAGTGAACCAATTAATTTCCAGCCTCAATATATCTTTTTATATTTCAGCTTAAATGGATCTTCTCAGGGCTCTGGAAAAATTTCAGAATCCCTAAGCTTTCACTTCATTTTGTAATTTTTTTTTTTAATTTTATAATTTATTTAAAATTCCTTTGTAATATCTGCATTCCTCTAACTAAAAGGAACTAGGTTTTCCTCAGATTCCCCCAAAAGCTACGTTTTTCACCCTAAATGGAAACCAGGTTATACCTTTCCAAACCCTTATCTCCTGGGTTCCTCCTAGCCATTGGCTGCAGCACTGTTCTGGCCAGGGTCATATGAGACTTAGAAATCAAACCTCAGAACTGCTTCCTAGGACAGCTTCTCTGTATTTGTGGTGTCAGCTCAAATCAACTGCCCACATTGCATTTTCTTACAGATCTTGACGAATGTGCAACGAAGCAACACAACTGCCAGTTCCTCTGTGTGAATACCATTGGCGGCTTCACGTGTAAATGTCCTCCTGGCTTCACCCAACACCATACCGCCTGCATCGGTAAGTAGGAGAGGGAAAACCCCCTGTGGAATGTGGCTACTCCTGTAAGAGATTCGGTTTTCTATTTCCCTCCGATGCTGGAATAAAAGACAAATGGACAAAAAATATGAGTGCATGTCTACGTGTGAGCACGTATGTGTGTGTGTGTCTGCACCCGGGTGTGCACACCATGCTGTCATGATATGCTAATGTGATATTGGCCTTATTTGGCCTTTTCTAAGTGAGTTATGGAAACCCTGGTGGCGTAGTACTTAAGTGCCACAGCTGCGAACCATAAGGGTTGGCAGTTCAAATCCACCAGGCGCTCCTTGGAAAGTCTATGGGGCAGTTCTACTCTGTCCCGTGGGGTCGCTATCAGTTGGAATAGACTCGACAGCACTGGGTTTGGTTTTCTTTTTGTAAGTGAGTTATTGTATTAGTTTCAGGGCTGCTGTTACAAAGGACCACAGTTTGGGTGGCATATAAGACAGAAATGTATTGCCTTAACAGTTCTGGAGGCTGGGAGTCTGAAATCAGGGTATCAGCCATGTTGATTCCTTCCGAGGCCTCAGAGGGGATCTGTTCCATGCCCCTCTCCTTGCTTCTGATGACGGCCAGCATCCCTGGGTGTTCCCTGACTTGCGGCACTGCCTCTGCCTCCATGGTCACACGGCCATCTCCCCTCTGTGTGTCTCTTCTCCTCTGTATAAGGACACCACTCATGTTGGATCAGGACTCCCCCTATTCCTGTATGGCCTCGTGTTAACTGGTAACATCTTTGGAGACCCTATTTCCAAAGAAGGTCTCATTCACAGGTACCAGAGGTTAGGACTTGAACGCATCTTTTGGGGAACACAATTCAATCCATAACAATCATCTTTCTTTCTTTTTTTTCAGCAATACAAAAAGAGCTTTGGGATATTTTAACCTCTTCTTTCCCCCCGATGCTTCTCATAGATAACAATGAATGCACCTCTGACATCAACCTGTGTGGCGCCAAGGGTATTTGCCAGAACACCCCGGGAAGCTTCACCTGTGAATGCCAGCGGGGATTCTCACTTGATCAGAGTGGCGCCAGCTGCGAAGGTGGGTCCCAGAGGGAGGAATGGTGCCCAACGGCTACCAAAGCCCCCGCCACCATCCTCCATGAGATACCAGAACTGAGCACAGGGGAGATGAGCACTGAAGATGGGAATATTTTGCCTGGATTGCACAGATCCCAAGTCTTAGAGATGCATTTTTGGACTCCCGCTTGATGACGTCTGTCATGCAGGCCTTTCCTAAGTGCATCAAGACCTTTTCTGCTCAGTTGTTAATTTAATCTGATAGAGAATAACCCAGTCAAGAAAAATAAAAAATGCCCAAATTTGATTGAGCAATTTTCTGATCTTTGGATCCAGAGGCCCAAAAGGATTTTCCCAATGAGTATTAAGCATAGGAGTAGTAACTCTTCCGATAATATGTAATTAGAAGTTTAAATTCTTTTCTTTTTAGGGTTTTATTTTCATATTGACACCTTTTGGTCTTTAATGCTCATGCAAATAAGCAAACACAAATTGTTTACAGAGTTACCCCTTAGAGTGCTCTTGGGCTTTGCATTAAGTTCATTATCATTTTTATTTGTAGACTTTATCAGGGTCATCTTAATGTTTTTCACATTTGATTTGCCAAACATCACAGAGTAGCTATCCTTGAACTTGTGGGTGGTAGAATAATTTACTAGGGCCCAGATTTCTTATTAAGATGACCTTTCCCCTTAGCCTGCATATAAATGTTACTTCAGAGAGCTCCCCTAGGCAGCTGCTCTGAGACCTCACTCAAGATTCGGAAGACAAAATGTCGCCATGGCTCATAGGTGACCGGCCTTCTTTTTCAGATGTGGATGAGTGTGAAGGAAACCACCGTTGCCAGCACGGCTGCCAGAACATCATTGGGGGGTACAGATGCAGCTGCCCACAGGGCTACCTTCAGCACTACCAGTGGAACCAGTGTGTCGGCAAGTCCTTTCTCCTCCTTACCAAGATGGACCACTCTAAGCTTCTATGAGTCAAGTTACTGTTTCTTTCTGAAAACCTGAAATTTGTTACTGAAGCAACAAATGCTCGTTTAAAATTGCTCTAACCTGGCCAAAAAAAGCCAAAGGGAAATAGCCTTCCCACAATAGCAAACTAAGAAAAAACCCCTGATTAAGAGTACTTTGAGAGCATCTGAAATGAAATGCCTCTAGTAGCCCTTGGTTGCAGTGTCCCCCTGCTCTTCTGCTACATTCCTAGCCATTGGCCCACGTGAGGGCCGACAAAATCCTACTTGTGACTGAAATTTATCCACCAGCCCAAGGCTATTTTAAGTGACTTTTGGCCTGAAGAAGCAGAAGTGAATCGGTTCAGGTCTACACATCTTTGGGGCAGAGGGCAAGAGGCAGACATGGCCAGTTCTGTCAGGATTGCTAAATTCTTTTGATAGTAAGGGAGACCCACATACTCTTTCATTGAATGAAAATTATGTCATCTTTGATTCAGCGATGTTATGGGAAAATAATTCTTAACCCAGATCACAGAAACAAAACATCGTGAGTTTGGAGGGAACCCAGAGTCAGTCTAGCTCAAGCCCCGCCTTTTACTGATGAGGACCCTGAAGCCCAGGGAGGGAGGGTAGTCTGCATGTATCCAGTTATTTGGTGACTTGCTTGGAACTGGAACCCAAGCCTCTGAGCTTGCTGATGTGGGGCTGCTTTTCAGCTGTCACGTCCATTTGGTTTTTTCATTCAGCAAGCACTTACAGAGTGCTGCTTATGAGCTTGGCAGTTGGGTGACCTATACACACTGCCACACTCTTGGGTATGGAGACCTCGTTAGCAAAAAAAATGCAAAGAATTATAGCTTTCTGGGTGGATACTCCACATGGAAAGGTTTTACTTTACTGCAGGTGAAGACGCATTGATGTGTTTTCATTTATCAAAATTATATCTCTTTCATCTTCTTTGTTCCTGTACAAGATACGGTTTTGCTGAGGTGAATAGGGTTGGCTAGAGTTTAGACTGCACAATTTGCTGACTAAGCTATTTGGTTTCAATAAAAATGACTTTGTTCACTATCAGATCAGGGAGGTCTTTGACTTCAATCACCAGTTTCTGACACTGTTTGCAGAACTTCCAGAGTGAGCTTTATTGATTCAATACCTAGTATGTGAGCTTGTTCAGCCTCACTATGTAGGCCCCTTCAATGAAATTAGAGCTATTGGTGAGGTACCCCTCCTGTGTCTTACCCTTCTCTTCATACCCTCAGGCATGGGGTCAGTAGAGATGGCAAAGCCAGGCCCTAGTCTCCTGGGCGATACTACTTTGGTCCCATGAAGATCATCCCCTGACTGTGGTTCTAGAAGAATAAGTTGATCAAGAAGTAGGAAGAGGTTTGGGCATTCTCAATGCCCAAAAGAGACTGGTTCAACTGGCCTCACAATTCTCAAGAATTATGATTACCCAGAATGAGCATTTCCTTGGCCCAGGATGGCTTCTCCAGAGCCATGCGGAGCAGAGCAGATCTCTTGGGCCAGCCCTACCTGGATCCTCACTCCTAGGCAGCTAGACGCTCACTCTTCCAAGCTGGATGGGTTTAGGTCAAGGCACCCCTGATTTCATTGCTTTCTAGAAAATATCAGTCATCCAGCTTGTAGTTGGAGTCAACCCATTTTGACCTAGGAAATTTAGTAAAGAAAGGCCATTCTACATTTTGTAATTCTCCTAGTGGCACTCCATTAATGCCACACTGTGAAGCCTACTTCTAGGCCTTTATATTTTAGATGACAGTGGGTAGTTTTCAATCTGCTTTCAGTGAATGGTTTTAGAGACTCTAGTACTGTTTTGAAGACAAATTGATGCATTTGAATTATGGTGTTGGCGAAGAATATTGACTATACCATGGACTGCCGGCAGACCTCTCACCAAGTTCCAACTAAAAGAATAAAACAAATATTTGGAGCGTAGAAAAATTCCTTGTGGGGCCATTGGTTCCAGGGTGCACAGGCTGAAAAAGGTCAGGAACGGTACAAAACATGTTAATCGAATTGTTGGGTTTAGATGTTGATAAAATGGGTGAGTGCACAGACGTACTTTTTCCAAGCTGTAAAGACCCTGAATATTTGCCCATTTCTTATCTGTTAATCTGTGCTCCACTCCACCCCACCTCCTCAATACAGGAAAATAAGTTTAATTTAAACTCCATTAGACTCTCCGGGAGGGAAAAAAATTAAGAAGAATGTGAATAGATATTTAGAGGAATGCAGATGCTCAAAGTTAAAAGGAACCTTAAAGATTATTTAGTCTGACCTCTTTCCTAATGTTTAAATCCCTCTCCAGCCTCCCTCGTCATCCCAATTTGACTTGATATCTGCTTGAAGGGAGTTGACCTTCTCCCCAAGATAACCCAATCTATGTATAAAAAACACCCGAACCATTTTCCGTCAGATTGGTCCCGACTCATGGTGACCCCGTGTGTTACAAGGTAAAACTGCTCAGCGGGGCTTTCTTGGCTATACTCTTTACAGAGGCAAATTGCCAGGCCTTTCTTCCATGGCAGTGCTGGTAAGGTTCAAACTGCCAACCTTCAGGTTAGTAGTTGACCCCAAACTTTGTCCCACTCAGGGACTCTCTCAAAAACCAAACCGGTTGCCGTGGAGTCAGTTCTGACTCATGGTGTTCCGTGTGTTCCAGGGTAGAACTGTGCTCTGTAGGGTTTTCAATGGCTATGATTTTCTGGAAGTAGGTGCCAGCTCTTCCAAGGCACCTCTGGGTGGATTCGAACCACCAAACTTTCTGTCAGTGGCTGAGAGCACTTAACCATTTGTGCCACCCACAGGCTTCAGTCTATATATAGATATAATATATGTATGCCAGAAAAACCAAACCCACTGCTGCCTAGTCAACGTTACAGGATAGAGCATTGCTGCCCCATCTGGTTTTCAAGGAGCGGCTAGTGGATTTGAACTGCCGACCTTTTGGTCACCAGACATAGCTTTTAAACACTGTGCCACCGGGGCTCCAGTATATGTATAAAAAAAATTTTTTTTTTTTCATAGACAGCTGTAATTCTTAGAAATGTCTTTTTCATAAAGAATTTAACTTTTTGTCCCTCCAACTTCTAACCATTGTTGTTTCTGACCCCTTGAAATTAAACAGAAGAAATCTAAGCTCCATATTGACAAGCCTCCTTCCCCTTTCACCCAGACCTTAGCAGTTTTATCAGTCAGGGACCCAGCAGGAAACAGATGGCACACCAAAATCAGGTAATTAAAGAGAGTGTAACGAAGAGGCTGCTTTAAAAGGTAGGACGGGGATCGGGGAAACCAGCAGGACTGGGGAGACCAGTGGGATTGGAGAGACCAGGAGAGGAGAGCGCAACAGTCCCAGGACTGGCAACAACTGGGAGCCCACCAGTAGGCCTGGAAGGGTAGGAAGAGTTTCTGGGTGGGGAGAGCCCTCACAGGGCTGTGGTCTTTGGCAGAGGGACATAGCCAACTGCTGGTGATCGGGCTGAGAAGGAGCTGGAGGGATGACCACCCTGACCTCACTCTTTTGCCCACTCATCTCTTGCTGATGTCCCCCATTGGCCAAGCCCATCTGAAATCAGAGGAGAAGGAAGTGGAGCTTGTCATTGCCCCATACAGATCAGCCTCCTAGGGCCCAGAGCTTGTGGAAAAGGGCGAAGGGTGGAGGGTAGACGTGGAGGGGCCGGGAGAAGACATCCAGCACAGGGGTAGTCTCCACCAGAGTGAAAATCCTCGGGTCTTCATCCATTCTTTGTTTGACATAGAGCATGGTGTCCGTGGTCTCCATTGGTCTCTATCACATTCCTCATCCCTAACGTAAAATAAGGGGGAAAGAACACAGATAATGGCGAAGTTAATTACTTCTATTTTAGGAACCCTGGAGCCTAAGTGCCCTTGGGTGGGTACTTAAAATTTCTCAGATGTAACGGCTCCTCAGCCAGACAAATTAAACTCACAGAGCCATAGCTGGGTGCTGAGCCATAGCAGGCAGCTGAATTGATGTCTGTCTTACTGCACACCTAGCTCCTTCTTCTCCCTATAACTGTGTGCGGTGAGAGAGGGAGGAAGGATGGATGAAGGGCAGGACGGTCCTATGAATAAATAATATATATACAAGCAAGCACCCTGCCCCCCCACCTTTACACACCTGTTTTCTAAGTTTTTTAAATAGCTTTTTTTCCTTTATAAATGACTCTTTTAACAAAGAAGGGAAAACTAATTAAAGGAGAAAGGAAGTTTAAATGTGGGTAAGTCTCCTGAGAGACATTATGGCATAAAGGGAAGCGGATGGCGTCTGCAGTCACACAAGCCTGCGTGTCCATCTCTGCCCTGTGGCTGCTGGCTGTGAGCTCTTAGATCAGCTTTCTGACCCCCCGTCTCTTCATCTACAAACCGGAATTATAATACCTCCCTCCTAAGATTGGTAGGAAGTTAAGTAATAAATGTGGAGCTGTCATGTAGTAAGTACCTAATAACATTAATATCCTTTCCCTCCCTCCCTTCTATTGGAAGTAGGCATTCCCTGTGGATGAGAGGCCCAGTCTACTGTATTCAAACTAACATCTGCCTGAATCCTGGCTGGAACAAGTGAAAAAGGTCTCAGCAGCAAGCATCTGACCTGCCCTACAGGGAAAGGCAGCTCCACAAAAATATACCGGAGATTTCCCAAAAAACAAACCAGAAATAATCAGAAACTGAGGGTCTTCTCGCTTTGAGTCCATTTTTTAAAGTTAGATCTCTTTTTCCTGCTGTTACCATCAGACTTGTCAAGCCCCAGCAGGTAGCCAGTTTGGCAGCATCTGCCTCTCGTAGGTTTTGCTCCAGTGATTGCTGGTGAAGTCTGCCCCGAGTCTTCCAGCCACACTCAGCTTTAGACACAGCCCAGACACTCTGGGCAGGAGGCTGGTTTGGATAAGGGCGGGGAGGGGGGGTGGCGGGGGGCGAGGTGCAGAGTTGTTCAGAGATGGGAGCAGACATACCAGAAGGTACTATTCATCCTCCAGAACAAGCACCTGGGGGCTTTTGCAGATTGTTGAAGAGGAAGTCCAAATAGGGCAGACGCTTCCTGCAGGGTACCTGCCCTTGCCAGAACGGCACATCCTGAGAAAGGATGGCTGGGAGTGCAGCCTCCAGCAATGAGCTAGCTGTCTGCTCTTGAGACCTTTGTCACATTGCTGGGTGCTTGTGACACAAAGGAGCAGAGGCTTGCCCGATTCCCTCCCCCACTCCCTGAGCCCTGAATCTTGGCTGTGAACCAGCCCTGTGCTGTTGACCAGGAGTTCATGTGGAGCAGCCCACACTAGTCATGGGCTCAGATGAGAACCAGAGTCTCAGTCATCCTTCAGAATGGCATTCTCCAATCCCCTCTGCATTTGACCTCGTTGACCATGCTAGGACACCGAATGGCAAGAGGCCACCTCATTTCCACATCTTCCTCTGTCTCTTACCCCTTTCCCCGTGCCAAGTCCCTCTGCTTGACCTGGCTTCCCCAGAGCCTGGTCTGGGAGCCAGCTGGCCACCCACAGGTGACCCGACCCATACTCCTCAGCAGAAACCCAACGTGCGGGGTCTCCTTGTTTCCCTGCAGATGAAAACGAGTGCCTCAGTGCCCACATTTGCGGAGGAGCCGCCTGTCACAACACCCTGGGGAGCTACAAGTGCATGTGTCCTGCTGGCTTCCGTTACGAGCAGTTCAGCGGAGGCTGCCAAGACATCAACGAGTGCGGCTCCCCCCAGGCCCCCTGCAGCTACGGCTGCTCCAACACCGAGGGTGGCTACCTGTGTGGCTGTCCGCCCGGCTACTACAGGATAGGCCAGGGGTAAGCAGCGCTCGGCCTGCAGGCCCTGCTTGGAGACTCTTTTATTTTTAGTGTAATGAAATGTGTCCATCTCAGAACTACCTGTCCTACTAGAGAACCGTGCTTTTTCTAATCCATGAACTAATTCCAGTTAACTTTGCAAAGGTTTTAAGTTATTATATTTGAAAGGGGCCATCTGGATTTCCGGAAATTCATAGAACATCAAACAAAATAATGAAACTGCATTGCAAATATTTTGCTGTGTGGCTTCTCCATCTCATTCTCTCGACTGTCACACCTCGTAGGAAAGTGAATCACCTCTCAGGTAATACAGGGGCAACTCACCTTCTCCTGGGGGACGCTGGACACTGTCTTGACTTAAAACGCCTTTTCTTCTAGCTCCTGTTAGGATAAAGCAAATACATACCTTTGTACTGGGGGACCCTTAGGGTTTTAAAGTATATTTTACATTTCAGACTTGAATTTACATTGAAAGTTACCAAAAGAACATTAAATACAAGAAGTAAAATAGTTATTGTATTTGCCAGGTTGAAAACTTCACCAAATTGTATGTATGAGAGTTGGCACAGGAAAAAGACATACTTGTATATTATTCAGTAATTTAGAAGTTCTGTGAGAAGTTTCAGAGTTGAGACCTTTCTCGCTGCTGAATTAAGCAGGACGTAGATGCCTGTGGACACCTCATCCCCCATGTAGCTTTAGCTATTCTGAGGTCATGTGTGAAGCGTCTTTAATTTTAACTTCTAGTTAGGTGCGCACAGAGATTACATACACACACGTTCTCACGTGCTTGCTCACGCCTCCCTCCTGCCCCACACGTGTGTACAGGCGGGCCCCAGGTTACGGACAACCCCTACTTGCCCTTTAACGTGACGTCAATTTGCCCCACTTTGAAATGACTGCACTAACCCCTCCTTACAACAGAATTCTCCTCACGATCACCTTCACTTACTGCATGTGTGCAGCTTTTAAATCATTGAACAGGCTTCCAGCATTTCTTGCACCAAAAACCCAAAACCAAACCTGCCGCCATCGAGTCAATTCCAACTCATAGTGACCCTATGGGACAGAGTAGAACTGCCCCATCTGATTTCCAGGGAGGAGCTAGTAGATCCGAACTGCTGACCTTTTGGTTGGCAGCCGAGCTCTTAACCACTGAGCTGCCAAGGCTCCGCTAAAGTAGGGCTAAATGAGAGCCGTGTGCACCGGTTCCACCATACCTGCAAATTCAACTTAAAGACACAGAAACAAATCTTGTTTTTAACCCCGGGGCTGCCTGTACACCAGATTACTAACTTAGTGGTCTTTGATTTCTTGACATACAAATATCAAGTGAATTCATTTTGGGTTGCATCAGCTTGGAGGTGAAAGAATGTTTCACCTGGAATGCCAGCAATAGGACAGAAATTCGCAGATGTTTGTGTCTGGCTCTCAGTAGACTCATTCTTTGTTAGTTTAATGCCAGAATCATTTTCCCGGCAAGAATTGTGACACTCAAAGCTGGCTTCTGGCCAGTGGGGTTTTATAGTCACACTTCTTATAAGCGGTCCTCCTGGGATATGAAAATACTGGAAAGGAGTTCTGAGAAAGGAACCAAAGGCTGTAAATTTGGGGTTTGCCTCCCAGCAACTTAATTATTATGTGAGTGTACACACACACACACACACACACACACACACACATACATGCACAGAATGGGCATTTATCGTTTCATCTATTTCATCTTTTCCTCACATTTTAGGCCGCAGATAAAGCAGGGTAATGTATTGGACTCAGGCAAGGTAGGGGGAATTAGTAGGGACCTGTAAATTACTGTAAAACACAACAAAATTCTGCTCACTGGCATTTTTTTTTGAATCCTAAGTGCATAAAGAAAAAAACGGGTTTAAAGAGTAGGCAAACTATTACAGAAAAAGATGAATAATACTTGGTCTATATTGTGGCCCATTAGTGGAAATGTACCTATTTATAACAGTTTTGGCCTCTCTATGAATCACTATAGTGGACCCTGCCCCAAAACAAAAATTCTTTTTTGGCCATTCAAATGGTCCAGTACGTTCTGAAAGCTGAGTCTGGTCGGTGCACATTTAAGTAAGCAGAATAACAAAACAAGGTACTTGAGAGACGTGCAGGCCTCCCTCCATGACTTGGCTTTGATAACTGAAAGGCAAAGAAAAACAGCTGAACTAGTTTTCTCTTGGGCATGGGTTTGTTTATCCAGCTTCACATGAGTCAGAGCCAATGGCCCCGGTGGTTTTGAATGACTTGAAATGATTTCCCACTATTGGGCAAGCTGTGATATTTTATATAGCTGATCTATTTTATATATTGCATATCTGTACACACACACACAAAACTCGCTGGCGTCAAGTCGACTCCGACTCATAGTGACCCCATAGGACGGAGCAGAACTGCCCCATAGGGTTTCAAAGGAGCGGCTGGTGGATTTGAACTGCCAGCCTTTTGGTTAACAGCTGGGCTCTTAACCACTGCACCACCAGGGCTCCATATCTGCACGGTTTATTGCTAAGCCAACCCGTAGTTATCACCTAGAGCTTTCTTCCTGTCCTCAGTGGTTTAGACAGACATGAAAGGTCATACAACAGGAGAGATTGCTCAGAGGCCAAAGTGAGGAGAGCGCTGATGGCGGTGACAGTGGTGATGGTGGTGGTGATGGTGGTGGTGACGGCATGACAGCGGTGATGGTGGTGGTGATGACGGTGATGGTGGTGGTGATGGTGGTGATGACGGTGGTGGTGATGGTGGTGGTGACAGCATGACAGCGGTGATGGTGGTGGTGATGGAATGACGGTGGTGGTGGTGGTGATGGTGGTGGTGGTGGTGATGGTGGTGGTGGTGGTGGTGGTGATGGTGGTGGTGATGACGGTGATGGTGGTGGTGATGACGGTGATGGTGGTGGTGATGGTGATGACGGTGGTGGTGATGGTGGTGACAGCATGACAGCGGTGATAGTGGTGGTGATGGAATGACGGTGGTGGTGGTGGTGGTGGTGGTGATGGTGGTGGTGGTGGTGGTGATGGTGGTGGTGATGACGGTGGTGGTGGTGGTGATGGTGGTGGTGGTGATGGTGGTGGTGGTGGTGATGACGGTGGTGGTGGTGGTGATGACGGTGGTGGTGATGGTGGTGACGGTGGTGGTGATGGCATGACAGCGGTGATGGTGGTGATGGTGGTGGTGATGGTGGTGGTGATGGCATGACAGCGGTGATGGTGGTGGTGATGGTGGTGGTGATGATGGTGGTGGTGATGGTGGTGATGGCATGACAGCAGTGATGGTGGTGGTGATGGCATGACAGTGGTGATGGTGGTGGTGATGGTGGTGATGGCATGACAGCGGTGATGGTGGTGATGGTGGTGGTGATGGCATGACAGCGGTGATGGTGGTGGTGGTGATGGTGGTGATGGTGGTGGTGATGGCATGACAGCGGTGATGGTGGTGGTGATGGCATGACAGCGGTGATGGTGGTGGTGATGGCATGACAGCGGTGATGGTGGTGGTGATGGTGGTGGTGATGGCATGACAGCGGTGATGGTGGTGGTGGTGATGGCATGACAGCGGTGATGGTGGTGATGGTGGTGGTGATGGCATGACAGCGGTGATGGTGGTGGTGATGGTGGTGATGGTGGTGGTGATGGCATGACAGCGGTGATGGTGATGGTGGTGGTGATGGCATGACAGCAGTGATGGTGGTGGTGATGGTGATGGTGGTGATGGTGGTGGTGATGGCATGACAGCGGTGATGGTGGTGGTGATGGTGGTGATGGTGGTGGTGATGGCATGACAGCGGTGATGGTGGTGATGGTGGTGGTGATGGCATGACAGCGGTGATGGTGGTGGTGATGGTGGTGATGGTGGTGGTGATGGCATGACAGCGGTGATGGTGGTGGTGATGGTGATGGCATGACAGCGGTGATGGTGGTGGTGATGGTGGTGGTGATGACGGTGATGGTGGTGGTGATGGTGGTGGTGATGGCATGACCGCGGTGATGGTGGTGATGATGGTGGTGATGGTGGTGGTGATGGCATGACGGTGGTGATGGTGGTGGTGATGGCGGTGGTGGAAGTGTGGGAGCAATCATGGCATCAGGTAAGCAAGAAGAGGGCAAGGAACTTAACAGTGTTTTGTTGTTTTTATACCTTTCTCACTCCCATGAATGTTTGTTTCATAAAAAGCGATTTTCATTTAACTTCTTCCCAAATCGCCATGGCTCCCCCTTATCTCTTCGTCCCTTCCTGCCATGTAGTTGTGTGCTGTCGAGTCAATTCCCACTTATAGCAACCCTACAGGACAGAGTAGAGCTGCCCCATAGGATTTCCAAGGCTGCTATCTTTACATAAGCAGATTGCCAGGGCTTTCTGGCATGTAGCCTCTGGTGGGTTTGAACCGCAGACCTTTTGGTTAGCAGCCAAGTGCTTAACCATTGCGCCACCAGGTCCCCTTTTCTCCTCGGCATAAGTACAGCAAAATACCTGCCTGCCACATTAGGCTTGGGAAACAGAGGGGCAAATAAATGTGTAAAAACAGGGCCTTGAGAATAGTAGAAAGGAACTAGTAAATGTAGTGTCCAGCATGGTTCTCAGAACCAGCAGATCAGGCAATGGAGAAATAATCAAGCGCTGAGTGTGTCACCAGAACCCTTGCCCACCCCCTTTATCTCCTGGCTCTGATGAAGACCGTCTGTGCTTCCTCTCTACTGCAGACACTGTGTTTCTGGAATGGGCATGGGGCGAGGAGGCCCAGAACCACCTGCCAGCAGTGAAATGGATGACAATTCACTCTCCCCAGAGGCTTGTTATGAGTGTAAAATCAATGGCTACCCCAAACGGGGCAGGAAGCGGAGAAGCACAAATGAGACAGATGCCGCCAATGTCGAGGTAGGTCAGAAGGTGGTTTCCCCTCTGATTTCTCCTCCTGTGGAAAGGCTTTCCAGATGCCTGTGGTTTCCTCCGGGGATGCTCCAAAGTGTGAAAAACCTCCCCAGGGAGAAAATCCAGACATTCCCTGGGCTCTAGGCTGCATTTTATAAGAGTCTGTAGGGCCTTCTAAACTTGCTCACTGCTTTTAGGGAGTGGTGGTTCGAAGGTTTTCACATACTTGCTCATTTCCTCTGTCTCGCCAAAAAGAAAATCAAACACCCACCCAATGTCTGCTGAGAGGACAAGGTCTGAGATCCAGGACAGCAAGTGGGCAGAAGAGTGAAGTGACATAGTGCTCCTTGCACAGGGATGCCAAGTTCTGAAGGCTAGAGGCTCCTCTCGTGAAAAGAGCCATGTTGAGTGTGAGGGAACTTGGACCACAGACAAAAACAACATGGAGCTCAAGCAGCCTGGTTTTCTCTGCCTGTGGCTGCTGCAGCCTTTCAGTCAACTCAGAAACGCACAGATATTCACCCAGACCTCTGGCTGCAGGCCTGGGGAATCCAGCACATGTGGTCCCAGAGAGGCAAGCAAGAAGCCGGGTGAAAAGCACTGAATATTAGCAGATCGTCAGAGTCAGGAAGTTGGTTCATAGTGTGTCCTTAGGAGAGGATGGCTTTGCATCGTGAGCAAAATTGAAGTAGACTAGTTCTCTCTTCGTGTTGGGGCTGCAACCCATCTGCTCCGCTTTGGGAAATGAGATACGTCTTTGGAAGGAAAATAATCTATTAAAACACCGATTCTCAAACTTGAGCATGCATCCGATCACCTGGAAGGCTTGTGAAAAGGGATTGCTGGGCTCACCCCCCAGGGTTTTGTTTCAGTAGGTATGGGGGAGGCAGAAAAATTGCTATTCTGACTGATCCCAGGTGACGCCGATGCTATTGGTTCAGGGACTGACCTTTGAGACCCACCGCAGTAGAAGTTCCGGTTCAGGGACCGACTTTTGAGACCCACCGCAGTAGAAGTTCCGGTTCAGGGACCGACCTTTGAGACTCACGCAGTAGAAGTTCCGGTTCAGGGACCGACCTTTGAGACCCACCGCAGTAGAAGTTCCGGTTCAGGGACCGACCTTTGAGACCCACCGCAGTAGAAGTTCCCCAGACACGAGTGATTTCACCTTGACTTCCTTTTTGACACCAATTTAACATTTTAAATAGGTACAAAATATGAACCAAGCATTTAATGAATATGAATTTTCAACACAGTTTGCACAACTTGGGCAGAAAGTTGCATTAATGTCAGATTTGAGTCGCTTTCCTGTAATATGGAAAATAAGTGGCATGCATACATTTTATTTAACACATTTCCATGTGTCTTTCCAGGATCAGCCTGAGATAGATGCCAACGTGAGTCTTGCAAGTTGGGACGCTGAGAAGACAGCCTTCTTTGCTTTCAATATTTCCCGAGTCAGCAACAAGGTTCGAATCCTAGAACTCCTTCCAGCTCTTACAACTCTGACAAATCACAACAGATACTTGATTGAATCCGGAAACGAAGATGGCTTCTTTAAAATCAACCAAAAGGAAGGGATCAGCTACCTCCACTTCACAAAGAAGAAGCCAGTGGCTGGAACCTATTCATTACAAATCAGTAGTACTCCACTTTATAAAAAGAAAGAACTTAACCAGCTAGAAGACAAACATGACAAAGACTACCTCAGTGGTGAACTGGGTGATAATCTGAAGATGAGAATTCAGATTTTGCTTCATTAATTCACCATCAATAGACCAAATAATTAAAAAAAAAAAAAAAAAAAAAAAACCAAAGATAGATAGGTAGAACTGAATTTTTCCCCCAATCAGAGTCTTCGTATCATAGGTACAATCTTTCGCCAAGTAAATTTGTATAAATAAGCACTATTCTTGTATTACAAAAGCAAGGTACAGGTGACTACCCTAGTTTAAAACAACTACTTTCTCAGGCTTCTTGCGAATGTAGGTAAGCTACCTTGGCAAATGTGTTGATTCTTGAAAACTGGGAGATGTATTTCTATTGGGGGCTGGCCATTCATGCTGATCTGCCGTCCTTCCAGCAGGTGTACAGGAATGTGCTTTCAATTGATGGACTCTTCTATTTTTTTCAAATTTTTGAACTTCACTCTCCAAATACAAATACTAGGTTGGCCATTTTATAATATCTATTTGGTGCTAGTAAATTTTCAAACTAGGTTTATAAATGCACTGTAATATTTACACAACTTAGAAACCAAATTACAAGTATTCAGTTCAAATACTTCATTAATTTCAATCAACCAAAGTTAGTTCAGTAGCTTATCTCAGTTATGAGTATAATACATTACATGTAAATTAAGTGTGTGTATACTGTAATCGTGCTATTTTTTATCATTGAACATTTATAAACTAGAGTAATAATGCCCTTAATGTGAGGGTTTGTAATGGTGCTTATTAAGACCAAAGACTTGTTAAATGTATACACCAAGTGGTAATGAGATTCTGTGACTGGCCCACATGCACACTGAGGTCTGGGAGGCCCAGGAAACAGCCTCAGCAGCCAGAGGACCAGCAGTGCTTCCTTCATTGTGGCATGTGCAATATGCCAAGATCACCCTCGGTCGTTCCTGTCAACAAGGGGTCAATGTCATAAATGTCACAATAAAACAGTCTCTTCTTTTTTAGTTTACCCCCTTGGCTCTGTGTTCTTGCTCAGTGCAATGCACGGATTTGGGGCTGGAGGGGCCACTCTGGAGGCTGCATCAAGTCTCTGCAATTAAATTACCCTGGGTCTGGTAGTTAAAGCTTCCAAATACATCAGTTAACTGTGTGTGTTGTGTTTGTTGCCATCAAGTTGATTCTGACTCATGGCAACCTCACGTGTTACAGAGTAGAACGGCGCCATAGGGTTTTCTTGTCTGTAACCTTGTCAGAAGCAGATCGTCAGTCCTTTTCTTCCCTGGTGCCTCTGGGTGGGTTCGAACTGCCAATCTGTAGATTAGCAGTTGACCACAAGTCCTTTGTACCACCTGAGGACCATGTATAATCACTAGAAATATTAATTTACATGTTTCAGTCACTCCCTTGTCTTATTCACGAAGATAGCAGCGTCTAGTGTCAAAGCCTGGGAATTATTACACAACAGGACCCATAGTAAGAAAGTCCATAGTCTCATTTCTGGAACAAGACCTAATTAACCCATTGACTTTTAAAATGCAATAGATTTAAGTACTCTCGAATATCAAGTCCGGTCATTGTCTTAGAGCATATGTGTTTCGTTATAAAGATTTATCCTGCCCCCTCCCCTCAAATCTACACACAGTGTTGGCAAGCCTGAGCTCTTCTATCTTTTCCTGCTAAACATCTGTTGTTAGTCAGTGCTAGTCTAATTACAGAGAGATAATCCCAAACTGAACCCAAGTGAGTGCTATTACTCTTGTTTTCTGAATGTCATCATTTGAAAATGCTGCTTCATTTTAAGTGCAATATTAAATACTTAGGCCGTTAAGCTCATTCAGTTGATATAAAATAATATTTAAAAATAAAAAAAAAAAATTTTTTTTTTTAAGGGGCAGTTAGGCATTTTGTGGTAGTGAAAATAAAGGCGAAATAAGATTGCTGCCTGAGGGGAGGAAAAGACTATCTGCGACCCAGGAGAGTGTTCTCGGAATCTTTGAAGAGCTAGACTGACGGGAGAAGACGAAGGGGAGGTGTGCCCCATGTTATTCCAGAAGGCAAGATCAGGGTCAGCTGATGGAAGAAGACGAAGGGGAGGTGTGCCCCATGTTATTCCAGAAGGCAAGATCAGGGTCAGCTGATGGAAGAAGACGAAGGGGAGGTGTGCCCCATGTTATTCCAGAAGGCAAGATCAGGGTCAGCTGATGGAAGAAGATGAAGGGGAGGTGTGCCCCATGTTATTCCAGAAGGCAAGATCAGGGTCAGCTGACGGGAGAAGACGAAGGGGAGGTGTGCCCCATGTTATTCCAGAAGGCAAGATCAGGGTCAGCTGACGGGAGAAGACGAAGGGGAGGTGTGCCCCATGTTATTCCAGAAGGCAAGATCAGGGTCAGCTGATGTGAGGCTCAGCTTAACACACACCTTCCTAATTGTAGAGCTGCCCACTGAGAGAATGGCTTCTTGCAACGCTATGAGCTCCCTGTCACTAGCAGAAGGGCTTCAGTCCAGGCTTAATGGTACTTATTGGAGAGGGGTGCTTTCTGGTACCTACCAGGCCATCTTGAAGTATTTTTAGTATCTCCAATTTTGCCATCCAAAACATCTTGCTCATGCTAGGTACTCAATGGGTTGAATGACTGGGAAGGGATCTGTACATTGGGTAGGGGTTAAAATAGGACTCAAAGTTTCCTTCTAACTTCGAGCCTCTGGCTCTGTGATAGATGTGTATTGGAATTGTTAGAGAAGAATATATAGCGTGTGGGAAACGACAGTTTGCATACAGCAAATGTCTCTTGATAATTTAACCAGGCCTGCATTATATTCAAAAACGGATTTTCTTTATAACAAACCCCAGAAGAAAATGGAGTTGGTGTATAGTGGATCACTTTGATATCTTTAATAGTCCTGAGTCTGGATTCTATTTATTCCGGGTCCAACCATTTCGGACAGAGTCCTCTCCACGTTTCTGACTAACCAGCATCTTCCTCCTGTTCCACGGTAACTACTCCTCTTGTCAGAGCCCTTTTTCACCTTTCGATTGTCTGTGACCTTTCCATTTTACTTTCAGTGGTTGAAGAACTTGCTTTTGTAAATCTTTCAGAAGCTTAAAAATGCCTCTAGCCCAGGCTCATTTCATCTGCCAATAATTATTTTGTAAGTAGGGTTGAAACGAACTCAGCTGGCCTTGGGAAATGTTTAAACTTGCACAAACAACTACATTTTTGTTCAACAAATAGCACTTGACCCAGCCAAAATTGCTGTGGACATTGCCATTACAAATACTGTTAAACTTCAGAAATCATGTTTGTAAATTAGCAGAGCCAAAATAAAGGACGATTGAGTTGATACTATATTAGCATAGTTAAAAGTTATAGACCTATAAACTAGCAGGGATTTTTATATCAGAGTAAGCTTTGTTCACAGAATGTACTTTATTCTGGTTTTAACTATAGGTCTTAGATATACATTAGAAATGTAATTATTGAACGGCTTGAGGATATTTTTTTAAATGCTACAAGATTGTTCACACATGCAGCTGAAGATAGAGTTATTTACCCCTTGCCAATTTTAAATAACACCGTAAAGATCAAACCAACTTATGTGATTGAACTTTTGAAACCCAATGTGAGCCCAGTATGTTTGAGTTAAAAAAGAGAAGGATCTCAGTATCATTCTGAGCTTAGAGTCAGAGGAGAAAGACAAGAGTGTGATTTCTGCAGATTTCCATGAGCATAGGTGACTGGTTTACTTACAGAACTGGCTGACATTCCCACAGTGTCTGCAGAAACCTGAGGGTCTTACAACAGTATCGCGTCCATGTGATACCCCACTTGCTTTTGGCAGGGCCTGGCCATATCACAAAATCTGTTATTTCAGCTAACAGCTAATAAATCCAAACTGTTTTTCTTGGCCAACAAAGACACAAGCCTCTTTTTAGGACATAGGCTGTTTGGCATCCTTGATCCAAAACTGAGTGATGACCCCTGACACTGACGTCCATTTCATCAGCACTGTTGAAAGTGGAAGGAACCTGCTTTTTTAATTGAACCAAATAGGAGCAGGTAAGCGGGTGCCATTCCCGTTAGCTCATCCCCTGCTCTCTGCTCGCTGTTAATTTTCTTTCACCCAAAATAGTGTTCATTGTTGCTTTAGATCCCTGGGATTGTCCTCATTTTACAAATAAAAGTAGCCTGGCCTTGTCTGTGGCCCGGCTGCCTCCTGGGGTGGTTGTGGTCTCAGCTGGAAGGTGGCTAGCCCAGGGCCTCCCAGAGCCCCCAGCTGATGTTGAGTTGAGCACGCAGAAGTGAGAAACACGGCAGAGAGCAGCTGCTGCCCAGCTCCGTACCCGCGACGTGTTCTTTGCAGCTGTGTTGGGAGAAATAAGGAGAGGCCTGTTTCCTTTTTTACCGTAAAATACTCTCCTGGGGAGAAGTAAATCAGAGCTAAACGCTTAGGTTTTTCTTCTCCTGGGAATGGAGACAGTTCAAAACATCCTGAGGATAATCACATATCCCCTGGATCCTACCAGCTGATGGCAGAGGAGGCCACAGGCCTATCGCTGCATCCAGGTGCTGAGCTCTGCTCTGGTGTCCCCAACAGCTCTGAGGCCTGTCGGGATAGATTAGCGGGATCATGACCTATCGGAATTTCAAGGGCCGGCAGGCTGGCCTGGCTTTGTGTCTGGTAATTGTCACTGTGTGAAATCTGCATGACGTGTTGTTCAGCTTTTCCATCTTCACTCACCCCATGATCACCCCCTCTGGCAGGGTGTTTACTGGACCTCATTAGGGCAGTCTGTGGTCACACCTGAGCTGTCCAGTGCCTCACGCTGGGGTGACAAGTTCTACCACGAGGCCTCCCGCTTCCTATGCTTTTGTCAAGTGGCCTCCTCAGGTCTCTCGTTGGTCATTCGCAGTAAGCATTGAGCCACCAGTTCAGAGTCAGCCTGCTGTGGAGCCAGTACCCCAGCAGAAATGGCTCCTGACCACCTCATCCCCCCACCTACCACACGGCCTCACCCCGGGAAAGGGCTGGAAGCTGAGGGCACCCTTCCTGTGCTGATGCTCTCAGTCTCAGTGTTTTTCTCCAGGGCCCATGATTCTCTGCTCAGAGTTTTGACCTTTTTAGGGAGGCAGTTCATTCTGCTTTGAGCCCCAGCTGAAAATTTGCATTTCCACCCCGAATATACTGAATCAGAATCTACATGTTAACAAGATCCCCAGGGGATTCTTATGTAGAATAAATTTTGACAACCACTGCTCTACTAGTGGTTCTCACAATTGGTTCCTAACCAGCAGCATTAGCATCGCCTGGAAACTTGTTAGGAGTCCTGATGGCACAATGGTTAAAGCACTCTGCTGCTAACCAGAGGGTCTGCAGTTCGAACCTACCAGCCACTCCACAGGAGAAAGATGTGGCAGTCTGCCTTCGTAAAGATTTACAGCCTTGGAAACCCTATGGGGCAGTTCTACTCTGTCCTGTAGGGAGGTTATGAGTCGGAATTGACTGGATGGCAGTAGGTTAGGTTGGTTTGGGGAACTTGTTAGAAATTCAAATTCTCAGCAGGGGTTTGAACCAGAACAAACTGACTCAAAGCCCTGCCTTTTTTTCAGTTGAAAAGACTGTGCTCTGAGAGCCAGTTTTGACCCAGGAGGCCTCACAGACAGTCGATCCTACTGGATATCTGAGGTCAGAAAGCTGGTGTTCAAGTCTTCATTCTACCCGTCCTGGTTACTTGGTCCAGTACAACTCCTCGGTGTCTCTAAACCTTTTTCTCAAACCGGGGATAATAATAACACTTTTCCTGTATCCTCACAGGATTACTATTATACACCAGAGTTCTTTACAAAGCTGACACCTCAAATGAACTTTAGAGTTAAGGAGCACTAGTGAAATCTGTCCCCACTGAGCCCCACCTCAATCCTGCATAATTCTAATACGCATTTTGCATGACTTCGGGTTTCTTGCTAAAGGCCTCTCGCTTTAAAGAGGTGGAGTTGAAAGTCCACATCTTCGGATGGGACGGCATGTTCTCAGTTCACACGCTATGTCAGAAAAGGGAGGAATAAAATACAGTATTGAAAAGCCAGCCAGGAACCTGTTGTTCTTAGGTGCCATTGCGTTTCGGCCCATAGAGACTCTGTGTGACAGAGTAGAGCTGCCCCTCAGGGCTTCCTAGGCTGTAATCGTCACAGCAGCAGATGACCAGGTCTTCCTTCCTTGGAGCTGCTGGGTAGGTCGAACCACCAGCCTTTCAGTTAGTAGCCAAGTGCTTAACCATTCACGCCACCAGGACTCCTTCCAGGAACCTGTAAAGCTACAAATTCATACTGATGGTTCAAGGTCTCGACTTTGCTCTTCCAGCAGCAAAGAGAAGACCAAGGAGAGGATGAGCCGTACTCTGCTGGCACCACACCCCCTCAGCAATGCTCCTCATGGCCCCTGGCGGCGGCAGCTGCACTGGTCTGTGCTCCCACTGCCACCCACGTGCCATGCGATACCTGTGATGACAAAGACTGGGGCTGCTTTGTCCTCACGATGCCATCTCCCAGCTCGGTGCCTGGCACATTTTTTATTCTTTTTTTTTTTTCTAGTTGCCGTAGAATCTATTTCAACTCGTGGCAACCCCACGTTTGTCAGAGCAGAACTGAGCTCCATAGGGTGTTCGGTGGCTGAATTTTTGGGAGCAGATCGCCAGGGCTTTCTTCCAAGGTGCCTCTGGGTAGATTCAAAGTGCCAGCCTGTTGGTCAGTAGCGAGCGCTTAACCATCTCAACCACCCAGGGACATTAAAAAAAAAAAAAAAAGCCTGTGCTGTCGAGTCGATTCTGACTCATAGTGACCCTATAGGACAGAGTAGAACTGCCCCATAGTGTTTCCAAGGAGTGGCTGGTAGATTTGAACTACCAACCTTTTGGTTAGCAGCCGAGCTCTTAACCATTACACCATCAGGGTTTCTTAGCACTTAATATTTGCTGAACAGACCAATGACTGAAATTGGGGAAAGTAAAAACAGAAAATCCTTGCAGATTTCAAGTCTTTTTCTTCAACCCATTTCTTCTCTCTCCTCCTCCTTCTCTTCCTCTCTTTCTTTGTTTTTCTCAAATATTTTTTGCACACTTGCCTTGAGTCAGCAACACAGGAGACACTAGGGACAAAGATGAGTGAAGGCAGGTCCCTAACCTGCAGGAACCTTAAAATGGTGGGTGACAGAGAAACTCTCCCAGCTGCACCCTGTGTGGGGATGAGGTTAGACTTCCGACTTCTCTTCAGAAGCAGGATGCAGGATCCTCAGATCCCACCGTGCCGGGAGGCAGGAGGCAAGGTGTGGCTCTCCAGTAAGTTCACCTTTGACATCTGCAAGGCCAAGGTGCCCTGTCTACAGCCTTATGAATGACCAAAAGCAGAAACAACATACTAAAATATCTCCCCCACATGATGCTGAAAAGCAGTGATTGTCAGAGTTCATTTTTACAGTTAGATTCCTAAGTCTAAATGAAATCTTACCCTGAAATCCAATATATAAAACATAGACAGAGCTGCTTGGGTTAGAGCAGAGCTAGGCAGCCCAGAGTCTCTCTACTCACTCTCCCCAAGGAAATTCTTATTGAAAAACACAACTGAAAAGTCCTTTAGATTCTTACTGATTCCAAAGCGTAAGACAAAAATAATTTGTGGCGTTACTGTTTTATAGCAATATGTGGAAGAGGACTGGCGTGAATGTGCTTGTGAGGGTGCCTCGCGGGGGTGGGGGGTGGCAGAGACACAGTCAGCAAACAAATGCAGAGGAGTTGCGCTATTTTCCCAAAATATACAGTAAACTCTGAGGCACTGGTTCTCAATAAAGAAAACCAAATCCATTGCTGTCAACTGGATTCTGACTCATGGCAATCCCATGTATTATAGGGTAGAACTGTTCCATAGGATTTTCTTGGCTGTAATCTTTACAGAAGCAGATCGCCAGGCCTTTCTTCCATGGCACTGCTGGGTGAGTTTGAACTGACAACCTTTAGGTTAGTAGTTGAGAGCAAACCATTTGTGCCACACAGGGACCATGGTTCTCAAATAAGGGAGTTATAAACATCATAACAAATAACGGATTTATAAACATTTTTATAATAGTTACATGTGGCAGAATCTGACCGACCCTGTTTATCCTCCAGAGCCCACAAAAAAGACGACTTCTTCTAATGTCTTCTGCAGTTAGGCTAGGGCTGGGTAATGGGATTATGACCAAGAAGAGGCTGGGAGAGGTAATATTTGCCATTTCTATATCCAGACAATATTCTGCATATATAATCATCCACAAAAAAATAAGTATCCATGAGAAATAAACATCATTGCATTAAGTCACAGATATTTTAGTATTATTTGTTACAGCTGCTACCATTCACTACCCCGACTGATACAAATACATATACCCTGTCTCTTGCTCCAAAGAGTCTCCATCAATGGTTCTCAACCTTGGCTGCACGTTAGAATCATTTAAGAAACTTTTTTAAGTATCCCGAGGTCCAAGTTGTACCCCAGACCAATTCAGAATCTTTGGGGTCAAGACTCCCCTATTAGCTGTTTTAACAGCTCTTCGGATGGTTCCCATGTGCTGAGCACGCTGCTGTAAGCCGTTAGGCCCATCGTGAAGTCCAGGCAGACGACAGCGTTCTCTCGGGAGAGCCTGCCCGGTGATTTTGATACGCACCCCACTGTCCGCTGTTGACCTGGCTGGTCTACAGGACGTTGTGTTATATAATAATGTTAACATGACCTTTAGTGACTCTGGAGACTATGTCTCTGCCCTGGAATCTGGGGCATGCCATCAAGCAGCAATGAGATGTGGGTGTGTGTGGTGGTCGGTGAGGTTTGTTAACCAGCTCACCTGCCCCTCACACTAGCCGTGGGGTAAGGTTGGAATTTTTGCCTCCGCACCTGCACGTTCTCAGGCAGTCAGTATCTGAACGTGAAACCTCTATTCATAGTAAAATGTTGGGGGAACCCCCTAAAAATATCTAAATGAGAAATACGGGCCAGTTCATTCAGGTTTCCTCACACCGCTCTTTACCAAACCGGTGAAAGAGAGACTAGTTCCTTGGAAGCAGACAGTTCTCTGGACATAAATAGAAACTCTTTCCAGAAGCAATTAGTTTCTGCGAAGCATATGCAAGTTACGTGGTGGCATGTGGGCAGGGCCACTAACTAGCCCACTGACCTGTCTCCGGGCTCAAGTCACCACCTTGAAATGCTGAAATTATGGCATCGTGCCTTTCACCAGCAACCAGGGACGTGTAAAGCTTCAACTCTATCATACTCCTCCTGAGAAGCTCTCTGATTCAGAAAGCCACAAAAGAAAGCCTGAAGACAAAGCAAGAACTACAGGAAAGTGGGGTGTTACTGCCAATATGAGAGTCAGAAAAAGGAACTTAACCACAGAATACGAAGGCTCAATTACACTCCCGTGTGCTATTACCGCTGCACTTCACGCGCGGGTGATGAGCGTGATCCAGCATGATCGATGGAAAAGACGTGAAGCGAAAAATCACTGCAAATAATTCAACTGTTATGCTACATTTACGGCATATAATAAATGTCTTATGATGACTATGAAGAGATTCATTTTAATTATGGAAAATAAATTATGTCTCCATTAAATAAATGTTACTAATCAGTGTTTAAAGAATATCCATTGAGGGACACACATCATTAGCCCGCCCGGAGCAGCCTCATGGCTCAGTCTGGCCCTGCCTTGAAACCCCCCAGAGCTGGTGCTTTCTCAGACTTGAACCGGCACATGCCTGGGGGTCAGGGTGGGGCCTAAGGCTCTGCATTTCTAATAAGCACCCAGACAATGCCCACACCACTCCAGGAAAACTTTACAAAATGGGTGGTCGGCCTAGAGTTTGTAGGTTGAATTTTTTAAAACACTGCGTTAAAATATTATTGATCTTGATTTGTTATTGCTGTTAGTTGCCGTCAAGTCAATTCCAAGTCATGGCAACCCCACGTGTGTGGAGTGGAACTGCTCCCTATGGTTTTCACTTTTGTGATCTTTTGGCTGCAGTCTGCCAGGCCTGTCTTCCAAGGCGCCCATGGGTAGATTCAAAATGCGAAACGTTTGGCTGGAAGTCAGTGCTTAGCTGTTTGCACCACCCAGGACCTCCTATTTATCTTGATTAGTGAGGCTGTACCCCTCAAATTTTGCACCCCAGTAGAGTCCCTGGCTTGCCGTCCTGTAGTCTGGCCCGGGTTCTGCCTGCAGACCACACTCAGGGAGATCCTGGTGGGCCCGGTGTTCATTTCTGCTCTGTGGCTGACTCACACTCTGCTTCTATATGCACGGGTGACACAGTCCAGTCTGCCTTCACATGCCGCCAGTTCTCCTCTCGTGCAAAATGTGGCCCAAAATTTCAGGAAGTACTTGAATGTGCGCTAATTATGTAGGTTATTCCTGGAATTTTATCTTCCCCTAATAAAACTCCTTCCATGTGAAAAAATTAAAGAATACTTGACTATAATGGCAGATGTTACATTTCCTGAGGGTATGTGTATATACGTGTCTGTGTTCCCCTTTTAAATGAAGCCCATACATTATTTTATTTTTTTCCCCAAATAAGCCCTCATGCAAAAAAGTTTTGCTTCCCACTGGTTGGGTTCTATCTACCATCCTGTTTATAGACAGTTCTCTATTTATTGTCATTGGAGTACTCTAAGAAAACTCCCTGAGAAACCTTTTGTAGAGAGCTTTTGTTAGACGAAGTTAGAGTGTACATTAACATGTGAAAAGCCTGTCAAGCACTGTCAGACTTTAAGGACTTTCAACTGCTTCTTCGATAGTGGAGAAGAGAGTCCCCCCGCCCCGCCCCGCTTTTTTTTTTTTTTAAAGATAAGCTAAACTATGTTGGCTTGAGATAACCTCAGATAATCCATCATTCCTCCATTGCTCTTATCCTTTTAATATGTGTCCTCTTTTTAAAAACAGATTGGCACAATTCTCCTAGTCTCAACATACCAATCCAGTGAGATGGTTGACCTTCATCAGCCTGGTATTTTATACTGGGCAGAGGTGCTTAGAGACACCTTCCAACTTAGAGACTTCATCATACAGCTGGTGTCTGCAGCTCGTTTATAAAAATATTAAACAAGGTCATCTCCAGGATGGTTCCCTTATCATCTGCTTACAAAGAGCTCAACAATCTGCCCCTCCCTTCCCCATCTGGCCTCTGCTCTGTTTGCCACAAGCCACAAAAGCAATTTTATCCAAACAGACACACCCATTTACTTACATGGTGAGCAGAAAGTACACGCAAAAAGTCACTTACCACGGTGGTTCAGTGGAAAGCCATGGAAAGAACTGGGTCAGCAGGAGAGGGTTGTGGGTGGGAGAGAAGAAAGGGGGTTTGTGATGGGGTGGGGAGTCCCTAGGTGGTGCAAACTGTTAAAGTGCTCAGGTGCAAACCAAAAGGTTGGAGGTTCGAGTCCACCCAGGAGTGCCTCAGAAGAAAAGCTAATAATCTACTGTTACCAATTGCCAATCTGACACAAAGGGCCCTTGTCTTTTCCTAAGAATACACGCGAAAGACAAACTTTATCTTCAGCAAGCTTTATGTTGCTTGAGTCAAGCAAAAGGAGTCAGCGGGGATCTAAGCCTCTCCAAAAAACTGACTTGTAAAGGGAAGCAAGGTTAGGGCTTATATGGGTTCGGTGGAGACAATAGAGTAATGAATATTTACTGGGCTTCTTTCAAGGGGCGGGTACTTCTCAGAATGGCGGTGTATGTTAATTAGGTTGCGTGAGCATCTGGAATCTAAGATGAAACCTGCTGATATTCAAGATGGAGTCCTCTTGGCAGCCCTTGGCATCACTTATTATGGGATATAGTGCAAGCACACTTGATCTTCAGCACTACATCGCCATCATCGGAGGGCTAAGGAAGGCCAAACAGCAGTCACACTCTGCTCCTTTGTGCATACGGAGCCTACAAAGGAGGAGGGAACTGGAAAGGCACTGAGAAGGAGATAGTAATTCACAGGCTGCCCCAATCCTATCTCATGTTGGCAGGGTGGGTTCCCGTTTACTCAACTTCTAAACGGCAGTTTTTTTAAAAGCTCATTTGTTCCACCAGCACAGTAAATCCTATCTGTCTCACTACTTCCAAAAAATCAGCCATTGAAAGTTGTATGGAGCAACAGAACAACCAGAACGGAAATAATGAGAATGTTCACATGATGTGAAGGATGTAACCAATGTCACTGAACAACTCGTGCAGAACTTGTTGAATGGAAACCTAAACTGCTGTGTAAGCCTTCACTGAAAACACAATAAAATATTATCTTAAAGAAAGTTTTATGGACCACAGTTCTACTCTGGCACACATGGAATTGTCATGAGTCAGAGGTGACTCGAAAACAAGTGGTGAGGGTGAATGGTATAGGAGCGAATGTCAAAACTCCCAGCACGTAGAGCTTTTGCTTGTCTTTTACCAAGATGACTTTTTGATTCTTAGTAAATATGTGTTGAAATCTAACATGTGCTTTGCATTGTGCTAGGAGTTATGGATAATACAGATGGGTCCTACAGCACTGAACCATTACTCAGTGATTTTATAATCTAGTAAAATTAACACATATGAAGCCACTGGGTGCAAGCACACACACACAAATGCAGAAAATAGTTTCTACAACATCCCAAACCCTTCAGAAATATCTTAGTTACTCCTCACAACTGTCTTGCAAAGTTGGGCACTACTGATCACTTGCAATCGACAGAAAAGCTGAGGTGCACGAAGGATAAGTCACTCTCCCAACATCAAGCAGCTAACAAGTGGCAGAGATGGGCTGCAGTCCTATACTGATCTTACACCGTGGGGTCAGGGAAAATCTCAGTGGGTTAACCTGATAAGACTTTATTTCCTGTCCAAAGTCCTCTTTACATGTTCTCAGTTGGCTGGGCTTCCCTGCGATGTTATTCTCCAATTGGTGACTCAGGAATCCAGGTCTCTTCCGTTTTGAAGCTCTGTGATTTCCAGCTTGTGATGTCTAAAATCATCAAAAGGGGGAAGCGAATGATGATGGTTGACGAGGTATCTCACCACCTCCATGCAGGAGTGATACATGTGCCTAAGTGGCCGTGGGATGCAGGACCCTGTGGAAAAACAGGAGATACGAAAGCCAATAGCTAAGTTCGTCGTGTGCATGGGAAAGTAGCGATTGTAGGATGTGATTTTGGCTTGGTGGCTGGAAAAAAAAATGGTAAGTCTGTAATTAATAAAACCCGTTTAAACTTTAAATGTTGGCTGAGTGGCACAATCAGTTAAGTGCTTGACTGCTAGCCGAAAGGTTGGCAGCTCAAACCCAACCAGAGGTAACTCGGAAAACAGTTCTGGCAATCTGCTTCCAAAAGGTCACAGCCTTGAGAACCCTTTGGAACAGCTCTACTCTGCACACACGGAGTTGCCGTGAGTTGAAATCTACTCAGCTAACACCAACAACACTGAACTTATAGAGGCCAAGAGGGTGAAAGGAGCCAGCTGGTGCGGCAGGGAGTGGTAGAGGCTGGGTGCTGGTCTCCAGCTGGGTGAGTCTGCGCAAGTGAAAGAGCCTTTCTGTTCCTCAGCTTGTGCATCTGTTCTGCCTGAAAGCTTCTGTGGGTGATCTTCCAAGTCCAGTCCCTCATTGCCCCCTACTATCCTCTCCTTGCGTGCCCCCAGCTCTGAAATTCTGTGAGAATCAAAGTCCAGGGTGGCCAGGCACAAGTCACTTTCCATTTTTCTGGTTTCCTTAGGGATACAGAGAGTTTCTTGGCAGGAATATGGAACCCAAGTCTTACACACTGCAAGGCTTTCGTGTCGCCCATCTTCCCATGGGGTCCTGCATTCCATGGTCACTTAGGCACCCACCATGGAGACTTGGAGCCCCGGGTCACATTGGCTTCACTTCCTTCCCTTTAACAAGGTCCTGCACTTGCTCTCTTCCTTTCAGTCTTTGGTCGTCTCTCCTGTATTCCCGTTTTCTCTGTGTCGCCTGCTACGTACCGTCTCCACCCTACGTGACTTAAGTGTTGTGAGAGAATTGACACAAGACTCTGCTGAAAAAGCCCTACAGCTAAATCCCAGGCTGACGTTTGGTACACTTGGAAAATACTTTCCGCTTGCAATGCGCTGTCATGTGGGCATGTTATCCCTGAGACTGGGGACGATAAACAACCCCGATGAGCCCATGACCTGGCTGCCCAGCATTCCAAGGGAGGGGAGCCTCCCTGACCAGGCCAGACACCCCCACGCCCTCTCTTCTCCCATTCTCACAGTCTTCCGACTCCCGGGGAGTGCTGGAGGAGATGACTGAGAGCTCCAGGCTCCCAGCTCAGGGCGGGCTCTGCCACCCTTCGCCTCCTAGCCACAACCCACTGAGAAGGGAGGGTGTCCCAGGTTCCACTTCATGGCTGGAACCAGGGAATTTCAGGAGAAGGGGCGAGCAAATTGGGTCAGACTTCCTTGCGGGATGGGAGATTCCTTGGAGCAACCGGGGATGTGTCAGCTGCTAAGTGATTCACTGTCTTCTCCCAGCTACGCCCCCACCCTCCCCTCTGGGAGCTCCAGCTGCCAAGAAGCACTGCCCTGCCCACTGGCTGCTGCCTCACGTGTGTTAATAATAGCGAGCATCATTCATGGGGATGTAGAATGTGCCAGCAAGTGTGCTAACCGCTTTACAAATGTAACCACCTCACCAGCTCGGGATATAAAATGAGATCCTGTTCTTTCAAACATGAAAATTAAAGGCCTTGGGGCCCTCCTTATCCCTAATGAAAGGTCCAGGACCCCAGGAAGTCTTCTTCAGTCTAAGGATCAGTTCAGATTAACATCGCCTTAAGACAGTAAACCTGAAAGCTCGCTTGGTCTCTCCTCCAAGGAGCTTATTCTTTTTGACTGTGGTTGCCACTGTTGGTGATCAGTGCTGAGACCCAGATTCCACAGAATCTTCCACCAGAGCAATCCCCCTAATGAAACTACTGACCTGCTGCCCAAGGCAGCTCCTGACCATTCTGCAGTCAGCCTTCAAATAGACACTTCCAGCAATGGGAACAAAGCCAAAAGCACTGTGATGTTACAGCATGTATTAAGTCTTCTCCATTGTCCTCTGTCCATGTCACTTCAACTCGTGGCCCCTTCAATTTCAAACACCAGGCGCTGGGCACAACTCTGGTTTTTATACACAGCTCTCTGAGTTCACACACTGCTTCATTTTTCCATACTCAGCTACTGGGCTATGAATCTCATTCCCTATATAGAAAAAGGACCACCCCCCGTAAGTAATACGTGGAAACCCTGGGTGCTGCAAATGACTAATGCACTTGGCTGCTAACTGAAATATCGGAGACTCAAGTCCACCAGAGACACCTCGGAAGAAAGACTGTCAAAAACCCTATGGAGCTAGTGAAGGGAGTAGGATCTCTGGTCTTAAAAGCTTGCAAGTGACCATCTAAGACACAGCTACTGGTCTCAGCTCACCAAGAGCAAAACAGCAAGAAGATAACCAAAAGTGCACAAAAGAAATAAGTCTATAACAACCACAACTTCATCTACGCTGAGATCAGAAGAACTAGGTTGTGCCCGGCTACTACCACTGACCATTCTGACCCGGGCCACAATAGTTGGTCCTGGATAGAATGGGAGAAAAATAAGGAGCAGAACTCAAATTCTTATTAAAAAAAAAAAGTTTTTTAAGCCAGATAAACTGGAACAGTAGAGAACAAATGAGTCAGAGACTATCACCCTGAGACACTCTTTAAACCTAGAACCAAGCCTATTCCCTGAGATCACCTTTTCACAAAATAGCAGAGTGGCACACAAAATAAAGGATATTACTGGTAAGATCAGTGCCCTACTTAAAAGGTGTCATTAAGAGACCAAAAGGCCGACAATCACTCAAAAGATGAGATAAGGGGGCAGGAGTACTGGAAAGGGAACAACCAGAACACAATTAACTGAGAATGTTGAGACATTGTGAAAACTGTGACTAATATCACTGAACAACTTGTGTGGAAATTGTCAAATGGGAACCTAACTTGCTGTGTAAACTTTCACCAACAACTCCATAAAATAATATTATAAGGAAAATAAAAAAATCTACGGAGCACAACTCTACTACCCATTGCGTTTACCATGAGTCAGGATTGACTCTATGGCAACTGGCTTTTTTGTTTGTTTGTTTGGTTTCCTGTCTCAGGATTACAGGCATGTTTTTCAGGAGCTCATTTCACCTTATTGTTTATGGACTATCTTTCTGAAATCTCCAACTCTTTTGCGTTATTAACTCTGTTCCACAAAAGAGGAAACAGAATAACAGTAAGGGAACTGGCCAGTGTCACACAGTTAACAAACGGTATACATGGGATTCAAGCCCACACCCCGAACCTGACACAGCACTGCTCCCTCTTGCTGAAGTCTTCTTGTTTGGGATGTCCATCTACATCTAAGTCAAGGGAAGAAGCTCCTTGGGTCAGTAAATGCATTTCTCTATGGAGCCATTGGATCTGAGGAGAATGAGGAAATTCAGGTGGAGGAGGCCAAGCTGAAAGCCCTTATCTGAACTCCACTGGAGAAGATGAACGCCTGAATCATTTGTGAGTAGCCAGAACATGTCATGTCACATGTTGGGTGTGGCGATTTAGCCTTGGACTTTGGCCTGGCCTGGCCCTCTTACTAGGCCAACGGCCTGGGTTAAGAAGACTCACGAGGGTAAACGTGAAAGAATTCAAAGGTGTGTGTGCCAGCTCTGAGCCTCTTACCACTCCAAGGCTGACTTTGGCCCCCAAAATTAGCACTAGCCTCCTTGGCCGTACCTGCTGTTGCACTGAGCCTGATGCTTTTTGGACAGAAACCCAAGGGAAGGAGGGCTTTTACTGGTCCCACCTGAAAATCATTTGGATATATGAATTTGACTTTTCCAGTACCATCCCTGATCATCCCTTTCTATCCCAGTAAAGGTCCACCACCATGAAGCACTGTTCCAAACAAGAACTTCAGAAGAAAATCATATTAACAGAAGTTAGATTTGAGTACCATTCAAGAGCCAGTCGCAGATGGAGAAATAAGAGACCTGACGCTATGGGCGCAGAGAAGAGAAGGAGCAGGTGGGGCCGAGAGAGACTAACGTTCTGGGGTGAGGAGTGGAGGAATGTTAACAGGAAGTAACTGGTGGATTACCAAGGCAAAGCAAACACAGGATCCAAAGCTGCTCACGCGGCCTACCCATAGGGAACGTTGCCAAGACAGGACACCGCAGGAAGGGAAGAACGGAAGAGCCGCGGCGCCCGGGCTGAGCAGCCAGAACAGGGGGAGGCGGTGCTCACGAAGCATTCCCAGGCCTACTGTTTGAGAACCTCAGCTGGAAGAATTCTGCCCATTTGGTGTGGGTACAGTTGAATCCTGCCCCCAACCCCTATCCAGCCCGTGGAAATCCAAAGCTCTCCCCTGGATCTCTATTAATTCCAGAGGGCTTATATTTATAGCTGGCTGCCACCTGGGCGACCCCTTCCCCATGTGTTGTCTCTGTGCTGCACCATGTCGACTCAGACATGAAACACAACAGCCCCTCCCCAGTTTCCATGCACCTCTGCCCACCCCCTTCCAAAATAGGCTTTGAAGGATTTTGGTCTGAGGGGAGATGGAAGAGAAGATTTATCACAATGATGTAAGGCAGTTGTTACAGATGGCAA